>NC_143052.1:86477878-86780909 GCF_052426305.1 Pelodiscus sinensis
AATTTGCTGGTGAGGCAGACAGGCTGGCATGTCAGAATGCTGACATACAGTTTAGCAGCAAAGCTTTCAGTCTGACTAAGGCAGAGGGTTAACAAAGGGGTTCACAGTTCTGGGTGTCCGGACCGGGACCTATCAGATCCCCACTTCTCAATGCTAAAATAGAGTTTTCTCTCTGGTCTACAGAAGTCCTCAGTGAAAATTCCTTTTTCGAACATTGAAATGTTCACATCCTTTTCCAGATCCTTCACAAATATACCACACACCTCTCCTTGTCTGGAAGACTTGTTAACCTGTTGCTGTTTTGAAAATTGACTGTTTCTTCAGACAATTGCTATAACCAACACATTGTTAAACATTCCAATACCAGGTCTAGATGAGCACTCCATTGTTGCTAGCATTGGTGGAGTTTCACAAGCGCTAGTATAACGATGGGAGATTTTATTTAAGTTCTCAGTGTTGAACTGGTTCTGCTCAGTAATGCTGAAAAATCAAGCTATTAACTTTCAGTAGCTGAGTTCATCCATATGTATAATACAGATAATATCGCGCTCCTACCTCAGCATATGTTGCTGCATGATAAAGGCATCTCTTGGACTTTGTGATTAGGGTCTTAAATGCATGCTGTAGTTGCACAGAGGCTGGAACTAGAGGTACTGACTTGAATTGATTTCCATCATATAAAAGGGTTACTGTTTGGTTCAGTGGCTTTCAGTACCCTTTATACACATTGTCCCAGCACCTTTGTGTAGATGATTTAATTCATACAGGAGTTGGAGGAGTTCTGTAATGCTGACATGTTTTCCCAATCCTTTTGATCTTCAGGTTCTTATGCTGGGGCAGTGGTGGCCATGCCCTTGGCAGGGCTACTGGTACAATATATAGGATGGTCATCAGTCTTTTATATTTATGGTGAGTAGGCTATTGTGAAATTCCACACGGTTGGGGCACCATTGTTTGACAGTGCAGTATAAATCTATTTTAAAAGAGTACTGATCAGAATTGTTTTGCGTTCAGTCTTATTGTCCGCTTTCTGTGCAGTGTTATTGGATACTATGGTAACATATTGTACAATGCTTTCAAAACTGTAATGATTTCAACATGTTGGGCAATGTTAACAGCCCTTGTGAAAGCCCACTTGACCACCAAAAGATGCCCCAAGCATGCTGATACTGCCTTGAGGCTGCATCTTATAAACACCTAAACACTTTCCCCTTCACAAAAACATACCCCCTCATGGTGGGGAAGCTCACCCGTGCACGTTTGGGAGTCTGTTTTTCAGAGGCGGGATGGTTTTCTTTGATTCTTTGCACAGTGTGTACCTCAAGGCTTGCCAGTCAGGGTCTGCTTACTATGTCATTACATAGACCATACCAATTTCTTTTGGATTAACCATGAATCTTTTCCCCACTCCCCCCATCCCATGCTGATATGTGCTTCTGCCTTTTCCCCCCGCCAGGCACATAAATGCAGCATGCTGAATAAGGTGCTCAGATACCACTCTGATGGGCACAATATAAATACACAGCTCTCATTTTTCCATGTGAAGATTTCCTGTCAGACTTGGATTTGATTGTCAGATAACTAACTGACACATTAGGCCTTAGAGATGCTTTACCATTACATACTGGCATTTGAAACCAATCTGTTCTCCTCATCGACAGGAATGTTTGGAATTATTTGGTACATTTTCTGGCTGTTTCATGCCTACGAGAGCCCTGCTGCACATCCAACAATAACCAATGAAGAAAGAACATACATAGAAACAAGTATAGGAGAAGGAGGCAGCCTCGTTAATGCAAGCGTAAGTATAATTTAATGGTCATAGACAGAAAATACCTGTGTTTTGGTGGCCATTGACATTTATGGCAAACAAATATATTAAGACATTGCATGATACCAGTGTGTGGCTGGAGATACAATATAGAACTTTAGCCTACCTAGGGCTAAAGAGTACAGAATCTAGCCCATGCACTCAAATAGAACAGTCTAATCAATGCATATGTAAAGAGTCCACGTCAGCAGGAGGCCATGCTGACTCCCTATACTGACCAATTAAAGGACAATTGTCATGTCACTGTAAATAGGGACTCAAGCCTCTCAGTAAGCTGGGAGGCAGTTTATCAGGCCTGGCCTTCGGTTCAGGCAGAGGTCAACAGTTAAGGGCCCAGCCGGGGCCAGATTAAGGTGGGGTAGTGGGCAGCTGCCCGGGGTGCCAACCTATGTGGGGCACCTGATTGAAGTGGTAAGTGGCGCCGTGTGCCCGGGGGTGGGGCCACGCAGGCGCCACATGCCCACTGCCCAGGACGCAACTATGGCTCAGTCTGGCACTGGGCCCAGCCTGGGATACAGCTTCGGCAAGCAGTTTATTAAGGCCCAACCCTGGTTCAGGGCGGGGTGGACAGACAAAAGTTTAACACAAGTGGTTCAATAACAGTTTAAAGCTCCTGCCAGGTCCCAGCTGGGAGGGAGTTCAGTTTCCTGGCTGGTGGAGAGCCAACATGCGCAGGGGTTTAGCCCCTACAGGGGGAAGCTTGCAATCTGAGGGGAGGAGTGGCAGGGGGGATGCTGGCCCACCCGCTCCACTATGTCCTAGCCCAGGGCTCTGACTATGGCAGCTCTGCTTTTGAAAGTGAGATCGGAAGAAGATATGCACATTCCCGTGGAATTTTCATATCCTCTTTCGAATCTTCCGCGTAGTCTAGATGAGTCCTGAGAGTAAGCCCTAACAGCTTTAGAGCAGAAATAGCAGGAGAGGGAGTCCCAGAAGGAGTGGCTGGGCTCCCTACCCCAGAAACCAGTTGCAAGCCCCAGCCCCTGGGGAAAGGAGCAAGCTGCCAGCCCAAGCAGTGGCCTGAGAAAGAAGGGTCTTTGCCATGATAATGTGTCAAATTCTAACATTGGATGTTCAGCTGATGCATTTACTGAACTCAATCACACCTTGGCTGGAGACTCACATGCACATCCAATGTCACAATTGTACCATTAATATTATTTGGATCAGCATAAATACATCCAGGTGGAGTTCATATCACACTGGGTACATGCTAGATCCATTTTAAAAAGAAGAAAAATATAAATCTGTTACCATCATTACAGACTCTTTCTTTTAGAAGTTCTATCGTAAATAAGGGTGGTTCTGAAATAATTTTCTTCCGGCTGTAGGGATTACTGAAGCATAAATGGAAATTCAAAGTGAGAAGAGTGAATTGCATAAATTCCATTTGATCCCAAGGCCTTTAGTTCAAGACCCAATTCAGACTAAAAATGATATATCTGCTTGCCAGTTGGCTACTGCATACTTACAATATGGAATTTATCAGATTGAATCACACCACAAGAAAGTGAGGAACACAGAAAAGCTTTCACACAATTTGCTTTATAATTCTTTTTACCCACTCTTGCTCTACACCGTATCTCAAAAGCCTTCACTCTGCAAAGAAGGAAGCTCTTTCTTGCTCTCAACCACAAGCCTAGGAGTGAATACTCCACTTGCTTGCACTAATGTAATTCAGGAGAAGCTGTTTGGAAATCAATAAAGTTGCACTGGGACACCATTCATATGAAAGGAAAATCTATCTTTGTCCTATCCTTTACCTGTACAAAAAGTCCTAAGTTTATTTTTTCTAGAAATTTAGCACCCCTTGGAAGAAGTTTTTCACTTCAATGCCAGTGTACGCAATCATCGTGGCAAACTTTTGTAGAAGCTGGACCTTCTATTTGCTGCTTATAAGTCAGCCTGCTTACTTTGAAGAGGTCTTTGGCTTTGCAATAAGTAAGGTAAGTGTCTTACTTCCAGCTCTTGCCCTTTGGGCCTGATCCTACAAGGTACTGAGAGGTCTCACCTCCCTCCAAAGCCAATTACAGCCGAGGGCTCCCAGCAGCTGGTAGAAGTGGGCCGTTTATTTGCTGCCAGTGTTCTTGAACTATGAGAATAAGTGCTTGATAGCAAATGGCAGGTCACTAGCATAAAATTACTAACTAAACCAAAGAAATGGAATAGACCATTTAGTTTAAGCAAGAGACCATCAGTAAAAATAAAATCAGGGCACTGACAACATATCAATAAAACAAATCCAGTGTGCATTTGGATTAGTACTAGAAGCTTTGTTATGTATTCAGATAATTTTCACCCAAATTCTCCTTTTTCTTATTGTACATCAAGTAACCTATTCCAAAGGGAGGCATACAGCCTCAAAGATGAAAGGAGTTGATCATCAGTTTATAGTCATAAACCCTAATCCTGCAAGAACTTAAGCAAATGTGCTTATAAAAGTAATGTATTTGCAATACTGAGGTCTTATTGGTTAATGATTTCCTTTGTTTCATTGTAAATTGATTGTCTGAAAAACATGCAGGCACTCCCTTGACAACGCTCGGCATTTAGTAAGCAAAAGAAAGCTTCTTATGAATATGGGAGGTAAAAAACCATGTAAAGCAATTGGAAGTCATGGTGCTATAATCTAATATCAGAAAGCATGTCATGCCAGTAAGTTTGTAATTAGACTGGGCAGAATGTGATTTTTTTTTGTAATTCTGATGGATAATATCAATGTTTATTTTTGAGCTTTTTCTCTTTTTATGTTGCATTTTCACAGTTGTGAGAAATTATGGGGCTAGACAATAATAACTGAATGACAGCAGGCATTGAGAGTGAAAAAGTTAAAGCTTTTATAACTATTAAACACCCAAATTGTCAACATAACATGTCAAAATATACAAAGTGTAAATATCCTTAACTCAAACTCTTAATAAATTCTCAAATACTGGTAGCATTTTTCCTTCTCTACCTGTTGTAAATTTCAATGATTATAGAGGGAATCTTTTTTGCTTCTGTGTATATGGTGAAATCAACATTTAGTGACATGTAGCAATAAAAAGCTAATGCTTCCAACTCTGTTTATAACATGAGCAGGGGTAAGTCGAGTTTTAACTGTCTTTTAATTAACTCCTTGGCAAGAGTAACTATAAGAGCCAGAAGAAATGGATGAAAATTCTATGGTGAGATTCCCAACCTATCTCTGGTTCCTTTAAGCTAAAAGGGAGGGACAGAGTAGCATAGAAGAGCCCTAAAAGCCCCATTTCAGGCTGAGGAAGAATTCCCCTGATGCAGAAGTGATGGAGTGAGCCATAAAGCTGCCACCCAAAGACCTTCTCATAAAGCTCTGATATAAGGGATTCCTATGGGCAGGATGGATGTGGTAGATTTCTGGCAGTGATGTGGCCTACTGGCCAGCCAAAGGAGGCTGCCATAACTTAGGGCCCCCAGAGCGGTCTAAATTATGCCAGAGCCTCTCTGGCTTCTAGAATGAAGGTGTCTCAAAGATGGCTCAAAGATACCATAACTGCCTTCCCCCTACGCTGAAAATTATGTAAGAGGTACATCCCAGAATCACCTGAGTTAGTCTCTATTTAAATAAATGAATTCCAGAAAAAAATATTTCTCAACAAAAGATCAAAATGGAATGAGAGAAGACATTGACTTACAGATAGTTTGTTTAATTTCAGGTTGGCCTTTTGTCTGCAGTTCCACATATGGTCATGACAATTATTGTACCCATTGGTGGGCAATTAGCTGACTTTTTACGAAGCAGGAAGATTTTAACCACTACCACTGTAAGAAAAATCATGAATTGTGGAGGTACTGTTGCATTTTCCAGATAAAATATACAGTCCTGTGTTGCAATTTCTGCTAGGGTTGCCAGGTGTCTGGTTTTCAACCAGATAGTCCAGTATTTGAGTTTTCTGTTCGGGAAACAAATTGAGACAATATAAATGAGAAAATATAAATGTCCAGTGTTTTCTAAATAAGATATAATGTAGATTGTGATATAATGTCAAGTGTGTCCAGTATTTTTGTTGAAACCATCTGGCAACCTTAATTTCTGCACAAATCACAGCTTCTCTCTCTCTGGGTTTCCTACATTTCCCTCTCTAAGCCCAGGTAGTGACTGCTAGCTCTCACACTGCAGTCCCTTTCTGTTGCAAACTTCTTGACTCTATATTTATATTTTCCCCACCCTGCCAGAGTTATCTGAAGGGGGGCTCTGTCCTTCTCTGTGTCTACTGACCCCTCCCCTGGCATGTTCAGCTGCTCACCCTGGCAGCCTGGGTGAGCAGTAGGACGGAACCACTTCACATTGGCTGAAGCTGGCCCCTCTAGCTCACTGCTCTGTGCAGTGAATCAGCTGCCTGAGACTGAGAGTCTGGCTGGGGAGGCAGCAGTAGCTCCACCCCCTCTGTTCCCTGGCTTGGCCTGGTTGCTGGGGTCAGTGGCTAGCAAGCCAGAACTATGCTGAAATGGAAAGGAGTTGCTCTGGAAGGGGCCAACTATACCAGGAGAGAGACGTGATGGAAAAAGGCAGAGCCCCTCTCTTCCTCCTTCCCCTACAGGCAGAGCAGAAACCGGGGAGGGGGATACTTGACCCTGCATGCCCCCTATGTAGTGCCTATGGTGTGGGGGGAACATCCCATCTCAGATATGTTATTGCCATGGATACAGTTTTGTCATGGTAAAATTAGGCAACATTTATGGAACAGTCATCATAAAAATAACCATGCAAAATCAGAGTATAGTCATGGCAACCAAAACATGTAACAATTTATCAGTAAAGTATTACAATATAACACAGAGGCATTGACCCTGACCCAGAGGCTGAGCAGCCCATTGGGGCGAGTCAGGGATCGAAGATGGTGCTCCCTCCCTGAGCCCTGCTGTCCTGGGCTGAGGCCTGAATTTGTGGGAACCTCCTAAACTCACAGAATCCATGATTTCTGTGACAGAATCGTAGCCTTAGCTTAGGTGTAATTGTTCATTTAAGGGTTTATACCTTTAATTGAAACATTGGAAACTGATCGCAGTCAGAGAGAAGTTACTAAGTTAGATGGACACGGGAACGGCTCTACTTTATCAGTTCCTTTGTTCTTATGTCCTTATATATGGCGCAGGATGGAGGAAGTAATCAAAAGTTGCACCTTCTTAGAGCAGGTCGACCCTAAATCATCAATGAACATTCTCAAATTAACTGACTAGTGGACTGCAATTATGTCATCCATACTTGATGCAGCTGGAAGTATGGTCATGTGACAAGTTAGAAAACACTACTTTTTATTAAAGGCAGAAGTTTGTTTCTAGAAGTTCCTTGTAAATCTTGTTGATGGTTTATTATAATAATGTCACTCTGCTGTTTGAAAAAATCTTCATTCATTATTGTTACAAAGGCTATCTCAGATCACTAACACTTAAATGAGCTAGAAGAGATAAATAGTTCTCTCTTCTTTTCTAAGTTAGTTTACTTTATATGCAAAGTGCTTTTAAATGCCAATTCACTTTCACCATTTCCCTTGTATAGCCAGTGAGTTAGTTTCTCTTCTTGTTTTGTTTGGGTCATCTCACAAAGTGACAGGGAAAAGAATGATTAAAATAAAAAAAACCACACAAATAGTAAAATATTATCGTGAACCCACAAAAATTGGCAACTGTATTGCCCTAAACTACATTAACTCACATTTAGAAAACTCATTAGATTGATTTGTCCTTATTGGTGTCTTTTTAACTGGTATAGTTTACAGAATTTAGTTTAGTCTCATGTTTCATCTGCAGGTTTTGGCATGGAAGCAACTTTGCTTTTGGTGGTTGGTTACTCTCATACAAGAGGTGTAGCTATCTCCTTCTTGGTGCTGGCAGTGGGATTTAGTGGATTTGCTATTTCAGGTAAAATTTCATCTTTTTAATCAGCAGATTAACTTCTTACATGGCTGTTTATAGGGCCACCTTGTTTCCTCTTGCAATATATGTATGTGTGTGTGTATGTATGGGAGGTGAAGTTTGAGAGAATCTGAGTCTTTATCACTGTAGGTTTACAATAGCATCATGCTCTTCAGATTGCAACACACACTTATCTCAGAATATTACGCTGTTATCACTCAAAACAGGAGTGACATGGGGTTGCATAAGGGGTTATGTGTCCCAAATGCCCATGGGCAGGAGGGCAAGGGGCTGGCCAGCAGCCAGGGAGGGACTAGTGGGGGGCGTGGCACAAGCAGCAAGGGTCTGGGCCCCCACACGCAGTGTCGGGGAAGTGGAAGACCTCAGCACCTGCTCACTCTCCTACTCTGGCTGCATCGCTCATGGGACTGCTCCCACACTCACGGGTGGGAAGCAGAGTGTGAAGGGGTTGTGTGGTTCCACTTCACCCACCAGTGCAGGTGCTGGCCTCTCTGGCCCTTCTATTCCCTGGGTCACAGTGGTTGGAGGAAGAGGCAGGGTAGGGTCATAACAAGGGTGGGGAAGAGGTGGGGAGAGGGTGGAACAAAGGCCTGGGGCAAAGGGTGTTTGTTCTAGCTCTTCCTAGGGTTGGGGGTCATGTAGTGGTGTCCCCTGGGTTCCCCCTTATCAGTTGCTCCTGACTCAAAACATTAAGGCTGTGTCTAGACTGGCAAGTTTTTCTGCAAAATCATCTGCTTTTGCGGAAAAACTTGCCAGCTGTTTACACTGGCCGCTTGAATTTCCGCAAAAGCACTGACGATCTCATGTAAGATTGTCAGTGCTTTTGCGGAAATATTATGCTGCTCCCGTTCAGGCAAAAGTCTTTTTCTGAAAAACGTCTGCGCAAAAGGGCCAGTGTAGACAGCAGAGATTTGTTTTCCGCAAAAAAGCCCCGATCACGAAAATGGCGATCGGGGCTTTTTTGCGGAAAAGCGCGTCTAGATTGGCCACAGACGCTTTTCCGCAAAAAGTGCTTTTGTGGGAAAGCGTCCTGCCAATCTAGACACGCTTTTCTGAAAATGCTTTTAATGGAAAACTTTTCTGTTAAAAGCATTTCCGGAAAATCATGCCAGTGTAGACGTAGCCTAACACTATTAGGATATAGAGCTAACAGGTCTGAAACTCACGTGTAAGATGAGAAGGTTTGAAATGTGGTTGAAATAGTCAGTATTAACTCTCAGATTGTAATCATGCTGGTTCTGTCTGTTTGCCCCTCTAACAGCCCCCTTCAGTCCTCCTGTAACTCAGACATTTACAGAAAGTGGATGAATTACCTCTCCACTGCCTGTTTTGTGTTGTCAGTTTGCCTCTCCTCTGCCAGACACACCTGCTGGGTGTCCTATAACTATCTCTGCCCTTGTGCAGGGAGTTCCTTTCAACTCCATGGGCTTAGCCGAACAACCTGCTGGGCTCTGCAGTTCCTATGATATAAAATGGTGACTTCTGTTATTAGCAATTCATGTTAATGAGCATGAGAGGCTGGCAACAGAGATGTCCGGATAAGGAGGAATCTTGTGTTCCACTGTGGAAAGATCGGCCATCAGAGATGCAGGATTTTGCTCATTGGGGAGGAGGTTTTATTTCTAATTTCAGTTTTACCAGTGCTCAGCCTAGTGCTTTCAGTTGCCTTGAATTCTTGAGAAAATACAATTTGGAATGTACATGGCTTTTCTTTGATATTTCCCACAGCTGATATGCGCAGCTTTTGTTACTCACAGTATTACCCTCTTGACAATCACTTAAATTGCTTTTTATCTTGTGTTTTCTTTTCTAATAAAATATTTATCCACCAGAAATCTACAGGAAAGGTAATTAAACTTTCCACTATATATTCTGGCTGTCTGGTATTTGGACAAATTGTCACTAAAACTACAGAGAAAAATGTTTCTGAAAATGCTTCCTAAATCAAAGCACGAAACTCAATTAAAGAATTCAAATAACTCAAACTTATGAGTTCTTAATTCTTTAATTAAAAATCCAATGATGGGTGCATCGTGTCAGATGCCAAATGACTGCAGCACTGAAGCCAGAAAGTTCCAAATTGTCAAAAAAAGCAATATCTCCTTTACTGTGTTGTCCCAAAGATGAAAAGAAAGAGACGCAGGATAAAGGTATGCAGCTCCCCTTCCTTTGCTAAAATCAGAGGGCTAGCTTCCTATTCTCCCTGGTTAAAGCAGTGTGGCTTCCCTCTTCTTTCCCAATCACCTTTAACCATGGTGACACAGATCATATGAGCCCTGTGGTGTGAAATTGATTGTGGCTGCTGTTGTTACAGGATTTAATGTCAACCACTTGGATATTGCCCCCCGGTATGCCAGCATTCTGATGGGGCTCTCCAATGGCGTAGGCACGCTCTCAGGAATGGTGTGCCCGCTCATTGTTGGAGCAATGACTAAACACAAGGTAAGGCTTCCTCACTTGTTTCTGCCACAAGGGTTACATGACATGCAAGATGAAGATAATTTCAAAGGTTGTTGGAGCCTTAATTTTTTTTCAGTGGTGTTGTCGTGTGGTTCAGTTTATTTTAGATCCAAGGGAAACCAGGACACTTCAGGGCTACCTAACCACTTTCTTATTTATTGCAAGCTTTAAGCAGTTAATACATTGTTTAATTTTTACAAGCCTTAAAAACAATTACTATATAATTTAAACCTTAAATACTATAAATTCTAAAGCAATTAATACAGCGCAAAGCAATACAAAAGCAATTCCTAGAAAATCTACTATAATACAATAATAAAGCCTAATTAACTTACACTTCACCTGTATGCTACCTACAGTACAAGGGAGGAGGTCGTGGTTCCATTTCTTCCCACGCAGTGGAACGCCACATACTGGGTTGCTGGTGTGAAGGGCCTACTTACTTCTAGTTACATCGAGCAGGATGTGTGGGTCAATCCTGCCCATTCCCTCCCATCGATTGTTCTTACTAAGCCTATTTTTATAGCAAAGCGAGACTTGGTCATTCTAATAATATTTACCAATTGATTATGTATTGTGTAGGATATGTAAAATGCCCAATGCCCATATTAGGGTATATCCTGTCACTCAGGATGTTGCTGCTATGACATAGTTGATGGTTGTATGGCTGCATCTGTACTTTTTGCTTATCAGAAACAGAAGTACCAGTACAAGGTTGCTTGTCCTGTGTTCTTGACGTGATCTCAGGTACCATGCATAATCTGCATTGTTATTCAAAACAATTCCTGACTCTCAGGCCTTGCCTGCGTACTTTGGTGCACCAGACTTGAGACAGGCCAGAAATCCGCAATTTAGACAAAGCAGACATCACCATTTATTGCAAAGGTGGCATAATCCAGGTTCCCCTACAGTGTTACTTTTCCCTACCAAACTACCAGGTGCTGGTATGAATGAAAGAGGGATACCTGGAAGAGGGAAACACCTAAGCATCTTGAGCTGAAATGTCACTAGGGGACTGTTTTAGGGTGGTATCCTGCCCTCCTGCAGAAAAACTGGCAAAAGCTACTTGGAAAACTGCAGTGTAATAGTGCTGAAGTTCCTAAGCAATCATCCCTTTGAAATGGGATTTGCCTCCTCACATTTAGTAAAGACCATGGCTTTCTAACTAACTTTGGCCATGTCTACATTAGGTGATTATTTCAAATTTACTAAGTTTGACTTCTGGGCACCTGATTTTACAACTTCGAAGTTCTCATTATGGGGAAGAATCAAATGTAGACTGAGGTAGTTCATCACATTAGTGGAGCCTGTTTTGAACTCAGAGCCCCAGTCCCTCAAGTCTGGGGAGCTGAGGAAGGCCTCCTGGAGGCCAATTTGTTCGAATTAGCAGTACTGGAGTGTCTACACTAAAGTTATTTCAGACTTACACATTTGGGAATAGCGTTACTCCTTGTGAAAAACAGGACTGAAGAGCTTAAATTCTGTGGCCCCTTATTCTGGAACAACAGGCTTGGTAGTGTGGATGCATTGCTAAGAAAATTAATCTTGGGGGACTAATTTCATACTAAAGTCCTAGTGAGGACTCCTACAGTGTTCAAGGAAACCCCTTTAGTATTTTAGTTGCTATCATTATGGAAGAAAAAGAAATTATTCTTTACAATTATTTTCTTCAAATGTTTTATCTATAAAATTAGGAATCAGATGATAAATCAATGTACAAATTGTGAGGATTTCTGGTCTAATCCAACTCTCAGTATTTCCTCTTACTGCAAACCTAATGACTCCTATTTCATTCTTTCAGACCCGGGAAGAGTGGCAAAACGTCTTTCTGATAGCAGCTCTTGTGCACTACAGTGGAGTGATATTCTATGCTATCTTTGCTTCTGGTGAGAAGCAAGAATGGGCTGACCCTGAAAACCTCAGCGAAGAGAAATGTGGCATAATTGACCAAGATGAACTGGCTGAAGAAACAGAACTGAATAGTGATACTTTTGTTAGTCCAAAGAAAACATATGGCGCTACCATTCAGAATGACATGAGGAAAAAGGCATGGAGGAAGCAAAAGGGAGTCACACAAGACATAGAGGAACAGACTTCCTACCATTATGAAAATGGAAATTTTCAAGATACGTCATAAGATCTGAAAATGTGTGATGCGTGTGGCAAGTGCCCCCATTCCTCCTGCCCAGCAACTTCCTAGTCAGACAGCATCCATATGTATTTGCTTATTCACTCACGGAAAATTTTGCCAAATGGCTAGATCATGTAAGATGCAGTAACTCTCTCCTTGTAGCACAGAGAAAGAGCGAATAGAAATATAACTGGCAAACCTAGGACTGGCTTTCTATGAGCCTGTGTGGGATTGACTGAGGGCTCCCTACATAGACCTACTGAATTTAGCAGAGTTCCACACTGGTGTAGTAGGTCTGTATGTCTCTGATTGTAGGAACAAGGCTCCATTCATCTAATTTAAGTAAGGAAAAGGCCATAATGGGTTGGGATTCATAGTAATTTAATAACATTTCCCCTAACACCATGTGTGTTCAGTCACAAAGCCTATGGATATAGATGCCTCGCATGGTTGTCCAGACAAAGGGTTTTTCAAATGGGAGGGGGGGTTGTGACCCCTCAGGGGCTGTGAGATTATTACATGTGGGTCAAAAGCTGTCAACCTGCCCCCCAAACCTCATCTGGCCTGCAGCACTTATAATAGTGTTAAATATAAAAATATGTTTTACATTTATAAGGGAGTTTTCACTCTGAGACTTGCTGTGTGAAAGGGGTCACCAGTACAAAAATTTGGTCAATTTTATGTTCCTACTGAGAGATGAGAGTGAAGAAGCAGCAAAATTATTAAATTAAAATATAGTCAAAAGTCATCACACAGCAGGGAGGGAATGTGTAACCAAGACAGTGGAAACTGTTATCCTAACAATCTTTTCATTCAAGGGGAGAATCACTTTTTTCAGTATACACGATACATCCACGTGGGATAAAGCAATATAATGGATTCTTCAGAGATTATTTCCCTCAAATCTTCTCACCCCATCCCCCATTTTGTGTTGGCATGCAAAAAATAATTTTGAAACAAAAATTAAGTTCCCATTCATCATTAATGAGATAATATTTATTTCTACTTATGAAAGGAGATCATAGTCCCACAAAGATAAGATTTTTCACTCAGTTCATTATTGTAAAGTGCTTTAAATATATTTTTCTAGAATAAAATTTGGGGAAAATTATAGGCCTCAGCCTAGCAGCTCTTAGTTACATGAATGAGATCACTTAGGTAAGTAAATATATAGTTTTGGGCCTATAACTCTTTCCTTTTGCATATTGCTTCGGTCTCTCCATTGCTGTGAATAAGGTATAGTATATTGTTTTTGGGGAAAAGATTTCTATTTAAAGAAATAACCTGATTCTCAGATATTCTAATCTTACTCTCTCTGCCATCAGTATATGTTCAATACCATAAAATGACTTTAGACTTTTTCTACCATCTTCAGAAGCTACTTAGATTACAATGCCGCGTGCTATACCACCTTAAACCTTTAGCTGCACTCAAAAACTCATTGTGGCAATAATGTTTTCTTAATGAAGAATTTCAGTAAACTGTTTGTTTTACATTATGATAAATGTCTCAGTAAAATCAAATAAAATGACCCTGTTTACTTTGTAATGTTTAATGTCATATCTCAATCTTACATGGGATTGTGATGCATCATATGTAGCCAGCGTAAAGTGCATAAGATCAGCAATGTAAAACATGTTATAGATACTAATTTAGCTGTGTGACTGATGTGCAATTGGGAGCTGTGGGTAGAACCATCCTATGGATATGCATGTGCTGAAGATGGAGGTATGAATTTCAGGTAAATTAGACATACCCATGGCTAAAATAGCCGTGGTAGGGGCAGAGCAGAACAGGATAGCTGACTAAGTGCAGACCTAAGATCTCATATTGGCTAGCTGCCCTGCCATTCATGCTGCTGCAGCTGCACTTCTAGTTTTAGTGTACTAGCTAGATCAGAGCTAGTGCAGATATGTCTCAGTAGGGTGACTAAGTGTTCCAATTGTATAGGGACAGTCCCAATATTCTGACCTTTATATTTTATAGGTGATTAATTTATTGTCCTCCATTCCCTGTTCTGATTTTTCACACTTGCTATCCAGTCACCCTATCTCAGTGAACTGGAATTACACCTTTTAGCTCCAATGTAGATGTACCCTAAGGCATAATCATCTGAATCCCAAGATGGCTTATCGTCTGCACACACATAATTAAACAAGTGAGACAAGGAAGGCAGCCAATTCTCTTTCCCTGTCTACAGTATCCAGCAAAATCCATAACACAATAGCATAATAGAATGGGCGACATTCTCTGCTGACATAAATAAATGCAGAGAATTTGATACAGTATCTTTACTGCTACAGCAAAAATATGGTCCTCCTTTTACCCAATACGGTCAATTAAAAAACAATGTTCAAATATTAATTTTGTAATAAATTAATTATTGAAATCATAAAAACACCTTCTCAAAAATTCCTATACATTTAATAATGTCACAAGTAATTCCTATTTTATTAGAACAAAAGAAAACTCAAAACATTTTTTTCTTTTTGAAAGTCCTTTCAGATAAATTCTAAAAGGGTTAGCTGGCTACTTATTTGATTAAATTTGGAATAGCTATAAGAAAAAGCTTTTTCCTGTGGTGTAGAGTCAACCTTTGGGATCTAGCATCACAGGAAGTAGAGTCTAATATTGCAACTAGAATTTGAGAATGGTTGGTGCAATCCATTTTATAATCTTTCTTTGCATCCATCATACCTTACTTGAGAGAGAGGGAGCATTATCTCCCTTCATATTCACAACTGCACAGATAACCTCCCTTCCCATTTACAATAGGGATGTTTGCATATAGTCAAGTAAACAAGTAACCGATAAGCCTGGGCTTATCAGTTAATCCTATCAACTAAATGCGCTACCCAACCCTTGTATCAGAGGCAGCAAGCGAGGTGGGGGGAGTGGGAACAGGTGCCCATGAGAAGCTGGCTTTAAGCAGGCTCCCTATGAGCACTGGAGCCACCTGATCCCCCTGCTCGTGCTGCTGTCTCTGATAGAGAGGCAGCACCGCGGAGGGCGAGGGGGACAGGTGGGAGCCAATACACAAGCAGAGTCTGGCTTTCAAGCCAGCAACCCATGGATATCGGCTCCTGTGGAGCTGCCTGCCCCCCCTTACTGCCTCCTGCAGAAGCAGCTGGGAGGGAGGGGGAGGAGAAGGAGTGTCAGGCAGAAGCCAGTGCTGGGGGTAGCTGGCTTAAAAGCTGATTCCCCACAGCGCCAGCTCCATGGTGCCGCCTGCCTCTCCTCCCCTTGCTGCCTCCTCTATCAGAGGCAGCAGTGCAGAGGGGTGGAGGTCAGGGACGCTGCTGTGAAGCAATCCATCTGCGGGAGTCTGAGCTTCCTGCAGACAGAGACTGTCCCGTGGAGCAGCCTCTGTCTGTGGGGAGCTCAGACCCCTGCACAGACAGGGGCTGCTCCCACTCCGTGTTGCTGCCTCTGTATCAGAGGCAGCAGCAGCATAGGGTGGCAGGCAGCCAGTCTGTGAGGGGAGCTGTTTTTTAAACTGGCTCCTCTCAAGGACCAACTCCCACCTGCCACCCTGCACTGCTGCCTCTGATAGAGCGGCAGCAGCATAGGGTTGCAGGGGGCTGCCTGGGAGAGGGGCTTAAGTGCACTGGCTGCTGTCCCTGTCCCTAGGGACTATCAAATAGTCATGTAACTGATATTATTTTATACAGTTACATGACTATTTAATTACACAATATCTAACATCCCTAATTTACAGTCATATAACTCGTCTGTGGTAGCTACAACAAATGTTTACATTGAACAGTTATACATACATATCTGCCTTTTTAATGTAACTTGGTAGGTAGGAACACAGAAGACAGACAACGAGCACTTCACAGTTTGAAAAATCTTTAGGATAGACTACTTGATGAACAGTAATAGTTATACTTATGCGTGGTGACTGTAATCCTTATCTACAGGGCCATACTTTATGTGCTAATTATTAATAAAGGGAGACACAAACACCTCAGTTGGGAACCATCATATCTGAACTTCATAGCTAAGGACCATCTCTAATTATCATAATTATTATGTTTATTCATAGACACAGATCGTCCTAGAAGTCATCATGAGTGATTTCCCCCTTCTTGTACAATATTATATGTTTGGCTAGGAGCTCAGTCCTAAGTGTGAAATAGATGGCACTGACTCAGCGAAAGATCCACTCAAGATGACTTCAGTGGGAGCTGAGCCATAGTCATCATGTCCAAACACAATGGGTCAGACCCTTTCAAATGTAGTTGGTAGGTGCAACTGACTCTTTACTTCTTCCTATGGAAGGTCTACTGGTTAGCAGTGAAGAATACAAGGATCTATGATAGAAATGTAGCCGTGTTACTCTGGTGTAGCTGAACCAAAATACAGGACTATGTAGCACTTTAAAGACTAACAAGATGGTTTATTAGATGATGAGCTTTCGTGGGCCAGACCCACTTCCTCAGCTCAAATAGTGGAAGAAAATTGTCACAACCATATATACTAAAGGATATCCTTTGGTATATATTGTTGTGGCAATTTTCTTCCACTATTTGATCTGAGGAAGTGGGTCTGGCCCACGAAAGCTCATCATCTAATAAACCATCTTGTTAGTCTTTAAAGTGCTACATAGTCCTGTATTTTGGTTCAGGCTTTATGATCTAATTGTTATGGCCTTGTCTATGTTCCTCAAATAAGGTCTTTTAACCAAAAAGAATAAGACTGAATTCCTTAAAGACCATTTGGTTATAGAGAGAGGTGTGTGTGTGTGTGAGAGAAAGAGGTGTGTGTGTGTGAGAGAGAGAGAAAGAGGTGTGTGTGAGGAGAGATGAGGCAGTGAGAGGAAGGTGGGGACACATAGAGGACAGGGAACAGTAGTTATATCAGATAAAGGTTCACTTGAATCAACCTTCCCTCATATGAAACCCAAATAACCACCATGTTACTGCTAACTTTGGTGTTTTATATAGGTAGGAGGAAGAGGACAACAATCCTTACAAACTCAGAACAGTTCCCAAATTCAGCAGTTTAATCATATCAAAAATCATATATTGCAGCTGGAAAGCAAAATTTCCGAAGAAGGCAAAAAACTCTTGGCATCTGTTGAAGTTTCTACCTCAAGCAATACTATTTTATAGTAGTGGAGCGGGAGCCAAAGAAATCCTAAGCATGAAAACATTTTTGCCAGTAAAAGCACTGGCATGGACATCTGACCTCTTCTTTATTCCTACGAAGAGATTATTGACCAGCACAGACAAAGAAGTCTGTATGATTGAATGCCCAAGACTAAAACCAAACACACTGGGACAGAGCGGTCTTGAGGACTCCATAGCTATTTGGACACAACCTTTTCAACTATCTTATCACAAGATTCAGGATAGGGAACTGATTGCAGAGATTCAGTGTAAAGAGCGATTTTTCTAACAATTGCTTCTTTAATGGAAGTTAGCTTTTGATGCATTTACAACAAAGTCTAATAACAGCCCCAAAAGAGGCATGGCTCTAACTCACAGGTCAAAGTCTATTGCTCCCTTAATACCCCTAGAATACTGAAAAGGCATGGTTCTGGCACATTGGCTTTAGTCTGTAAGTATCTTGAGTTGGCTCTAAGCAAAATTATGCAGAAATTCCTCATGGTAAGGCATAGCCTACTCAGTCACTAGATGCAAATGAATCAAATTAGGCATGTTCTTTGTTACTTAAAACTACCTTTATGAAATCAATTTTCTTAGAACAGTGATTTTAGACAGTCATTTTCACAAAATAAAAACCTGACACTCTATAGCCTGTGAATGTAAATGCTATGGAAAACTCACATTTAAAGCGTTTTTCTTTCATACTTTTTTTCTGAAGTGATTCAGTTAGTTTTTCTTCCCTTTAGCACAGCACATCTTAAATCATGCCCATCTGAGGCAGAGTATAAAAGTGAAACATTATGTTTAGCCCAATGAATTTTAGAATATAATTAACAGATTTAATTAGCTGTAGAAACCATATACCTATTCACTGAATCTTGGCACTAAGCTCATCTCTTCAGGTGGGTTTGCAATCCAACTTCTTATCAGTAGAAGAGGTAGGCTGATCTTTAGTCCCTATCCACTCTATAACTTATAACTAAATTTGTGTAATTAGTTACCGGGAGGATTGGATCTCAGCACAGACCACATACCACACTGATAAAATCATTTAGTAATTGTGGTAGCTAGCCGTATTTCATGCCTGCCAGAGGCACATGCTTTCTGTAATCAATTCTGCACTTGGGGAGGAAATTAGAAATTTTTCTTCTATCTACCTGCATGCTACCACATTAAACAACCAAACTTCCAATGTGGACAGATGTTTTTTTCCAGGACCTTATTTCTGCCTTAGCACCAAGAAATGCCTGCAAGAGACTCTTCCCATACTGGGCTACTGATAAGGACTTCACTTCACCAGGGAAGCTACTTTGGCTCAGGTACTCATGAAATAGCAGAAACAGTTTCTCCCAGGGATACTGCTGGTCTAGCCTAAAGAAACTAAACAGAACTAGCTGAGGAAGAGTTTACTAGGATGAAGATTTCTGTGGTGCTTTTGTTCTGTTTGTTGGCTGTGATTTTTCCTAATGCATAAAAAATCACTTGACAGACCTCCCTAACAACAAGTTTCTATTTAGAACTTAGGGTATGTCTACACTACCACCCTAGTTCAAACTAGGGTGGTAATGTAGGCAACCGGAGTTGCAAATGAAGCCTGGGATTTGAATTTCCCGGGCTTCATTTGCATAAAGCCGGGCGCTGCCATTTTTAAATGTCAACTAGTGCGGACTCCGTGCCGCGCGACTACACGCGGCACGGACTAGGTAGTTTGGACTAGGCTTCCTAGTCCGAACTACCGTTACTTCTCGTGAAACTAGGGTGGTAGTGTAGACATACCCTGATTTGCATTTCCTATATCCATTAGGAAAACAGCTAGAGATTTTATCTCAAAACTCGTCCTGTGACGGCTGGGGTTCCATTGGAGACTGGAGCTAGCTGAGGTCCAATCCAGGGTGGTTTGAATAGCCTTAGGATGCTTAACTGCTACATCCACACTGCTATTTTTTGCATACTAACTTAAGCCTCATTAGTAGGAATGTATCCACCTACGTCAGGAGGCTCGCCCCTAGCTGTTGAGTAGACATAATGAGGACTTTTGAATCAAGTGCTGGGAAGCTTCTAGTATAAGTTGGTTTTGAGCTAAAATGTGAGTAAACAACCAACCAATCACGAAAAGAATTTTCATGATGAGACCAAAATACAAAGTTGGTTGTAAACTCATTTATGTTTTTCTGAAGGACCCCCCCCCCCAGACATTCTTATGAAGGGAAATTTTGAAACCAAATGTTACAAAATTTACTTTTAGTTTTCCTTCAAATGAAAATCTTCATTTTGAGTCCTATTGAATGTTTCACTTTGATTCTAAATGAAGTGTGTTTCAATTTTTGAAAACTAAAAAGAAATGAAAATTTCACCTCAAAGTGAAATAACATGGAAATGTTCATTTCACTTCAAAATTTCCCATTGAAAATTTACCCAAACAACTTTTTCCAGTGAAAAGGTTTATTTTTGATTAAACCTCATTTTTCCGCATTTTTGTCCCATCTCAAGAATAGCTTTTCAGAATGTCTTCACTTTTGGCAAACAAGTGACTGTCAGCCACACATACAGAATCTGAACTGGAAATGACATTGTCGTTGAAAATTTTTGAAGAGAAAGTGGGATCCCAAACAAGTTTATTTTGGAAAGCAATTCTTAAACTTAGCTATGTCTGACTATCATCTCTCCATAGTGAAAAGTACTGAGAGGGATAATTATATGTTATCTCACGCATGCACAGGTTAATGAATTCGAGGGGTGGAGAGGAAAAGAGACTTATTGACTTGAGGTTGCAATTCATTTTATTTTTTCCTTGTAATGTCTTTGCGAAAAGACAAGGTTCTTCTCTGGGTGGGAAAGTGGGGTGGGGGAAAGTGAGAATAAAAGAGAAGAGCAAGGTGCTGGACAGAGGTGGGGGCAGAGAACGGCCAAATTTCTACTTGCAAATCCTGGAAACGAAGATTAACCTTTCACAGATTTTGGATATAAAATTTATAAAATGGAGCTGGATTACGTATTCTGTACACTCCAAAAGTTCAGGAGAGTTTGACTCTGGAGTCCCACTTTGGTAGTATTTCTAAACAGCAGACACTGGAAAATAAAAATGGAAAAAATTAAACCTCCTCCAAAGGTAACACTAACTACATAAAGCATGCCTTTGCTATTTAAACCATAAGGTCATTCTATGAACAAGTAGCAAAAAGTCCAGCTAAACTTTTCCTTTATAAAGTGGTCCAAAATTACTTACATACTGAAACTATTTCTTGACTTTTATCTGGTAATGATACTTAGACACGGCAAGAACTTCATTCTGGGTTTTATTAATTACAACATTTTTCACAACATGTTCTCTGGAGTGTTTATGTTATTTAGCATATGGTATTTTGAAAACTTCTGTATCTGCTAGATTACATAACTAAAGAAATAGTTTCACATGTTACTGTTAGAAATGCAGTAATATGTGATTGACTGGTTTATCAGTACAAAGTTGCCTTTGAAACAGTGTAGTTAAAGAGCCCATTGGAACATATTTTCCCCAAGAACTTAAATTGCAGGCATTTTAATTTTCCAACATGATAAAATGTGGCATGTGAACTGTCAGCTCAGCTGAATTGTTTGCAAATGGCTTTCATTTGTGGATGGAATATTTGGAACAGTCAATATACTGCATATAATTAGTGTATAATTATGGATATTTTTAACCCATTGAGTTAAAAAAATGTACAGATTCTTACTACACAACACACCTAGCTAGTGCTGGCATCTGTACTGCTATATGTGTTTGACATGGTTTTGAATATCTACACTATAGACTACAAGCTTCTCAGACCAAATGTATGTTCTGTTCAATATGTTTGAATAGTGCTGAGCAAACTATTGAAACTCAATTTTGGGAACAGAAATATTGCTAGATATGTTTTCTATCTCTGTTCTTCAGAGTTGATGTAGCAGTAAGGTAAGAATGGGAAATATTTAATATTTTATAAATTGTTTTCAGGTGATTCAGCCATTTAAAAATTCTTGTGTGTCTGCAATTCTATATGCAGGGTTGCCATGATTAAGTGAAAATTGGTGTGGAATTTAGTTCATAATGAATCTACTATATATTTGAGAGAGTTTTCCTGTCAGTCTAAGTTTGGTTGTACCAGGAAAATGGAATGTGCCTGGAATGGGATTGCTTCTTATAAAACCATACAGAAAAACGACAGAACTACCAGGCAGGTGGAAGGGGCTGGCTGGGGGCACACTTCCCTCCCCCTGGCCAGGACTGCTCCAGTTCCAAGCCTCACATAACCTAGGTCCCTTTTGAAGGGGGGGAATGAAGCTCCCCCTCCCTTTCCCCCAATTCCTATGCGGACATTGCTGGCTGTTTGCCTTTGTCAGGGAGCAAGGGAAAAGTGCACAGTTTGCTACATTCTTCACTTTGCCTGGAGAACACAGGGGGCAGACAAACTTGGACTTGGGGCTGGCCAACATGTTCCCCTCTCCTGGCCATGCCCACTGGAGCTGCAGCGGCCATCGAGAGGTATGTTTCACCTGGCCCCAAGTTGCTGCGGGAGAGAGGGCTGGAGTAGTCTTCTCCCCCGGGGCAGCCTGCATATTGAACCCATCATCCCCAGAGCAATGATTTAAATGAAGCTTGTACATTTTCATTTTATTTTCCAAAAACAAAATGTAATTGGGTTGAAGACCCAAGCAAAACCAGGTAATTCATCTAGTAATTGAATATATGACACTGGAAATAAGGCAAATGAAACCAACTGAAACTATCTGGTGTTTAGAATGTGTAATAGCTTCATCTGAGCGGAAAGGGCCAAATGCTCAAGGACCTGCTCATATAATCAAGGACACATTTGTCAGCAAAATCATCTAAAGAACTGACACTTTTTTATCACAGCATGTAACTTTATTTTTATATGGCCCTTAATAAAACCTCACTGTCAACATGAGACTTGCCATGATCAATAACTTTTAGGGCTCATGATAATTCAGTAAATGCCCAACGGTATTTTGTTGTTGTAAGGTACCTAGACGATTGCTGATGAATAAATAGGTGCCCAAGGAATATATTTATGGACAAGGTTTTCTAAAATGTCTAATGATTTTAAGTGCTCAGCTTAAGACAACTCAGAGGGACCTGATTGTCAGAGAATGCTGCACATCCACCCTCTGAAAAGAAAGCCCTTTTAAAGTGTTTCAAGTTGGAACCCCAAATCATCAGACACTTTTGAAGATTTGAGCCATGATGAATATTGATAAACACAGCCAAATTGTAACATTAGGAAGGTGGCTAGATGGGTCTGGGGACTGACTAGTCAGGGAGGGTAGAGCTTATCACAACTCCAATGTGAAGTAATTTAAGATTAGTTGTGGCTAATCCAATGTAGAAGGGTGTCCAGTTGGCTAAGCAGCCACATTTAATTTTAGTGCCTTTTTGACAGGCATCCATTTTACAACTCACATTCCTCCAGTGTGGATTCTTCCTGGAAATCTCGGCAGAGAAGCCTTGGGAACATACCCTGTCCCTTCCAAAATGAAAACCAGAAATAGAGCTGACCTACCACATCATCAAGTTTTGTCAACTGAAGAACTGAAGGATGGCATTATTTACATCATAAACACATAAAACAGCCAAGAGGCTTAAAGTGTTCAGTTAACTACTGTTAAATTCTTGGAATAAACTGACAGCATTCCAAACAAGACATTATTTGCTTCTTTGCAATACAGTACATTTTACTGGCATGCTGTTCAAAGGTTTCTGTTGCAATTCATTTTTAGGACAGTTACGTAAAACCTGATGTAGCCGTGAGTGACAAAGGTTTTATTTATTTCACGTTATTATCTGTTGACTTTAAAAAGGCCTAAGAACTAGGGAGAGATTAAGCAACAGCTAGTCAATGATTAAGCTGATACAATAAATATGAACAGTAAAGACCTTTTTATGCTACTACTATAAAAAAATTATAAATCTCTGTTGTGAGGAGGCCAAGCTAGTAAGATTTGCTGTTGAAATATTGGTTTTGAGTTCCTAATATTTGACTCTGGTATCTCTAAACTGCTATTTTCCCCCAGGCAACTTGTAAGAACTAGTTCTAGATTTTAGTGAAATAAAAATGTAACACCTACAGGTGGAACCAAACTGGGACCTCTGGAAGTTAGTGCTTTAGCCTCTACAGCTTGAACTAAAACCAGCTGGCTCTCAGCTAAGGCAGTAAAGCAAACTCATGCTTTCTCTCTATAAGTGGTCTAAGTGCCACTACGTTAGACAGTGACTCACACCCAGTAGGTGTGTGGGTTACAGAAACTTATGCTTCATATATTTCATTTAAGGTATTTTTTTTCAGCAGAGATGGGTAGCTTTTTGGCAAACTTTCCTAAAATAACTGAGGTGTTGAGTTTGAATTTTTTGTTTAACTCTCATCTATATAGCTATCTCAAAATTACGTTACTTAAGTATTTAATCAACACTCTAATCAGGCTTTTCTGAGTTTATCCTCTCTCCTTGATTAAATTGAAAGTGCTAAGAACTAGTTAATATTTTTAACTGTTAAATGAGTCAGATGTGTAGAAAACAGAAATGCAATTACATGCTTTACATGCATTTTAAAGTCAATATTCTGTATTTGGCAGGGAATGGATTCTGTTTTCCAATAACTGTTTTCTGAATTATTTTTATTCATAAATTTTCTGTTTGGCAGGATGTGTATTTGTTGGCTTCACATCATTCAGTAGATAGTCTATCTAAAATACAGAGTCCTATGCTAATGTCTGTATAGGGTTACTTCAGGGCAGGCACGAGGAAAGAAATCCCCTTCCTTGTGTTTGGGGTTATGTCTACACTGCAATTAAAAACCTGTGGCTGGTCCATGCCAGCTTACTTGGGATTGTGGAACTCAGGCAAAGGATCTGCTTAGTTGCTTTTTAGACTTTCAGGCTCAGGCTGGAGACCAGGTGCTATGAACCTGTGAAGTGGGAGGGTCTCAGACCTTGGGCTGCAATCTGAGCCCAAATGTGTATATAGCAATTAAATAGCCCCTTAGCCTGAGCCTTGCCACAGTCATGGGCCAGCTGCTGAAATGGCTGTATCCCTTATACAAACCAGGCTTACTCTCAAGCTCTCTTTGCTCAGGTGGCACAGAGCTGTTGCAGAAGGGCCTAAACTTGGAGAGTGACAGTTGCTCAGGTAGCTAGACCTACTTCTGTGGAGGCTTTGAAGACAATGATTGAGGCCTGGATCCTCAGCAGTGCCTAGCTCCCACTGAATTCAATAAATAACTCTGAGGATCTGAGCCTGGAACCATTAGCTCGACTGTATATTAAGTGGGAGTCAGGGCAGACAATGGAGCAATGTTATGCTGCTGAACAGGTGAATGGCAGCATTTTGCACAAAATGGAGCTTTTTCAGAGTGACTCACATCTAAATATATAGGCACTATATTAGCTAGACTCTGGAGGTCATGAATTTGTAAACTGGCAGGTTTGAATGCAGAGCTGATAGGATGGGTCACAGTCTCTGGTCAAGCAAAGGGTTATTTATTTAAGGATTATTATAAGGATTATTTATTTATCTGTACATATATGGGATCCAATAGGTTTTTATTTATATGGAGTCTCCACGCTAAAACTGTCTTGATGACGGGTGCAGACATTTCAGATGCTGTGCGATATTTTCATAACACGATTTCTTACAAGTGCTTCTGTCTCCTGACAATTTATTTCTGTCTTGGCTGGATTTAGCTGCTGATGTCCTCTAAACACTGCATAAACTTGGAGATGGATCTTGGAATGGACTTGGCATTGAGGGTTGCCATTGTGCAGTGTAGTTAATCAGTGTGAGATGCTCAGGTTGATTTGCCCTGCTTTGGAGGCAGGTAGCCCCATGTAGGACTAAGGATAGTTTTTGTGTGGCCTTTAGGGTCAAGGTAGAGCATACTGGAATAATCTATACTTGAGGTGATGTAAGCATGGATTGCTGTATTGAAGCTATATAATAATTATGGTGTTCAGTTATAGTTACCCTATATAAGAAAGAGAGACCAAAAATAGATGTTCAGAGATTGGGCACAGGAGTGATCAAAGCCATGGAAAACCTTTCATATGGAGAGGGAGAGTGAAAAGAATGGGACTGTTCATCATAAGGAGGAGAAATGCAAAAATAACAAATGGCATGGAGAATTCAGATAAGGCATTTCTACTAATCCTTTCTCACAATACAAGAATTAAGTTGTGGGTGTTCAAGAAGTTGAAAGGCAGCACATTTAAAATTGATCATAGGAAATATTTTTCCACACATTATACCATTAGTCTGAAGCCAAGAGTTCAGCAGGGTTCAACAAGGACTAGATAGAGCATGCTCAGAGTTACAATTCTAAGGATTAAAACACAGTATTTTGGAAAGGATGAGAGGCCTCATGCTTCAGGATGTCAACCAACTTCTAGTAGCTGGAAATTTTCATATGGGCTGATTATTTGGTAACTTCCCACTGTGCGATTTCTTGATCTTCCTGTGAAGCAGCTGGTCCTGACAACTTTCATAGACAGGATACTTCTATTTTCTATTGACCTAACTATTCTTGCCTCCATTCTTTGAACCACCTCTGTTTCTGATAAATCCTTTCTGCAACAGGACAAGATAGAGATAAATAAGGTCTGAGATAAATGAGGGATTTGCCAATGCAAATGAGGCATATTTTAGGCTATGGCCCAATTTTGTACAATAAGGATTTTGAGATAAGAAGGTTCTTCATCATGGCCAAGTTAATAATACTTTGAGATAATTAACCTCTGCATTTCCGGACTTGTTTTGATGAAATATAATAAGCTTGATATTGCATTGACTGCCTTTCTTTTTTAAAGGGAAGTAATTTGTTCTTGAGAAGGAAAATTGTTTAACAAAAAAAAAAAAAAAAAAAAAAAAGGCAAAAGGCTGAGGAGAGAAAGAAAAAGTAAACAGAGAAGAAATTTAATCATTTCAGTCCCCTCATTTATTCTACCTTCATGCCCTTCCATTCTCAGCTGTTGTTGCTGGTCTGTTCTAGAAAGGGGATGCTGTGTTGGAGCCTTTGCTGGAATGCCCACATGTTCAATCCATCACGCTGGCCCTGGGATCAGTTACACTAACAAGATTGCTCATACAGAAGATGGCAGGACAATACTATTAAATTAGCAGCTGTGATGGGGCATACAATTAGGACAAAGGCTTTCTAAAAAAGTTGTGATTTATTTTCTTATTTTTCTGTGTCATGGCACTGCTTTGACACAAGAATCGTCATTGTCCCATTCACCAGCCTCATTCTGTCTTCTCAGCTCTGAAAGTGCTGGTTTAATTCATAATTTGACTCTGCAGCCATTTCCCGAACAAGCTGATTAGATATGCACCCCAATGTAGTGGCCGAGGGAAGTCTGCGCGATCCCTTAGTAGAAGATTCCAGTTCTAATCCTGCTGCTGCAACTCCTCCGCATCTGAGGCAGGGATGAGAAATACATTCCCTCCCTGCTGACCCTCTGAAAAAGAACAAAGACAGAGCCACTAGGTGTTTACAGAAGCATAATTAAGAGCTTTATACATGTGCTTTGAAGAAGGAAAAGTCCAATACTGCCCATAGGCACCGAATCAAACCTCAAGGCTGTGAAATGACACACTTTACAGCTAAATCTCCCACCCTTTCCTGGACATCCACATCCAGGCCCCCTGGTCACACTGGGCATGGGTGGACAGCATTTAATTTGTAATGAAAGATATGCTGGGGCTCAAGCAATTTTTTTTACATTCCTAACAGATTCAGCACGCCAAAGAGAGATGCCAGGGCCATGAACTGCTGAACCTAAGCCAAGCCCTGTCACAAATTAAGAAATGTCATTGGGCATCAGTCACAGTTGTCAGATGAATTGCACCTTTCACCTCTCCTCTCTTTGAGTGCCATCCCTCTTCAGGTCCCAGGCAGTCACTTTGTGCAAGATGGAATCACATGGTTCTCTCATTTTCAGATGGGGTCTTGTGTTGAGGTCCCCTGTGTATCAACAGTGATTACCTCAACAGGTCTGAATCTGCAAGTCTGTTCTTTCTGGGAGCAATGACTGTGATGAGCCTGGTGACCACCAAACCTCTGTAAAGCAAAATATTATTGATTTAGAACAAAAGCATTTCAGAAAAAAACCCTTGGTTTTAAACTAATAAGACTCTAAACGAGTCTGTCTTCTCAGGAGTCAACCCATCTTCCAACTGGGAATCCCATCAGTTTAAACTTCCTACAGAGGTTTAATTTATAGACAGTCTTCAGTTTGACTCTACTATCATTATTTTCTGCATAAGCTGATTAGATGTGCACCCCAATGCAATGGCCAACAGAAGTCTGTGTGAACCCTAAGTAAGAGGTTTCACTTCTAATCCTGCTGCTGCAATCTAATCCTGGTGTCATCTGTTTCCTTTATTCAAAAACTATTTTTTCTCCCAACCTCATTGAAAGAAAAAAATGCCACTTAAGTCACCCCTAAAGCCAAGTTACTTTTTAACAGTTTATATTCCTGTGATTTTGTTATTTCCCAGCATTGGCTGAACAAGGTTTGCCAACTATTGAAGATCTAATGTAAGGTCCATGAAACTGGCAGCTTTACTCATTTTCTTTCATGTATGTGAAAGGACG
This sequence comes from Pelodiscus sinensis, assembly GCF_052426305.1. NCBI lineage: Eukaryota > Metazoa > Chordata > Testudines > Trionychidae > Pelodiscus > Pelodiscus sinensis. Next base: position 86,505,932 of record NC_143052.1, read on the forward strand.
ACCTTTTCTGGGACCATTGTCTTCTTCCTGTTTGTTCATCCAATAGCCCACTATTAAGAGAAATCAGTACATTCATATAGGAAAGCCTTATCACCCAATATACAATAACTTCCCCTGACTGATTAGGTAGCATACAGTATTAATAATATTATTACCACTCAGTATCCTTAGGTTATTACATAATAGTCACAATTATTGCCCCATATGGGAGCAGCAAGAATGAGTGTTAGAAGATCAAAACATCTTTGGATATTTCTTAATGAAAATTGTTAAACTTTCATCGTGTTAATTGTTTTTCAATCCAACTGGTTGTTACTGTAGACTCAGCAAATTTGAGGGACACAATTCTTCAGATGTTAATGGAGCCCAAAAGTCTCTATTTTCAACAGGAAAATTACTAACTTTCTATGCCTCTCATCAATAATCCATAGTTGTCTCCCTCTCACTGATCTCACTTTCTCACTCCCAGAGGAAGAATGCATCTGACTGGCAATGAAGAAAGCTAGTTAGAAATTTTCTGATGGGAATAATCAGAACAGAGGCAGCCTTTTGATGGAACCCTGCCTGTCAGGCTGTTTTCTAAACTTGTCTGATGGGTCAGTGAAATCTGCCTGGTTTCCTGCCAGCTTGCCCGTCTGGCTCTTCAGCAGCCTGTGGAGTCAGCCCAAATGGGAGCCATCAAGCCCTGGGAGTCCTGCCTCCCAGGCCTCAAGATCAGCTGTGGCCTCTAGGGATTCTAAACTCTCAGCAGCCCGTCAGCGAGAGCCCTGGCTGAGATAGGAGCCGCTGAGACTGGAGTCCTGGAAGAAATAGTGTTTTGAAATTTTTGAGACAAACCATTTTGATTATTTCTAAATTAACTTTTTTTGAATATTCCCTTTGCTGGGAGATTTTGAACTTGCTACCTTTTATTCCAAAATGCAATTATTTATTTTAAAATTCAGGACTTGTAGGGAAACAGGTATTCCTATTTTTGACCAGCTCCAGCAGTAAGTGCTCTGTCCAGTTCCATGATCATGTATGTACATCCTTCAATCCTCATTGACTGAGTAAAGACTTCAGGATGTGGGTTACAATTTTTCATCACCACCATACTACCTATCTTACATGTTCATATTCACCAAAGACCCCATTTAATCATTGAGGCTTAGGTACATGATTTGAGTTAAGCACATACTTAAGTGCTTTGCTGAAATGAACTCCTGAATTTGGAAATTTTAACCATCGATTCAAAATCTAAAAATATCCTATGATTATTTAGAGCAGAACTTCTGAGTTACAAACACTTTTGACATTTAGTTTAAAAGAGCTATTCGTTAAATAAAAGGACAGCAAATTAATTTACTGGAAACACATTTCACAATATTTGTAGCTGTCCAAATATTTATATATACTAAGGATAACCTTTATTGAACTCATTCACTACAAAGCTGTCTAACATCAAAATGTCAGTGGGGAAAATGTGAAAGAGTTAAATATATATTTACATTGAAGACTCTGGCATAACTGTTTATCAGTAATATAGTGATAACATATTTAGCTCAAAGCAATTATTCCTCTAAGAGCTTGTAAACTTGTAACCTTCACATGCAAAATAATTTCCTGAGTACGTAATTCCAGAAAATTAAAATCTAAAAGAATAATACTTAAATGGGACATAGTATGTAACACTTCCATCTCTGTAACCCTACTATGGTTCTTTTCCTCATGCATTTGATGAAGTGAGTTGAAGTTCAGAAAGGCTTATGCCATAATAAAATTGTTAGTCTTTAAGGTGCCACCAGATTCCTTGTTTTTTTTTTTTAAATAATTAGGAAGAAATTTCTACTTTGGGCAGATTATTCCATAATTGACCATTATAAGATTTCTTAATCTTTTCTCTGCAAAATCTGAACTGGACACTCTGAAAGTAGAAAAAAAGAATTGTTGGATGCATTCTGTCAACCAACAATCCTCTTTTCTTCTTTGCAGTGAGCCAATATCCCATCTCTGAGAGAGGATAAATCTAAGCAATCAAGTTATGAGAAAAAAATCAGTTTATCAACTACTATACAGATATTATGGCATGGCTTAATGAAAACATTGTTAATTGAGGTAAATAAATCTTAAAAATTGAGTTTATTGTCATCTATTCTCCACTTCCAAAATTAAGGGCAGAAAAGACAGGCAGAATTAAAAGGGATGCGTGCTGGAATAAGCTGGTTGCTACTTTGCACATCCGTCTTTTATTTCTACAGGAGCAGCCTTATCTATGAAGATTACTTGACTATCTTAGCTTGATAAAATTTATTGTAAGTTGGTGATAATTTTGGCCATAATTCAATTTTTCTCCCTTTATTCATTAAAGTGGTAGATAATGGGTGCCTGTCACAAACTGGGACATGTGTGATCTGGCCTAATAGTCAGAGCAGAGGCTGTCTTGCCTAATGGTTGGGGCTAGAATCAAAGGCCAAGAACAATGACAAAGGTCAGCACTGGAATCGGAGACCAGACATAGAGCCAATGGTCAAGGGCAGCATAAGGGACTGCAAGTAAGAGCTGAGACTAAGTCGGAGTCAAGAACTGAGCAGGCTCGAGTGGATTGGGCAGGCCAGGAACAAGACAGGATCAGAGTTGGTGCAAGACTAGGAGCAGATCAGGAGCACCTGAGAGATCAAAGCTGCAAGTATCAACCAGCCAGAGATCAGCTGTTGTTGAGATTAAAAGCAGACTTGCAGTCTTCCTTGGCTAATCAGATGGGATGGTCAATCAGGCAACCCTACAGTGACTCAGCTGTGCTCACTGGCCACCTGCAGACTGAGCAGGCATGGCTGCCAGTCCTCATCTCTGACATCCTGAGATTCAAGGAAGATCAGTTTAAGGCACTAATCAGGAAACGTCAAAAGGTTTGGTTTGGACAGACACCCACACATCTACACTATCCATAACTTTTGGGACTGCAGAATTGGGTGAAAGTGCTCCTTGAACAAGGAAATGTGCATTGAAGTCTGAAAGATTCTCTCAGTCTGTCACTAGAGTCCAGCCTCATGTTGGTGTCTATCAGGGACTGGTTTGTAATTTGTCAAGGATTGTGCTAATGCTCCAATCCTCAATTCATAAAGTTTTCAGAAGGCTGCACATTGAAATGTGAATGGCACAAAGTGATGTTGATACACAGGGAGAAATATAATTGGTCTGCCGGGAGCTGGGCAGCTGTTATGGTATGCATTACAACACTGTCATTTGTAAAGAAGAGAAACACAGTTCAGTACTGGGAGTGTTGAATCTTTCTCTTTCCCCTTCTTGTACATGGCTGCTCTGGATTGAAAAAAATATTTCTGATGCCAGGATTTGCCTTCTGCCTCATCATGGCTAAGCAATGACTATTGTGAATCCTACATTTAACACCACAGAGATTTGGAGCTCCATGACATGTCTTATCCCACATAGAACACATTGCACATATAGGAGAAGCTCTGAGGACCAGGAATGTCAGATTGACAAACTACCCATGGCAAGGTATATACTGCAATGTGAGCCCTTGTTCACACTCAGGCTCGAGGCAAACCCCCACTTCTGTCTACACACAGATCTCTCAGGCTCTGGCTCAGACCCAAGGTCCTAGGCCCCTGTATGGGTTAAGGTTTTGTGCCTGAGTTAAGCCTGAACCCAGGCTTCAAGCCCTATTGCTTTGCAGCATAGATGCAGCTCATCTTGGGAGTCCATTAAAAGTATCCCACAATCTCATGGGCCAACAAGAATGATTGACTGGGTATTGGGCTAAAGATGAGAGAGCACATATCACAGCTAATTTTGTCATCCTCCTTTTATGGAGTGTGAGTTTTATGAAGCAGTATTTTCTGTACATGCTGATTTTAAGCATTGACTGTTACTTATTTTCAAGTATTATACATATATATCCACATATTGTACTGTGACAGGGCACCTACGCCCCACACTCCAAGCTGCCTGAAATAGCTATGTACGCGGCACCGGGGGCTAGATAGGCAGCATACGCGGGGTGCTCCCGTGCCGCAAACCAACTCCGCCACTCTGGGACTGCAGGAACCGTGAGCTGCAGCTGTGGCACAACCGCAGCGGAAGTGAGGAAGGGGAGGGGGGTGGGGCCTGAGAGATGGCGCAGGGATGAGGTCAAGGGGGGACAGGGGAGGGTGGGGATGGAAGGTGGACAATTAAAAAAGGGGAACAACAGGCAGGAAGGGGGAGGAAAACATGAGAAGGGAGCATAGGGGTGAAGTAGACATGGCAGGTATTGGAAAGCTAGGGAGAGAGACTCATGAGCAGTGGAATGCTGCTGGAAGGAGGGGGACTCCCAAGCAGTGGATCACCACTGTAAGGAGGGAGAATGGGCAGCACGCCATTAGGAACCAAAGGGAGAAGAAGCAGCCCAGGGCAGAGCATGTTATTGCCGCCCGCGGGCTGGTGCATTTCAGCGGGAAGCCCTGCCAGCTGGACAGAGACCAAAGACAGTCATTGTCCTTAGGGCCCTGGTCTGGGGCCTGTGAGTGAGGGTGGGTCCGGGCCCCCCTCTCCTCGTCACCTAAGGCAAGAGTGCTGTACCTATCGACACCTTGACAAGGTCTGTATGGACGGTCTTGAGCATCAATAGAACAGTACAACCAAGACATGAGCTGGACTCAGGGATTCTCGAATCAACATTAAGGAAAAGGAGGGCACAAGTGCACTAGTCCCCAAGGGGGGAATAAACGTACCTGTTAACATGTACACATATATCTACATATTTGCATGTATCATATTGAAAACTTTGTATAGGATATCTGTATTCTTTATCTTCTTTGGACCAGTGAGATATGATCCCAAAAAATCTCAGAGTAAAATCATAAAGAGCTGGGATGAAATTCTGACCCCAAGGGGGGATTCACCCGATAACTTTTTTTAAAGTGCATTTGTAAAGCATTAGCTATTTAAATCATCATAGTTAGAGCTAGACACAAGTCACTAATTCTCTACTTTTCTAGGGTTCTTAAACTGATATATTGGGGTCTTATATTGGGGAAAGCATATGAGAACAGGACAAAGTTAGTCCTATTTTGTATTTTGCTTCACGTAACTCTTTAAAGGGCTAACTGTTTCCTAAAATGACTCTTTTCATAGACATTACATCTCTGCATGTCTGAACTGTTGACTCTTAACTTGTCTTATTTTATACAAGAACTTACAATTACAAAGAGAGATTGAAATCTCATTTTTCCTTCATGAACTTGTTTACAAAGTCTTCCTCATTTCTGACCTTGATTTAGCTTGTTGAAAACAAACGAGAGAGGAGGTCAGTATCTCAGTTAATATTTGAGAGTCAATATACATCATCTGGATGCCTTGCAGATGTATTCTCACTGCTAATGATCTAAAGAGACTTTTAGAACAGACACTATCTTCAGTTATACATCTATTTCTAACATTGTTTAGTAAAGTATGTTTTATTAGTGCAAAATATTATTTTAATGAAACTATCCTATTGGTGAATAGGTGGACTTGAATTTACTCCCCTGGCATTTTATAAAGAGCCTCCTATCTCTTGATTTGATTTAATTCTCTTTTCTGTTTGATTTTTCATTTGCACATCTAGTCACAATAAAATATGAACACCTGGCTTGGGGAACTAGTAATTCCACATATTGTTGCTATAGGCAACAATCTCTTCCTTTGATCCCATAGATGCTTGCATTGTTCTCCTCAATAATACTATATAAATAATGATTGGTTGGGGAAGCAAACTTTGCCATTGGTCTCTTTATTATTCAAGAGAGAACAAAGAAAAGTTAATGAAACATTAATTCCATGGCCTTGTTATTGGAGTAAAACAGCTTCCAGCAGTGGTGCTGGAACAATTTTTGGGTAGGGTACTGAGCTGCACCCTCCTGTTTGACCTCTTAAGGTTGGGTTGCCATCTGTTCTGGACTGGACAGACTGAACTCCACTGTTGCAAATGGTGCCTGGTCAGTCCAGTCCAGGCGAGTTGGCAACCCTCACCACCCCACGCTGGAGCCACAGCTGGGGGCAGCTGCAGAGCACTGGGCCAGTGGCAGGATGCTGGGGCTGGCAAAGCCAGTAGGCTGCAGAGGCCACGGTATGGCCAGTGAGCAGCAGGAGACCAAGGGCCAGAGGACCCCAGCAGGCTGGCAAAGTCAATGATGGCAGGACCTTGTGGGGGTGGCAGGACCCCACAGGGGATACCTGGAGGCTGGGACCTGGGGCTAGAGAAGCCAGCTCCTAGGTACAGACAAACCGGGTGCACCCCCACACTCCAACTTCCTGTGCCTATGGCTTCCAGCACATAAAAAGGTAGCTGCTCTCTATCTTTAAATTATGACATTGTGTGAACAAGACATTTGGGCCCAATTCTGCGGGGTTAAGGCTCTAAGAGAGGGTGGGTAGGGTGAGGGGTGGAGGGCTCCAGATCTTGCACTGAAGTATGAGGCCTCACAAAGTAAAAGTTGGATCTGAGAGCATGGCCTTCTGAAGTATCTATGGCTTCTTGCAGCAGCACTGTGATGCCTCCTGCTGGAGTGGGGGACAAATTCCACCCCCTATGCTATACTCTTTCAAAAAAAATTGAGGGAATCTTTGTGGCATACCATTCTCTGAAGGCCCCCTTGAGTGGCTGTTTCACTTGGACGTGTCTGTTTGGGCCACTGGCTTATCCTGAGTAAGATACTGGAGGAAATGAGTGTCCCTTCTGGGGAAAGATTGTGGGAAGAACTGTCTTCTTAAAAAGCAAGAGATCAGTTTTGTTAAATTAATAATTTTAGACATGCATTGAGCATTTTATAAAGGCACCAGTCACAAAGACGGTGATGGAGATTTGGTTTAAAAAGTGAGCGATGAATATCTAAATATAAGCCAGTTTTAAAATATACTTAATGTACAAGAAGTGCATGCTGGAGCGAGTCTTGGGCGTAACACAGAGAGAGCTATAATCAGACTCACATTGGCTTCAGTCCATCATTTGTTGCTCACCTGGGACTTATTGGCTGCAGGGTCAGAAATGCCAAGGTTCATTATTAGCCTCATGACATTGTTCCTTTATTGAGCTTCCTACAAGTTTCTACCTCTCCTGTACATAGTTTGATGTTTGGTGCATTTTCTAGGAAATACAAATAATGCTGATTGGATATTATTATTTACAGTCATCAGAAGCTTAGATTTCCATAAAATTAAGGGCTAGGATGAATAAAAGATTTGTTTTCTCTTTTAATGGTTATTTGAGGCTAGGTCTAGACTATACTCTTTTATCAGAAAAAGCTACGCAAATTGTACTCCACAATTTTCACAGCTTTTTCTGATTGCTTTTTTGGAAGCAGCCTTTCTACCATTTGGCCCCATCTAGATGGGGCTCCCCGAAAGAGCACGTTTTGCTCTTCTGCAAAAAAAGGGGAAGAGCAATGGCATTCCCTGGACATGGCAGAGTTTTTCCGGGATACCTCTGGTATCCCAGAAAAACCTGCAAGTTGGGACATATCCTGAGAGTCTAGGGAAATTTGGAGGGAAGGAGGGGACTAAGGTCCTGCTACCTGCCCCTCCCAGCCTAATCCCCTGCAGAGCATTTTTATCCATGTCATCTATAGTCAGCATGCCCACCAACAACACCAGGGAGATCAGCAGAAGCTGCCTGAGCAGGTAACACAGCAGGTCACTTCTGCAGCTTCAGATATACTTGGAGAGTGATGGCGGGAAGGAACTCCTGTTTCCTTCTCTGCAACTGGCAGTATCTGATATCTGAATTCAAGGCCAGCTCCTTCACGTAGCAAATTTCCTTTTCAGAAAGAAACTTGTCTTGTGAATCTCTGCCCATTCTGCACATTCCTTCCTACAGTGAACTGGACAGAAGAAATACTATAAAAAGGAGGACAGAGGAAGCAAGCCAAAGTGAGATCACTTCTCAGGGCTGACAGCCGCTTGCTGTCTCTTCTATCTAAGAAATGATATGGCCTCCACTGTGACCAAAATGTCTGAACTCTCACAGACCTAAAAGACTGATTATGTCATCTCAGAGTAGGAATGTATTATCCCCATTTTACAGAAGAGGAACTGAGGCACAGAGCATTTGAGTGAAGTGTTCAAGGGCATCAAGGAATTCTTTGGCAGACCTGTGAACTAGACCCAGATTGCTTAAGTCTCAGTCCAGGGTATAACCACTGGACCCAATAACCTCTACTTAAAGTGCTCTCAGAAATGTTCTTTTGTTCACATATATAGATTAGATTAGATATATGAGAGAGAGTTTGTGCATCTGTCTGTCTGTGAGTCTGTTTGTTCAAGAACGCCTTCCTAAACTGTAAGAGCCAGGACCGCCAAATTTGGTGTGCAGCTTCCTCTTATAACTTAAAGCAAAGTCAGGGTTTGGTTGTGCCTGAATAATAGGATGTGCCTGGAATTCCATTATTTCTCATAAAATGGAAAGGGAGGGGTCTGGCAGGAGGAAGTTTTACTGCAGAATGACCACAGGGGACAGCAAGGGGACAGAGATGGGGACTAGGACACCTTTAACCTCAATGGGCCAGCAAGGAGCAGAGGTGGAGAACGGGTCAGCTATCTACTATATATTTCAAAGAGTTTTTCTGTTTGTGTGTGTATCTGTCTATGTGTCTGTTTGTCTCCCAACTGGGGGACATGCACCTATCCCCTGGTTGTGCCTGCTGTAGCTGCAGCAGCCATGGAGAGGTGATTCTCACCTGGCCACAAGCTGCTGTGGTGAGAAAGGGCTGGGGTTGTCCTCTCTTCTCAGGGCAGCCTGCATACTGAACTCTTCATTCCCAGCCTCACCACAGAGCAATGATTTAAATGGAGAAAAACAAAACTTATTTGAGTTAAGGACCTCAGCAACACTGGTTAATTCTTGTAGTGTAGAAATAACTGAGGTACTGAGGGAAAGTCGCAGAGCTATCTTGGAACACCATTCTCCATGAGAACCATGCAAGGGTCTCCTCAGCTATGTAAGGCCAATGTGTTTGGACTCCTAGGGTGTGTCTAGACTACATGCCTCCTTCGACGGAGGCATGTAGATTAGCCAGATCGGAAGAGGGAAATGAAGCCGCGATTAAAATAATCGCGGCTTCATTTAAATTTAAATGGCTGCCCCGATCTGCCGATCAGCTGTTTGTCGGCAGATCGGGGCAGTCTGGACGCGACGCGCCGACAAAGAAGCCTTTCTTCATCGGCACAGGTAAGCCTCGTGAAACCAGGTTTACCTGTGCCGATGAAGAAAGGCTTCTTTGTCGGCGCGTCGCGTCCAGACTGCCCCGATCTACCGACAAACAGCTGATCGGCAGATCGGGGCAGCCATTTAAATTTAAATGAAGCCGCGATTATTTTAATCGCGGCTTCATTTCCCTCTTCCGATCTGGCTAATCTACATGCCTCCGTCGAAGGAGGCATGTAGTCTAGACACACCCCTATTTATGTGTAGGAGAACTGTGAAATGGTCTACCTCCACACCATGCTTTTTTTCACAGCTGCCCCAATGTGCATGCTGGTTTAGAGCTAGGCCACTCCCAGAGTGCCCTAATCATCCAAACATTCTGCTTTGGCTGACTTTCTGGGTTTACAAAGTTTTAATACTAGAAATATATGTTTAGATAGGTTAGCAAAGAAAGAATTGTTAATAAGTAATCTTTATCCATTAGGGCACTGAGCCAATGAAGAGATGAGTCTGAGTCTAAACCCAGAGTCAGCCGGTTATCACTACAGGCTTCTGTTAAACCTAAAAAAGCAAAACAAAAATGTTCCTGTTTGAAACGTATTAGGATTTTTAACTGCGTGCAGAGCCTCTCCACGCTCAGCCATTCTCAAGACTCTGGAAAAGGACAGTAAGTAACAATTGCTTAGTGGTTATAAAGCTTGCTGTTTGGCCATATTTAGTCATGGAGTAAATTTTTTTCTCACATATGTTATTTAATTAACATAAATGCATCTTGAGGAGTTAGAAAAATCAATGGTCTGGAGGCCAAGATCTCTAAATGTTAATGCAGTGAAGGAAAAGTATAACATATTCTATATGATAAAATTAAATGTAATTTCATCATTTATTATAGTTTGTGTGACAACAAGTATTTTCTTTGAGAAAATTGAATTGATGAAAAAGTAATGTCCATTAGAGTATTTATTTTTTCATTGGCAAATATGGCATAACTATAATAAGTGGCCAATTCTGCTTACTTAATTTGGAGGGATCATCTTTATAGCAGCAGAAGGCATCTTAGAAACTGAGTGCATTTTAAATGTGTTTAATGAGAGAGAAGTAGATTGTTCTTCAGGAAAAAATTACTATTGTTTTATGTACTTCTCTTTTGTTTGAAAGTTTCAAGTACAGGCAGTAGTGTGTCAAAATAAAGCGTCTTTTAAAGTTCAGCACTTTTAACACTTGTTTCATATAATCATAAGTAACGTTACACAGCACTGCGCTGGAAGCATCTACTGACGAATGCCATTCACAGCTTTTAGAAAAATATCAGTTTGTCCTGATTTGTTCTACTAAATACTTATGTTAAAAATATCCTAGGTCAGACACTCTTGCTCTGAATCTATTGTTTATTATTATTATTATATGCATTTCAGTAGCCCTCTGAGGCTCCAACCATTTGGATTTCAGTGTGTTAGGCTCTATATAAACACATAAGAAACAGCCCCTGCTCCAGCATTGATAGTCTAAATAGTCAAGACATTAACAGAGTATTAGAGAGGGAAAGAGACGTGAAATGATTAGCTGAGAGGTCATGTACTAATACAGTCAGGATTAGCACCCAGGTCTCCCGAGTCAAATTCTGGTGCTACTTCCACTGAACCGCACAACCACAACTGAAAGGTTGCTTTCATTGCTTTATGTTATATATTGTATTGTTTACCACCATGCCATGCAACTCAAAATTACCTGGTGACATAGGCTGGAAATAAAAATCTCCAAACTTGTTGATGTTTCTCACATATTTTTAAAGAATTTAAGAAAAAATACTTTAAAAAAATTAAGGTACTACATTAATCATCCCAGAAGAGATGTAAGAGCCTGATTCAAAGCCCATTGAACTCTAGGGGGATACTTCTGCTGATTTCAGTAGCATTTGGGTCAGGCTGTAAATCTATGTTATTAAAATTTCTTATGAGGTATTTTGTAGTTCAGGTATGAGGTATTTTGTAGTTCAGGTATGTGACAAAGGGAACACTCATTTTGTCTTTTGGAAAAATATAGCTTACTAATCTTTTTGTATGACAAATTCTGCCAGTTGTTTGGTATCTTTTTCTTCTCTCACTAAATAAGATAACAGATATTACTAGACTAAGATAACAAATATTACTAGATTTTCATGGAGCTTTTATGATCATCAAATTTATATTGCTACTTTATCTGAAAATATGTGGTTATGGTGCTTTTGCCTTTCAATAAACCTAGATACTTTTGAAATTAATTGCTTTAACAGAGGCCTAGACTTGCTTAAACTGAAGCCAAAAGCAGTTTTGGTGGCTTTAAGTCTAGTGGGGCAAGAAGTAGACTTCTAATAAGGAATATATGATAAAGCTGGGCCCTTTTAAATCACCATGCCCTAGGGCAGCTGCCCGCTTTCTTCTGCCCCCTAAAGCCCCATCAAGCCTATGATTTTTTTAAAGCATTTTTTAAGTTAATTGAGCCACTTAAATTGGGGTGGAGTGGAGCTGAATCCAGGGAAGGACTCAAAGCAAAGTATAAAACTGTATTAAATGCAGGCCTGAAGGGTGGGAGGTGAGGCTCTAGTAAAAAGTATAACAGCAATGCTGCTTGAGGTAGAAAATGCCACACCTAGATTTTTTTGAGTAATTCATCAAGTTTGTTGTAGAGTTCAGAGAACCATCTACACCACCATTAGAATATGTAGAGACCGAAAAGTCATCGCAAAATTTTAACTTGTTTGTAAGTCGGTCAGTATCTGTCTCCTAATCTTTAAAACTAAATGGTAGGAGAGGTGTAAGCAGATATGTTCCCAGCATATTGAGAGGTGGCATTACAGAAAAATTCAACCAGATTCCCTACTATGAACAAAAGACTATTTAGGTATAACAAGTTTACAAGATGATAGTCAATTCACCTGCAGCATTTCATAATGGATCAGATACTTCAGGGGTGAAACCGTGGTAGTTGATATATGTGTGACACATTGATAAATGGGAAAGACTCAAAGGAACATGAAAGAAGTCTCTACAAGGTCTGAAAAGATTGTAAAATTATAATTGTAGTTTTAGACTATCTCAGAGGGCTAGTTATGTTAGTTTGTAACTTTAAAACCAATGTGTGGGCCTGTGGCACCTTAGAGACTAATTAAAACATATAGAATCATGAGCTTTTATGGGAAAAACCCACTTCATCAGATGAATTGTAATACTACAGTTTAAAAAGTGCTTTTCCCTGAACCTGCTACTTTGTTTGCAGCACAGGACAGATGCAGACAGCATACATATTTTATAAATTAATATGCTAGCCAGTGAAAAGGTAGTTAAATGCCAACTCAAAGATGACTTTGTTTTTGACCATTGTTAATATTTGAATATGCATTGTAGAAGCACCAGGATCAGCCCTTTGTGTGCTAGGCACTGCATAGTCACATGGACAGTCCCTGTCCTAAAGACCTTGCCGTGTGAGCTATTCAATGGTAAACTATTATGCTTATCACTAAAAAGGAAATATGAAAAGAACTAAATATTTATAGCTCCTAATTGCCAGTTCAGTTTCATGAAATTCAGATGGGTGGCAAGCCCTTAGTCCTGTATATGTCTTGGGGACTGTGGAGTCAAATTTGCAGAGGTGAAAAGGTGCTCCTACAGTAGTTCTCCACGAGCAAGGTGTAGAAGACCTCCCCAGATGCCCTGAACAATGGAGTTTCGTATCACCCCAGAGCAGCCGCAGCTACAGCAGAGAGGCTGCTGGAGGAGAGTTCAGAAGCACAGTCAGGAAGGCCTACAACTGGAGATTAGCAGGGGACTTGAGGGAGTTCATGAGAAAGCTGCTTGTCTATAATTCCATGCTTTGCCTGAGGCGGGGGAAACTGTCACAGTGGGGGAGAATCAATTTTACTAGAAAGGTGGTGAAGCACTGGAATGGGTTACCTAAGGAGGTGGTGAAATCTCCATCCTTAGAGGTTTTTAAGTGCCAGCTTGACAAAGCCCTGGCTGGGATGATTTAGTTGGGATTGGTCCTGCTTTGGGCAGAATGACTGCCTGAGGTCTCCTCCAGCCCTAGGATTCTATGATAGGAAATTTATTTTGACAGCTCAGCCCATTCTGTCCCTTCCCAGCTGCCCCTTTTACTGGGACATGGGAAGGCCACTGCTTTCCCCGATAGCACCCCACACTGATATGCATCACAGTCAGGGAGCAGAGTGGGGAGGGGCTTGGAGATGACCATGCTGAGCAGCAGAGGATGGGCTTACTACTCCCATTCCAAGGTACCAAGAGGCAGTCGTGAATCATGAGTCTCTGCTGGTGATTGGCTTACATGTTTGCCACAGAAACACTGTCTGGTCTATGATACAAGCGCTATCTGACATTTCTGTGTAAACTGTTTATCGCTGAATGCCCAATTTAAAAAAGCACCCTTCTAATTAGAGGACCTTGGTTTATATTAGGCAAGAGCTTAATAGATCTCTATGTACAAATCTGAAAAATATATGTATACACTTATTGTACTTGCTCCTAACATTAATTGCTTGCCAGTTGACTCAGCTCTGAGGTTTCTTGATACACTATGACTTCATCAGACTCTTCCACTTTGGGTATGGAAGCTTTCTATAGTCTTTATTAGTTTACAAATACTGGGTTCAATTTTTAAAAGCAACTAAGTCCAATGAAAATAAATTAGGTGCTTTTGAAATGTTAATCATTGACTCCATTTACCACAGGAAGCCTGAAACCTACACTATAATTTCCAAATAAAGGAATGCTTCAATTAATAAAAAACTTTGAAAACTGGGTCATAATAATAAACAGAACAGATAAGACAAAGCAAAAAAATCATGGTTTTTACGTGTGCTCAGTGACAATTCAGCAATTAGATTATTGTTCAGTTTTAAATTGCTTGAATTAAGGAAACACTTTTTACAAAGAGGAAAACCATGCACACATGCAAATGGCCTCCCTTGTTAATATGATTGGTTTTGTCATAGTCTTTCTCTCTGTTTAATCAAAAAGCTCCATGTGTATTAAAAGGCAGCATGTATATTGATTCCTAATGCACATTGCCTTTTTGCTTGAGCCATGATACTCTGTAGTGAAAACTGTAATCTTGAATTTGTGAATAAAACTGGGAATATATTTGTTTTGAGAACTTTGTTACCTTTTTCAATATATGGAAAGGCCAAGATTTTTAAGGACAGGATTTTCTAAATTTAGGCTTTTTATTTTTAGGCAAGTGGTAGATTTTCAGATATGGTGAGCACACAACAGTTCCTACTGAAACCCAATACTGTATGTGCGACACATTAAAAAATTCAGGCCACTTATTTAGAAAACTATGAAAGAATCATGTGACAACATAATCCCCATCAGTTTTGGTGGAAAGCAGAATGATCACATATACAATATGTCACTGCAAGGAAAAAGAGTAGGTGCAGGATTTTTTTTTTTTTTTTTTACAACTTCACTTCAGGTTTGTTATTGTAAATATTGAAACAACCTTCAGAATTCTGGCCTGTAATAAGTACACAAAATTGAGTTATCTTGTTTTAGATATCCTTGTTTCTTTATCTTTCAGGGTTTTCTTTCAGCCTGTGCCCTGACTGTCACGTTGTTCTTCAATTAAAGACTAGATGGGATCTGAAATGAATCTAATAGGACATTCCCAGCTACCTAGTGCTGATGGATTTTCACTTCCTGAAAGTCCTCATTTATTTGGTAAGTTATTAGAATAGATTAAAATATCTCTGCAGCATATGATAACTGAACCAATAGCCTGGAGTCAAAATATTGAAGTTCTACGGTCAGTCCATAGTGTATAATCAGTTTTTATGCAGAACTCCCTATTTAAATGAGTGACAAAATAAGGCACAGTTATCTGTAATGTACCAGAGTCTAGCTTGTAGTACTAGTATAGCACTATTCTGCTGCCATAAGTCATTTATGAAGGATAGTCTATTATAGATAGAAAGGAAATGATCTTCAGGTTAGTCATTTATGTCAAGCAGAGCAGATATAAATTGACCAAAATATTTTGTAACTGAACAGTACTATAAAATATATATGTTGCCTTCTTATATACATTTTTGAAAATTATTTCATTGGTATTAAAACCATTACTATATTTTATAGAGATAATTAAAATGATCACTGTGGCCTGTGCTATTATCGTAGGTGGATAATACAAGTTACAATGAAGGCTGCAAAATTCTACATAGCTGAGACTCCACTGCATATTTCCATTGTGAAACATGGGCTTGTTGGTGGATGAAGAATGCTCTGACAATATTTTATGAGTACAGGAAAGCTGTCTTCTACTATATGAGTTACTGGGAAATAAGAAAATAATTAAAGATTGCTGCCCTTTCTTCTGACACCACTGTTACTCCTCTTCTGAGCATGTGTCTGTGGCCCTGCGCATTGGCTTCCCAGAGGAGGAAAAAATAGTACTCTCTGTATAGCATGCTTTTATTTATACATCTGCATCCACTCTAAAATGTAATGGTCAAACAGCATATTCCAGGAATCTCAACCCAACACCAACATCTGGTTTGTTAGAGAAACTCTGCCACAAGAATTAACTAATCTGAGTCCAAGGCAGAAAGCAAACTCTTGCTGTTCACATAACTTTCTTTCTCCCACAGCAGTCTCTATCTAAAACTTTGCATGACCCCAAACTAACCACAACACAGCATGTCTTCCAATGCTATGTCTACATTAGGCGTGTTTTGCTGCTATAGGAATACCAGTATACTGCACTGACAAAGTGCTTCTAGTGTGGGTACAGCTATCCTGGCAAAGCTATGCTTGGTACCAGTATTGTAAAACCTTCCCTCATAAGAAAAACAAACTATACTGGTACAAGAACAGCTTTAGGAGTATAATTTTATCTACACCCTGGACTTCTGCCAGCAGCACTGTGTCAGTCAGGGCTTGTCTCCACTACATGGTAGATTTCAGTGATCTATCCACCCATGGTTGATTTAGTGCATCTGCTTAGACACGGTGAATTGACCTCTGAGTGTTCTCCCGTTGACTCCGATACTACACTAGGACGAGAAGAGTAGGCTGTTGATGGGAGAGCATCAGCTGCAGACCTTACTGCATGGAACGCACTGTGGTAAGTTGGTCTAAGTACATTGATTTCAGCTGTGCTATTTGTGTAGCTGAAATTGCATCTCTTAGATTGATGGGGAGAGAGAGGGAGCAGAGTAGTGTAGGACTCAGAGAGCACACCCGCTTTGCCAGCAGATGTCTATAGTGTAGACCTAGCCAAAAAGTCAAAACTTGCTTATGTACTAAAGAAAATATTTTTGTTGGACTATGTGTAACATGTCACTTGATGACACCTGGCCTGACAAAAATTGCAAAGGGCCATCTTGGTGATCTGATCCATTTGCTGTATTAATTATTGTTGCTGTTATTTATTTGCATTACATTGACTGTTTAGAAGACACAAACTAGATAAGGACTCCATTGCTGTATTCACTGTACCATCCCCGCCCTGGAAAGCTAGCAGTTACAAGCCCTGGTACTGCAGTTTGCTGCATGTGGAGGAACCGCTATGCCTGTGTGCAGACCCACTGAAGTTAGTGGGACTCTGCAGGCACAGAAGTCTGCCTGTGCATGAACAAATTCAGGCCTAGAAAAACAGACAAGACTGACAATGGGGAGATTAAGATTATTATTACTGTCCCTCTTGTATAGCTGGGAAACTTACCCAAAGTCACACAGAAAATCTGTGGAAGGGCCAGGCGTTGAATCCAGATCTGCTCAGTGGCAGGATAGTGCCTTCACAACAAAACTATTTTTCCTCTTTATATCATGTTAAAATTGTCAGTTCTTTGGGGGCAAGGCTTATACTATCTAGTAGGATATGCATGAGGCAATAAATCCGTATTTCTCAAAGTGGGCCCACTTTGAGAAAGCTGCTACCAGGTCACTCCGGTTTGTTTACTTAACAGCGAACCACGGCCAATGAAAGCCACGAGGCTTTATGGCTGCAGAGCTGTTAAGTAAACAAACTGGAATGGCCCATTAGCAGCTTTCTCAAAGTGGGCCCAAAGCCCGCTTTGAGTAACACTGCAATAAATAATGACATAGTGGCCAGAAACTGATACAGGGATTTAGGAGACCCAAGTTCTAGTCCTGGGTCTGCTAGTGACCTACTAAGAGACCTTAGGGAAATCATTTCATCTCTCTGTGGTTCAGTTTCTCCATGTGTAAAATGGGATTATGACACTTACCTCTTTTGTAAGGTGCTGTAAGAGTGAGAGATTATGTATGTGCAGTGCCCAGCAAAATGGAACCTTGCTCTAAGTTGTGGTATTACTGTAATATAAATAATTAATGTAGAGCGGAATTGAATTAGGCTTTACATTAGGAAGGGCATATTTCAGTTATGCACGACTTTCAACTGTCTCTCTTTTGAAAGGTTGTCACTCAATTTAGTTCCAAAGGTACTCTGTTTCATTTAAATTTGGCATCCCAACACTTTTATTGTTAAAATTTATTTGCATCAGAAATACAGAATCATGAAACCAAGATGAGAAAGCATTATTTATACTAAGGAAATTACTGAGTGTTTTTAAAATGTTGTGCATGAATACCTCTTTGTGTCCCTCAGTTTGGACTCTGTGACACATTCTGTTTCAGATTTGAGCCTTGGGAGATTGAGACTCATACACAAAAGTACTAGGGGAATTTTATATTTTTAAGACACTTAGAATGATTACATTTTTCATGCAATGTCTCACATATTATGGCTTTGATATAACAGGTGAGGCCTTTAGGCTGTCAAAATTGATTGCACTACAAAATATCCTCCACTTTTTCAAAGATCTAAACACATTTTTCTATTATTTTGCTTTAAAGGATTGGCTTTGCTTTGTAGTTCATTCAGGCTAAAACTTCCAGGAAGGCATTGTTAGAACTATGAGTGTATGTCTAAGTGTCCCTTTGAATGCGTAGCTCTGAGTGTTCGGGGGTCTATTAATTTAGTAAAATCATGCTGTCGTGAATGTTTACACTGTGAAGCTGGTCACCATGGTAATCCTAAGATAGCTCTCAAGTTTTAGCAGCGCTCAAGATTTATGGTTTCAAGAAGTTCAGTGTGTCTTTCAGGCTAAACTTTTTCACTTTTGATGGCGGGAGACTGAAAATTGCTGTTTTAACAATATATTCCTAGGGTAACGTATTTATTGTAGTTAATGTCTATTAAGTCTCTCAGTTTTTGACTGACATTTGTTTGTGGAGTTATGAACTCCCGAAAAGAGGTTCTCCCTTTGGAAATGAAAAAGTGACTTAACTAGAGTGGCCCATGTGAGAGTCATTAAAATGTAAACATTTCTTTATTGTTGTGTCTTCTCTAACTGGAAAAAAAAACAAGCTCCATTCATCTACCTTGCATTGTGATGGTTTGAAGCAAAGCAGATGTCTAATATATCTGCACAGAAAGCACCTCTTATTTTGAAGAAGCCAAACAAATACACTGAACTGCCCATCTATACCACGTTATTTTAAGGAGAATGGGTACCTCCTATGGAGAGAAAGTACCTCTTCTTCCCTCCGCCCTCATTCATTCACTGCTGTAAGAACTGTCCCCAAGTAAGGGAAAAAGATCTGCCTCTGAGGAGGGACTCCAGAGGATTACAGGCAGTCCCCGGGTTACGTACAAGATAGGGACTGTAGGTTTGTTCTTAAGTTGAATCTGTATGTAAGTCGGAACTGGCGTCCAGATTCAGCTGCTGCTGAAACTGACCGCCAGTTCTGACTTACATATAGAATCAACTTAAGAACCCCAGGCGTCCCCAAGTCAGCTGCTGCTGAAACTGATCAGCAGCTGATTCCAGGAAGCCCGGGGCAGAGCAACTCTGCCTGGGGCTTCCTGTAGTCAGCGCTGGTCAGTTTCAGCAGAAGCTGACTTGGGGACGCCTGGAGCAGAGCAGCTGGGGTGCTGCTGGGTTGCTCCAGTAGCGCCGCTCCTCGGTGCTACTGGACCAACCCAGCAGCACCCCATTTGCTCTGCCCCAGGCATCCTGATTCAGCCGCTGCTGAAACTGACCAGCAGCGGCTGAATCAGGACCTGGGGCAGAGCAGCTGGGGTGCTGCCGGGTTGGTCCAGTAGTGCCCAGAGCGGCGCTGCAGGACCAATCGGCAGCGCCCCAGCTGCTCTGCCCCAGGGTCCAATACAAAAGCCTGGTCTGCTGGGGGGGGGGGGAGCACACTAGCTGCGTTCCCCCCCCCCCAGCAGACCAGGGACACGGGGAGCAGAGCCGCAGCGGCAGGGGGTGCCGCGCCTCTGAGGCTTTGCTCTGGCAAAGTCTCAGAGGCGCGGGACCCCGCCGTGGCTGCAGCTTCAGTCCCGGTGCCTGTGGTCTGCTGGGGACGGTCCCCAGCAGACCACAGGCACCCAGACTGAAGCGGCAGCAGCGGCGGTCCCCGCGCTTCTGAGGCTTTGCCAGAGCAAAGCCTCAGAAGCGCAGGAACCCGCTGCTGCTGCCGCTTCAGTCCCGGTGACAATAAAAAATAAAGCTAGACAATAAAAGTCAGTCAGCTAGCCCGTGCCTTGAAGCTGCTGGAAGATGTATCTTTTAAAAAGGACAGAGCTTATTTTCTTATAAAAACATATGAAATTGGATGTAAATACAGCTGGGATTTTTTTTTATGTGGCAAAATTTTGGGAGACCCAGCAAGGGCTCAACCACTCCTCTTTTGATTCTGATGAGGGTAAAATGTGGTAGGCACCATTAGTAATGGCAGTTAGGTTCCTCATACAAGATGGCTTGCACCACTTGATCACGCTTGTGTGCTGTAGAGCTTACTGAGAAATTTCCAAATTACAAACATTTCAATAAAAATAGGGTCAATTTTTTCTCAAAAATACTTGTTGAAAATGTGATCCGTTTTTTCCTGGCCAGATCTTCTGTTTCCCGTGTTTTGTTTTTTTATCCTTGTTTCCTGTTTTGCTCATTTTTATAGGTAAATATAAATGAGAGAAAAAAGGGAAAGCCTTTCAAACTGGAGTTAAAAATGAACTGAATTAGGATCCTAGCCTTTTCTCTCACTACTGTCTTTAGATAGTTTCATTATGTGCTCACTGGCCAAATGCAATTTATTTTATCTACACAACAAAGTTCCATTAAACTGAATGGGGACCAGTTGTGTAAAAGAACCAGGATATGGCCCAGTATCACACCTTGAGCCTGTTGAACAGCAACAGAACACAACCTGCCAAACTAAGTTTTCAAATTCTTTTAACTTTAACTTTTAACTAAGTTTTCAAACTTCTTTTATCTCATGGGTGAAGTCCTGGCTTTAGTGAAATCAATGGGAGTTTTGATAATTCATTTGATAGGGTCAGGATTTCACTATGTTTATGCTTACTCATACTGAGTAAAACTCTTCTTCTGGAATACACACATTGAAATAATGGTAATTGAAATCATGAGATCATTAGTTTTGCTTGAGGAGCAACGTACTATTCAACATGAGTAATGGTTGGCTGAGTCCAGTGATTTCTTGGATGGTTCTTATTAGTGTAAATATTACTTGGAAATATCAAGGAAATTCAGTTATTTATGAACTACTAGCAGATGATCTAGGCATTGCTTGGGTTTTTAACCAAAGTAATTCAAAAAAAAATTTTTTTTGGAAAAAGAAATGAAAAATGTACACGCTTTTATGTCAACGAATATATTTTTTTAAAATGAAGGAAAATGAAGGCTGGAGTGAGAGTTTGGGGGTGAGGTGGGGTGGTGGCTTAGGGCACAGGATTTGGGGGAGCTCAAGGCAGGGGATGGGGGGCTCAGGGTAGGGGGAGAGGGTGCATAAGTCAAGGCAAGTAGGAGGTGCAGGACTCAGAACAGGGGCCTGGGATGTGGGGAGGACTTACTGGGGCTGCCCATAGTGGTGAAGGTGGCGATGCTCTGGCAGTGACTCCTTCACTCCCCTGCCAGCAGGCCTCCCCAAAGTTGCCCTCCACGATCTGCAGGCTATCTGGGGAGGGATGAGGCTCTGGGGGCTGACCTTGGCCTCCAGTGACCCCTTGCAGCCTGCAGGATGTATGGGGGGGAACCAGGCTTTAGGGACTGCCCCTTCTTCAGGGCCCCCCTGGCCTACAAGTGACAGCTTGTAGGGGTGAAACTCGGGGGGCTGATCCTGGCCTCCAGCTGTCCCATTGCAGCTTGCAGGATGTCTGGGGGGTGGGGAAGCATCTGGGGGCTGCCCCCTACTACTGCGACTCTCCACGGGAGGGCAGGCTCTGAGGGCTGCCCCCCCTCCAGCATCCCGCACACAACCCGAAGGCTCTCTAAGGCAGGGGGGCAGGCTCCAGGTTTGGGGCCAGCAGGATCCTTACTGATGCGCTAGTGGGCAAGATGGCACAGGCACACCGCCTCTTCTGGCCACTCTCTTGGTGCTGCAGCAGCCTCCAAGGGCCAGTCAGTGTCAGGTCCCTCCTGTCTGTACTCCTCCCTTTCATGCTCCTCCCTCTTTGCCCCGTCCCTTTCCATGTTATGGAACACAATCCCATTCTGGCACTTTGCTTTTTCCAGGCACAACCAAACTCTGACCTTGGTTTAAGTTAGGGTAAGAGGAAGCTGCATACCAAATTTGGAGGTCCTAGCTCTTACAATTTAGGAAGAGTTCTTGAACAAACCGACTCACAGATGCACAAACACACAGATGGACTCTAAAAATATATATAGATTTATTATGATTTATTAAATAGACAACAAATAGAGAATGGCTATGTGGGCTTGACAGCATTAAACCATTTGTTAGTGAATTTAATAAAAACAAAATCATATTTCGAAACTTTCCCCCCCAATTTGTATAGGTATTTCCATCATCAGTATTCCCATCATCAGATATTCCTCCAGTGTAAGCAAAGTGCTATATCTCATACACAGGCTCAAGACTGTTGATTTTTCAGTGGAAATTTTAATCAAAAGATTTCGAGGTCCATTGCTAAATTGCAGTTGGTATTAGATTTAATTTAGATAATAAAATTATCTCACCTTAGGACTGTTCTAATAATTGGGCCTTCAAATTTACCCTAATTACGAGTTCAGTGGTAAAAAGTGAGTGGAAGTTCCTGTATCAAATGTTGGTGGGAAAAAGTAGGAAAGACACACTGAATTACTACTAACAAGAAGGCCTGCTGATACAATTCAAGGGTTGTATGAAGGTCATGTTGAGAAACAAGACAAGTGTGGAACCATAGATCAGAATGCAAAATAATGAGAGGATGAGCTACTTTGCCCATCACTCTTCTTTCTGGTCCTTAAAGAGAGAGTTTGGGGGAGAAATAAATAGTGGACTGAGTTTCGCCATTATGGCTGCTACCCCTGCTGTCTCCTGAGATGACAGGCCTTTGTCCCCCTAATCCTGAAAGAAGTCCTGATCTGATTGGGGCCAATGACATTGCCACTTCTACTGACTCTGAATCCTGTACATCACCTGGGATGTGAGACTCCATTTCCCTTCCTCACATGTGGTCGTGTGACGGTGGGTCGGGGTTCCCCCTGATCATGCAGCCCCGTAGCAGCAAGAACAGACTCCAGACGGCCAGTAGAATAGAGAGGGTTTATTACTTCTCCAGGTTACAGCACAGCACAGATGTGACATGGCTTCAGGAGTCTGGGCCAGGATGCCTCAGACCCCTTGAGATGGGTTGCCTCGGCCCTTAGACTCCTAGCCCCCATCCTTAGTCTATTTCCTTCATGATTCTAGCCAGAAACTGACCCTTCCCCCAACACTCACTTCCTTTGTTCCATCCCTTCCCTTAACCAGTAGAACCGGTTTGGTCACTGTCATGGGGGCCCTCAGATGCCCCCCGCTGGGTAGTGTTTACAGACAGAGGCCAGTAGGGATCACCCATAGCCCACAGCCCAAGCACAGCAACCGGCAAGGTACTGACACTACATCACAGGCCTCTTCTCTCCACACCTTATTTCTTCTCTTTCCTATCCCTCTCCTTTTGTCTTTTGCCTAATCAGAATCTGGATAAACTGGCCAAGATTGTATATTTTGCAATACTGCTGTAAGCCTCTAACCAGAAAGAGGCATCTAAATTCAGTTCCCTACATAGCCCAATGCTGGTAAAAGATTGTTGGATCTCAGGGTGGCTGACAGGATGTGTTGTACTTGTGTTTCTTCAGAAATCAGGGTGCGAGAGAGACTCAGCACGAGAAACAGAAGCTGGATTTTCTATCTTTGCTGTACTTTTCTTTTCCTTTGTCTATGTTTGTCTTCTTTAGTCATCTAGAAAGTGGGATTGGACTTTAAAAACAACCAGCAATACTGACAGGTCCAGTGGATCTCAGCTAACCTCTTCATCCTCCCCACACACACCAAAAAGACAATTACAGGCAGTCCCCGAGTTACGCGGATCCGACTTATGTCGGATCTGCAGTTACGAACGGGGCTTTTCTCGCCCCAGAGGACGGGAGCGGAGGGATGCCCAGATGAGCTGCGGTCCCGCCGCCCACATTCTCCAGGGCGAGAAAAGCTGCTCTCCGTCTCCTTGGTCTGCTAGTCAGATCAGGGAGACACGGAGCAAAGCTGCGGAGACCGCCCGCAGCGGGACAGCCCAGGCGCGCCGCGGTTGTCCCGCTGCGGGCATCCTCTGTGGCTTTGCTCCGCGTCTCCCTGGTCTGCTGGGGGAGGAGGGGTGCAGCTAGTGCCCCCTCCCCCCGAGCAGACCAGGCTTTTCTGCCCACAACACCTGGGGTAGAGCAGCTGGGGCGCTGCTGGGTTGGTCCCGCAGCGCCGCTTCTCGGCGCTACTGGACCAACCCAGCAGCGCCCCAGCTGCTCTGCCCCAGGCGTCCTGATTCAGCCACTGCTGGTCAGTTTCAGCAGCGGCTGAATCAGGACGCCTGGGGCAGAGCAGCTGGGGTGCTGCTGGGTTGCTCCAGTAGCGCCAAGGAGCGGTGCTGCGGGACCAACCCAGCAGCACTCCAGCTCCTCTGCCCCAGGCGTCCCCAAGTCAGCCGCTGCTGAAACTGACCAGTGGATGACTACAGTAAGCCCGAGGCAGAGTTGCTCTGCCCCCGGCTTCCTGGAATCAGCCGCTGATCAGTTTCAGCAGCAGCTGACTTGGGGACGCCTGGGGTTCTTAAGTTGAATCTGTATGTAAGTCAGAACTGGCATCCAGATTCAGCCGCTGTTGAAACTGATCAGTTTCAGCAGCGGCTGAATCTGGATGCCAGTTCCGACTTACATACAGATTCAACTTAAGAACAAACCTACAGTCCCTATCTTGTACGTAACCCGGGGACTGCCTGTATTACCATCTTCAATACAATCTAAGGTACTGACAAACAAGTGTATGTTTTCCTTCCAATAACTGTCTCCAGCTAAAGAGAAAAGGAATGAAGGATAGTGTTAAAATGGAAGCCTTTTGAAAATACTGTACTTTTCACTTTTCCCCCCTTTTTTGTATCTATTAAAAAGAGGATGCTTCGGTGCTGCTAATTTGAACTTTTTGGCCTCTGGGAGGCCTCCCACAGCTCCCCAGAGTGCTTCCTGGGGCTCTAAGTCTGAGGTAGCATGTCTATATTAATGGAGCATGCCTCGGACTACATTCAATGCTTCCCCATAATGAGGACATGCTAGTTCGAATTTGTTAAATAGGGAGTTTTTAAGTCAAATTTAGTAATTTTGAAATAGTTTCCTACTGTAGACATGGTCTTAGAGACTAACAAAAAAATATATACAGGCAGTCCCCGAGTTACGCGGATCTGACTTATGTCAGATCTGCACTTACGAACAGGGCTTTTCTCGCCCCGGAACTCGCGGGCGGCGGGACCACTCAGACGTGCAGTGGTCCCGCCACCGCGTCCTCCGGGGTGAGAAAAGCTGCTCCGGGTGTCCCTGGTCTTCTGGGGGAGTCCCCAGCAGACCAGGGACACCCCGAGCAGACCAGGGACACCCGGAGCAAAGCTTTGGAGGCGCGGGACCCCGCCACCTCTGCGGCTTTGCTCGGGGTGTCCCTGGTCTGCTGGGGACCCCCCCCCCCAGCGGACCATGGACACCCGGAGCAAAGCCTTGGAGGCGCGGGACCCCGCTGCCTCCGTGGCTTTGCTCCGGGTCTCCCTGGTCTGCTGGGGGGGGGGGCGCAGCTAGTGCGCCCCCCCCAGAATACCAGGCTTTTGCTGGGGACGCCTGGGGTAGAGCAGCTGGGGTGCTGCTGGGTTGGTCCTGGGGGGACCTACCTGGCAGCGCTCCAGCTGTTCTGTCCCAGGCTCCAGATTCAGCCGCTGTTGAAACTGATCAGTGGCTGATTCCAGGAAGCTGGGGGCAGAGCAACTCTGCCTCGGGCTTCCTGTAGTCAGCCCCTGGTCAGTTTCAGCAGCAGCGGCTGAATCTGGAGCTAGTTCCAAGTTACGTACAAATTCAACTTAAGAACAAACCTATGGTCCCTATCTTGTACGTAACCCGGGGACTGCCTGTATAGCATCATGGGCTTTTGTGGGCACAGTCAACTTCTTCAGATGAGTGGAACAAGAGGCACAGAAACCCCAAAATTGCCTATGATGTGTAGGCAGTCCGACTAGATGTTCACAATGGTCTCTGCTGGCGTTAAAGTCCAAGAGTTGGTGCTGATTTCCAGCAATATCTCCCCAAAATGTAACACAAATCAATGTGGGAAATAACTGAATATGTTAAACTCATTGTAAATGTGATTGTAAATGTGACAAGTTGAGGGAGAATGGGAAAAAAAGATTACTAATATTTTGGATGGGATTAGTATTTTTTATGGAGTTAATTAAAAGATCCCATTGAGTAGATAGTGAAAACAAGAATAAATTAGTGGAAGAAGCAAAAAACAAAGCAATGTATTTAGGCATCCCTTAATGACCAGAAAATTAAAAAAAACACTCAAAAGGAAATTCTATATAATAGCTGTGACATGGCACCATAATGAATTGAAGAGACTGGATCCATTTGATAGCTTGTGTTTGTTTTTTGTTTTTTTAAACTCTAAAATCAACTGTCAGAAACTATTTAACAACCAAAAGATCATAAGATGAAGTAGCTAACTATTTGTATCCAACACCATCTGGCAGATGGTGTAACATCTGGCATTATCATCATAGCAGAGATGATAAATAAGCAAGTGGTCAACCTCCAAGTCAAAGAGACACTAAGCAGCAAAAACAAAAACAGAAATGTATGTATATGTAATAATTAGAGACAACAAATGACCCAGTGGAGCAGAAGTAACTTGAAAGATGTTCTAAAATAATGAAAAATATCTTAACTAAATCTGAAGGAGATAAATAAATAGAGCTTTGTGGCACAAGTTCATTTGATAGGACAGGACAACAGAGATTCACTTGTATGCTCAGATCTTCTTATGCAGGTTTTTAACTTTCAAAGCTGCATATCTTGTGAAATAATAAAGGGAATGATGTTCCTCTGGGGCTTGATTCTACACAGACTTACTACCAAGTATCATGGATACTTTCCTGGGCAATTTTATTGGCCAAGAATTTTCTAGAACTCATGAATCTTATCTGGGTAAAGATGACCAAATTTGGACCTTTTAAAATAGCATAGTTTTCTCTGTGTCTATGAAACACATACTATATCAGCCTGTCAAAAATGATTTTTTAAAAGTTCATGTATTAAGAATAGTCATCTAAAAAAGTGGTAGATTTTTATTTATACAAAATACTAATGTGAATGAAACCAAAATTTACAAAACTGCAATGGAGGAGCTATTTGGAAGAGCCCTCTTGAATCCACTAACCCAGAGAAAGATATCCAGATTTTAGAAAAGGACATTTAAGCTGTAATTTGGCATAGCTATTGTCTCAAGCATTTATAAATAGGTTTCACTGTACTGTAGTTAATCAGTAAACTATACAACCTCTGGCCTGTATCATTCCTTAGCTAGTCTTAAAGGAAGTTCTAGTTTTCAGTTGTGAATAAAGCAACAAGATGTTAAGGAAGCAGTACTAAGGAAGAGTAGCTGATAAGTACTGACTAGAAAAAGTAAAAAGAACAACACATTAAATAACTCCAGTTTTTCAGAAATTGTCATGGAAATGGTTGGAATGAAGGCTGCTAAAGGTAAGATATTGCTGAAGTGCATGTTTGATTTATTACATTATACAATATATCTGTTAAATTTGACTAATCAGCTTGATGGCAGAGGTTGTTTAACCCAGGCCCTTAGACACCTGATAATAGTTTTCCCCCAGGATTTAAACCAAGTGATTAGTTTATATTTCCATTTGTAGTTTATCTTGAATCATAGGACATGCACTTTCTTCTTTTTGGTTTAAGGTTCTTTGCTGTGTGACTTTTATGTCTCATTAACTTTATGAGCAAGCTCAGGCCCTTAAGTTTTTGATTGTTTACTGTTCTTTTTCTAGATTGTCAATATTTGTTGTGCTCAATCTGCTACCACTGTAACTTCTGCAATATTTTGGATGCAAATTCTTCAGCCTATATATGATTTCAAGTGTAATACTGAGAATAAAGGATAAGATTTTAAAATGCACTCAGTGATAGCTGAACTCTGTTGGTAAAACTCCCTTTGTGCTCGATGGAAGTTCACTTGAGCAAATGCTGAGCATCCTACTCAAATCCCACCCAAAATATTCACATGTAAAATCAGAAGAAAAACATTAACAAACCTCAGCCACCAGTTACATAATGCAAACGTATACACAAAATGATGCCCAGATTCTAGAAATAAAATTTCACTCTAACAACTTTAGTAAAATTTGAGACATTTTGTGAAATGTTCTAATTGCAACTTTTTGCAAAGTGTAATGCACAAGTTTTGGGGCCTCATTAATATTTATTTCAATTATACTTCAAAAATGACTGCATGTGTGTTTCTGATAGTGTAGTGGAACAGCAAGAACATATGAACATAATACATTACTGGAGACAATGAGCCTATTTCTGATCTCACTTACACAGATTAACACTGCTGTTACTCCATTGATGTCAGTAGAGTAACTCTTGCTTTACAGTATTGTAAGCAATGTCAGAATCTGGTCTGTATTTTCCATGAATACATTAATAAAATCCTATTCACCTTCCAGATGGCAAGATAAGATAAATTGTCTTGTATTATTAGAAGCTAATTGTTCTAGTAAGCCTCTTCGAGAAGGCCTTACATATAGAACCGAGTGAGAAATGGCTTACCTATTCCATGAGAGTTTTTGAAATGTTGACATTTTTCCAGTCACGAAAAGGGACCCCTTCCCCAATAAAATAAAAATCCTGATAATTTTCACAAACCGATCATTCAAAAAATTCAGGTTGGGTCAATCGGGCTATTTTGTTTTGACAATTTCTAAACATTTCATTTTGATTACAGCTTTTTAAAATATTTACTTTTTTAAGTATAAGTTAAATAAAATGTTGAAATAAAATTAAGTTTGAACTAAGAAATTTAATTTTTCATTTGAAAAGTGTTAAAAGAGGACATTTTTATATTTGGAAACTTTTAAAAAAATTCTAATTTTCTCATGAGAAGTTTTGGTTTAAAAAAACCCTGACATTTTCGCACAAAAATATATTTAACTGGAAACTTCCTAACAAATTACCTGGGTATAAAAGAAAGTTGCACTACTTGACTTAAATCAGGGCTAATCAACACGCAGCCCGTGGGCCTTATGCGGCCCGCAGCCCATTTGTTTGCGGTCCATGGGTGGGAGCCAAAACAAAAAAGTAGTCAATATTTGGTCTTCTGTTGATGTGTGTTTTAGTAGTTAAATTCCTGGACTATCATTGCTCATTAAAAGTGCTGTCATATGGGTGGAAATCGCGTAAATATTGCATTTTATTAATATCCGCAGAACTGATTTAAATGGGGCCTGCGTGTTGTGTAGTCTTGCCTTAATCTTTGTATTTATGCCTGTCAGTGTGAAAGAAAGTTGAGTAGCTCTGACTTAAATAATATTTAAGACGATTTTGCTAAATCAATGCAAGCCTATGTGGACCCTCTGATTTCAGTGTAGTTTAATTAAATTGACTTCTGATGGCCTTAAATTAAACCAAAATAAGCTTGACTTAAAGCAAACCAGAAGTATCTACACAGCCATGTGTACCATTTTAACTAAATCAGATTTAAACTATGCCATAAATTGAACTTGGGCAACTTTTTTATGTAATCAAGACCTATGATAAGTTTCCTTGACAATTAATGCAGGTCCCCATCACTGTGATGTCTTGGTGTATCTCTACATTGCAGGGTAATTTGCTGAGGAGCCATGAAACATTTCGCTGATGTTGATCATCTGCAAGCATGCCTCTGCTGCAATTCCCAGTAGTCACAGTTCACTATTCCCAGCCAATGGCAGCTGTGGAAAGCAGTGGCCAGCATGTCCCTGCAGTCCCTTTGCCTGCAGGAGCTGCTTCCCACAGCTCCCATTGGCTGAAAATTGTGAAGCCTGGCTACTGGAAGCTGAGGGGGACATGCTTGTTGATGGTCAACTAAAGCAAAATGCCTCATGGCTCGCCAATGGATTACCTTGATAGGCCGTTGGCCACAGGGTCGCCCACCAATGTGCTAGCCTGTGCCAGCTAACTTGCGCTAAAAACTGTTTAGCCAGGCCTGCACAACTCAGAAAGCAGCGAGGGCCATATTACTCCAAAGAAAACAGCTGCTATGGGATAAATTTTTTTCAGATGAATCTTGCAAGACGAGAGGCTCCCAAACCGTAGGTTGCAACCTGAGCCAGAATATCTATATAACAATTAAATAGCCTCTTAGCCTGAGCCTTGTGAGCCTGAATCAGCCGGCATGGACCAGCTGCAGGAGTCTAATTGCAGTGTAGAAATATCTTGAGTGCCTACAAGCACTTTAAAGTGTAGACGTCAAGCTCTGTCTCTCTCTCTCTCTCTTGCTCTCTCTCACCCCCTTCTCCTCAATGAGCAGAGACTATATGTAATTAATAATTTTTTAATGGGGTGTTATTGTGGGAAGGCTACTAGTTCAGAGAATTAAAGCTGTATAGGCTATTCAGAGTTAGCCGAATACATTTGGTTTCTTCTGAAAACAAATGTACAGCTCTAATAACTATGAAAAGCTTCTCTTTCATTTCTTGGAAATTACCTAAAGGTAAAAATCAATAATTCATTAAAATTAGCAAATGGCACGTTATATGCCCATAATTAAAAGCTGTCTCCACAAAAGTTGTCCCTATCTTCTGTTGAGAATGGACAACAGGTGATGGATCCCTTGATAATTGCCTGTTCTGTTTATTCCCTCTGGGGTGCTACGCATTGGCCACTGTCGGAAGACGTACTGGGCTAGATGGACCTTTGGTCTGACACAGTATGTCTGTTCCTATGTTCAAAAGAGATACTAAAAATGTGCGTAATGGCTGTATAGTTGGAAACAAAAATAACCCTTGTTTTTCTACACATAGAATTTTGACTTATCTTAATGTATAACAGTACAATAAATTGAAAATATTTATTTATATATAATGGAGATTGCCTATCTCCTAGAACTGGAAGGGACCTTGCAAGGTCATCGAGTCCAGTCCCCTGCCTTCACAGCAGGACCAAGTACCATCCCTGATGAATTTTTGCCCCAAATGGCAAACCACTGAGCTATCCCTGCAGACATAATATAATTAACAGATGTAGGCCAAATATTTATGAGCAGTGTGCCCACAATTACCCAGGACATCATTTTAGTCTTATGGAGATTAGGAGACCTTGGTTCAATTTTAAGCTTTTCCAAGTACAGCGAAAGTTTTGTTATCTGGCATGCTGATAAGTATAAATCTTTGTTAACTGGCATTGCCCCCAACTTCAATACTGTTGTGTCTTCAGGCACATGCGCCCGACTCCCACTTGCCCAGCTGGCTGCTGTGGGTTTTCTGTCGGGTGGCAGTGCTGGCTGATGTCACCAGTAGGTATCTCCTTCCCCTTAGCCTGCATCAAGCTGCTAGGAGCTTGATCTGCCAGTATGGGGTGGGAACAGAGAAATAAGCTTTGATATCTGGCACATTCAATTAACTGGCAGCCTCCAGTCACCGTGAGTACTGGATAGCAAAGCTTTCATTGTACTTCTTGTGTGACCTCAGCAAGCTTTCCAGTGGAGGAGGGGCAAAGGGAGCCCTGGGGCCCAGCAATTCAAAAGGGCTGAGTGCTTCTGACCACCACCACTGCAATTGTGGCAGTGGAGCCCTGTTCCCTTTAAATAGCCATTGGAGCCACAGGAGGGCATACTGCAGGCAGCGCTGAGGGCTGGCTGGGCAGGCGATGCAGTCCAGTCAGCAGTGAGGGCTGCCTGCTTCCAGTCCTACCCTTTCTTTCCAAGTCTCTGCCCCTTCTGGAACTGCAGAGCTTACCTCTCCCCGCCTTGCTCAAGGGCCTGGCAATTCTGTTAGCCTCCTTGAATCTCAGACAAGTCACGAAGTTTTGCCTTGGTTCTCCATTGGTAAGAAGGGGATAAATACTTGTCCCTTTGTTCTAGTCTATTTAGGGTGGAAGCTTTCCAGAGCAGGGATCATCTATTAGGGTGTGTCTAAACTACATGGCTCTGTCGACAGAGCCATGTAGATTTGTTTGTTCGGCAAAGGGAAATGAAGCCGCGATTTAAATAATTGCGGCTTCATTTAAACTTAAATGGCTGCCGCACTGAGCCGACAAACAGCTGATCAGTTCTTTGTCGGCTCAGCGCGCTAGTCTGGACACTCCCCTGCTGACATGAAAGCCCATTATCGACCTCCCCGGTAAACCTCATCATATGAGGCATAACGGGGAGGTCGATAAAGGGCTTTCAGGTAGGCGCAGGAGCGTCCAGACTAGCGCGCTGAGCCGACAAACAGCTGATCAGCTGTTTCTCGGCTCAGCGCAGCAGCCATTTAAATTTAATGAAGCCGCGATTATTTAAATCGCCGCTTCATTTCCCTTTGCCGATCAGCCTAATCTACATGGCTCCATCATGTAGTTTAGACACACCCTTACTGTATATAAGTATCCTGATATTATTTGGGACCGCTACGTGCTACTGTAATTTAAATAATTATTAACAGTCAATAGCACCATTATCCTCCTTTGGTTTTGTGCCACAGCGTTGGGACCTTGATACACACAATTTGTTGCACAAAATGCCTCGTGTGATAATGGATTAATGGTGTTTCCTTATTGCAGACATGTCTAAAACTGAGCTGCCAATTGTCATTATGATATAGTGGACTTTGCAGACTTTACTGAGATCTCAAGCTTTCCTCCAAGCCCAACCAACATTAAACACAGAGAGAAAAGGAGCTATCTGATGCTGGATTGATTAGCTTCTTGTAAATACTGTTACTTTTCAGAGGGTCAATGGGAATTTTGCCACTCCCTTCAATAGCACCAGGATCTGGCCTTTCTTGAAAAGAAAGTGTATTGTAATTTGTAAATCTATTTCCGCTTTGCTGTCCTACTTACTGATATGTTTCTCAATTTAAACTACGTAGGGAATACTGAATATTGCTGAATTGGTTATAATTTATAATAGTGAGATTTCATTTCACTTTCTTTTCAGTTTGAAAGTGAGTAATACAGTTTTAACAAGTACATAAGGTACAAGGCTAAGGGAGCCTTTTGTTGTCTGTATTTATCTCTAGGACTTCATTGTTGTATGCTACTTTTACCATAACTGCTCCGATTCTTAATCATATTTGGTTAGCTGGTGCCATAACTTGTTATTAGCTTAAGAGGTGAATGCTGCAATCCTTATTTGGGAAAAAAACTTCCTTGTCTTAAATAGGCATTCACCAAATCTAGCCCTTAATCTGTACTTTATGATATTGGTTCCCAGACTTTTTCCCCTGAGGCCTACTAGATGCAATAAGCACCGTGGCCCACTATTAATACTTCACACCGCTTTCTGGCAGGGGAAAGTGAGGGTAAGGGAGGCGAGAGCTGCCATGACTTGAAGTTTTCTGGGCGTAGGGGTGGATGAACTTTTAAATTATGCCCTCCCCAGCAGTGTATACCCAGTTTGATAGTGTCCCCTCCCACCTTTTCTACTGGGTAGGCAAGTCATTGTTCCCTCAGGCTGATCAAATGGGAAATCAGGCAAAGGGCTGCCAAGCACTCAGCCTGGCTTTGTTAGGCCTCCATGGGTCCTTCATGGAAGGGACATTGCAGGGCATATGCAACCCCTCACCTCAACAGAGACCAGGCCAGCAAGAGAGTGAAGGGACCAGCACGTTTCACACCCAACCCCCACCAACACCATCCACTTCAGCAGCCCCCTGAGTGTTTTCAGCTTGTCTCCTGGCAGCCCTGTCCCAGTGACCCACACAGCACCCCAGTGTGCCTCATAAGCACCCCTTGCTCAGGACTGAGGAATGGGCTTGGGGGTCGCCAGTGCTGGGCAGAGGCAGGTTCTCAGGCTGGGCCTGGCCATTTCCTACAACAGTCCTGATCATGGCGTTATCCAGAAGGAAACAGAGCAGCAGCATCGAGCCTTAGTTGTTGAATGTGGGGGCATGGGGCTGATATTCAGAGGGGCCAGCAGCCATGAATCACAGGGTGCAGTGGCTCACAGTGGGAACAGCTGTAAACTCTCTAGCCTCCATCAGCTGTCCTGAGAGCTGCCATATCAGGGAGCTGGACTCTTCTCTTTGCCCTCTTCCTGCTGGGAGCACTGGGTTCACCTGCCCCTTGGGGGCCATTGCCGCCTGCTACTCTATCACTGTCCACTTTACAATACACCTCCCATACTGTGGCTGTGCCACTGGACCGACCACCCAGGATTGTGTTGCAGCCCACCTTTGAGCTGTAACCTACAGTCTGGGGACCACTCCTGTATCTCACATCACCTTGTATGTCTGGAATGGCTTCCCTGATCCTGTGTGTCTTGTAACTTCTCTCTCCCCCTTCAGACCACTCCTGAGGACTCATTTATTTTGGTTACCCTTCCAACTCTTGCTAAGCCCCACCTTTGTCTTGTCCCCAAGCTGCGTTCCCTCATTCTGTGACATTCAAATTCCAAATAGAATAGAAATGAACAAGATGCATATCCCCATCTTAATACTGTAGCCTTCATCCTTCCCATAGACCCCTTGCCTTCTGTTTGGATTTCTTTGCTGTATTTTTGGGACTAATTCAGACTGACATCTTCTTTGTAGTATGGATTATTTTCCTTTAATTGTCCATTAGAACATCATGAACATTTTTAGTTCTGTAGAAATGATGATCTTTCAAGATTTTCCAAGGAAATAGCAACGAAAAATATTTCATTGATTCTAATAAAGTAGCGAAGAATGTTAATTTATCCTGAGAATGTCTTTCTAGGAACAGACTTATATGTATATGGGGGTACTGTGTCTGGGGCTGTCAAGAGAATATTTTAGAGTCTTTTAGGTTTAGTCAATATAAGATCTAGGATTAGTAAAAAAATTCTTTCCAGTAGCTGAGACTGATATATTTAGGAATGGAAACTATTCCAATGACTGTGATTTGCTGGTACTAATGTATATTGTTTCTGCATTATTATGTAGGTGTTCTTACAGAGGCAATGAGTTCTCCAGTGCAAGAACCAGATGTGTCACCTTATACACAGTACAGCAATATGCCATTCCCACCAGTTCAACCTCAGATTTCATCACCACCTTATTATTCCAACCTTGGCTTTTACCCCCAGCAGCCTGAAGAATGGTATTCCCCTGGAATGTATGAACTCAGGAGGATCCCCTGTGAGAATTTTTTCACAAGAGAGACAGAACTAGGGGATATACCTGTAGCCAAGAAGTCTAGAATGGGCCACTCCACAGGAAGAGTGAAAGGAGAAGAGCTGTGTGTCGTCTGTGGTGACAAAGCCTCCGGATACCACTATAATGCTCTTACTTGTGAGGGATGCAAAGGTAGGGCAAAACATGAATTTATCTGTCACAAAATGAGATTGGGGGGAAATGAATATTTCTGAAATTTTATTTTGTCTTCATTTGAAGAGCTCATTCAAATGCTTACCCTTTGTAGATCTTTGCATTTGGCTCCAATGTAAGTGGCTAGGTAGTAGAACTGTTGAAAAGCATCTGGGAGGTCTCAGACATTGCATAGGGGGTCACCAATGTGATGGCTTTGCTAAAAAGAGCAATATCATTCTGGTTGGTTTTAGCAGGAGTGTTGTGGGTAAGACACAGGTGGTAACAGTACACTCTACTTGGCATTGGGGAGACCTCAGCTGGAGAAATGTGTCTGGTTCTAGGGCACCATGCTTCAGGAAAGATGTGGGCAGAGCACAGAGGAGAGTAACAAAATAAACAAAAAATTAGAAAACTTGACCTATGAGAAAAGGTTAAAAATTAAGCATGTTTAATCTTGAGAAAAGAAGACTCAGGGGAGATCAGATAATAACCTTCAAATATGTTAACAGCTATTATAAAGAGGACGGGGGTGGGAAGTGGGTGATTGTCCACATCCACTGAAAATAGGACAAAAATGGGTGTAATCTGCAGCAAGGGAGATTTAAGTTAAATAGGAAAATCTCTCTAACTACAAAGATAGTTAAGCTCTGGAATAGGCTTTCAAAGGAGGCTGTGGACTCCCTATAACTGGAGGTTTTTAAGAACAGTTTAAATAAATACTTGTCGGGGACAGTCTAGGTTTATTTGGCTCTGCCTCAGCACAAGGGATTGGACTTGAGGACCTCTCAAGGTCTCTTTTGAGTTGTATATTTCTATGATTCTATGACTGTTTTTTCTGGGACACAGTGGTAGTTTCATTCCTTTGTGAATATAGAATATATATTGCCTTGAAGCAGTGTTGACTGTCAAACTTAAAGCAAAAATGTTTGTCCATCAGAAGTGTTTGTCTTCCTCTTCCTCATCATCATTACAAACAGCTGATTTAAAATAAGCACTATTCCTGGTCAACTCTACAGAATTTATGAGTTCTGATCAGCAAATATTCTTTAAAATCTCCATTCCCACAAAAAGTTCCACCTGTAGAGTATTACATTTCATGTCTTTCTTAAGAAGTCAGCATGAGGGTACAATGAGCAGTGGAATGGACTGGTAATAGCAGAAGAGCTTTTCACTTCTAAGTTATGAGTTCAGCATCTAATCCAAGTAGGTAGTGACTGAAAGTGGTCACCATCTGATGGCTTGTTGGTGGCCTATGGAAAATGCATGGGTACTATTAAAAAATTCTTTCTTGTGTTAGAGTTTTGACCAGGACTAATAACAGTCACCATTTGAATATTATTTTATAAGGAATACCTCTAAATTAACAATATCTGTAAAATTAGAATTAACATTTTAACTGTTCCTACTGTATTAGACTGGTTTCCAGTGAACAGTGGCCGAACATGGGAACCCCTCCCCCCAAAAAAACCCAACCAAAACCACAACCCAAAACCAAAACCCTCCCCATTATTAGCAATCAAGTTGTTAGTGTCAACAGAGAGGACAAGGACAAAGCAGCTCTTATTCCAAGAAGTAGCTCTTCTAGGGCACCTTAGTAGGTAATTGCATCAAATAAGGGAATTATTCTTCCCTCTACCTAAGTCAACAGTCTTGAGTCCAATAACTTGTAGATCGAAATATATGTATAATTCAGAAAAATATTCAGTCTTGATTTAAAGATTCTAAGTGATGATAAGTTTACCACTTCCCTTTGTAAGCTGTTCCAGGGGTTAATTGCCCTCACTATTAAATGGCTTTTATGACATTACATTTATACTTCTTTTAAAAGCAGCTATAACTAGAGATTTTGGAAACACCATGGTAAAAACTAAAAACATTTTGGACCAAAGTCATTCCTGATGAAAGCAAGTTCAGCTCCCATGTAAATGTTAGGTTCAGTGGTGACAGCATAGGTTTCCTTGTTCATTTAACTTACTGTTTTATATTCTATTATATTACTGTTTTATTGGGATAATTCATTTTGTTTTTTCACAACCCTTGATCAAAATCGTAAAACTTGAATTTAAAGTTGATGTATTATGTTTCTGTAATAAACCTTAGAGTGGCTTAAAGCAATAGTAAGATGTTGTGTTGAGGGGAACACGAGAACAATTCTATTTGAAAAGTTTGATAGGAAGTTGTAATGGTCTTCTACCTGTCTGGTGTCCTTCACCCCAGAGATGGCTGCATTTCAGTGATGTTAACTGTATGGTGTTGGAAACTTTGGGCTAATTGAAGATGAAAGGCTCCTTATAAAAGAAAAACATTATTATCAACATTAATCTAGCATTTGAGTAGAGAGCCAGTGCTAAGTGTGATAGAGCCTATTAAATATATCTGTGATATCTGAATACAAATCAATATATTTATATTCAAAATTTAGAAGAGAATTTTCTGACCCTTGAGTGGTTTACTTATAAACTGAAAAGGTTGCTCTCTATCCTTTTTTTGTGAGGAAAATACATGTTTTATTGGTTTGCAAGAGATTTATATTCAGGAGCTGTGTGTACATTTAGTTTTTCTGTGATTATATTATTATCCACATGCAAATACATGTGAATATTGCTCCTCACTTAGCAAGAAAAAAATGTTTAAAATCTAATTTTTTACTCATTCCTTTCCCAAAATATCAATCAAAAGGCAACTAAACAGGATGCACACCTCTTAGATCTAGGCTTATGCTAGATTTTTTTAAAAATACTTTAAAAATAGAAAATTTCTGTGGGACATCTCTCATCCCTATTTGTAAAGTTATAAAATATTATATCGTTCTACAATAATGGCATAATGGTCCATAAGTAACAAAACAGTTTATATGTTTTATTACAATATTTGAAGCATTATATATTACAATATTTTCTATAGTCTATTCCATTGTAACACCTGTCCTGATTAGGCACTATAACTCCTTCCGTGGGTATGTCTACTCTGCAATTGAAAATTGGCAGCTGGTCTATTCCAACTGATTTGGGTTTGGGCTGAGGGGCTGCTTAATTGCAATGTAGACGTAGGCTGGAGACCAGGCTCTAGAATCCTGCGAGCTTGGTCTAGGATTACTTGAGCTTGAACATCTGCACCACAGTTAAACAGCCTCTTAGCCTGAGCCCAAGAGCCCCAGTGAGTAGGCACGGGCCAACTGCAGATGTCTAATTGCAGTCTATACCCTGTGAGGTGGCATTAGAACACATTTGGGCCCTAACTGTAATCTAGAGACCCCCCCAGAAAGGAGTGGTATACAAGTCACATGAACTGAGTGGGGCAGGCTATAGCATCATGTTCATTTATTGTTCTTTGAAGTGTCAATAGTCTGACAATTCAAATTAGTCAGGCATTGCTTGTTCATTGGATAGCATTTAGATGACTTGATTAGGAATAGTCAAGTAAATGGAGTTACATCAAGGTGCAGTTTAGCTCATTGTGTCTTATCACCAGTTCTCAGCAGGCATTCTCTTCGTGACCTGACTTGGCTTTGTTCAGCTCTCATGGTTCTGAACTCTATGGAACTGTGCTGGTATAGTAAACATACCCTTTTGGTCGATTCCATAATAGTGCACTTTTCATAAGAGGAAGAGCGAGAATCAGACTGTGTCCTTTTCAGTTGAAGAGACAATTCTCCTTTTTCTTTAATGTCTTATACAGTATCTGAAACATACAATTCAGCATTTGGAGACTATAGAGCTAGTCAATTTCCTTTCAAATTAATTTTGTAGGAGAGAGATTGACCACCAACTTGTGCTTGTTCATTTTCATGCACCAGATGCCCTCTACCTGATGCAAAACTAAACACTTCAACAGAGAACAGGTCAGAAAAGCAACGTCCCAGTACTGCAGATTGTTCAATGTATCTGTATAAAGGCCAGTTAAAGTCTGTGATGTTCTGCCCACGCAGAACAACTTTCAGGCTGGGAGCCTGAGAAAGGGAGTTCTATGCCTACACGCTGTTGAGGCTAACAGAACAAACACAGTCGTAGTTTCTAACTGAAGCCAGTTGTTGAGATTTTGCAAGACCAGCTAGAGTTGAGCAATATCAAAATGTAAAAACCACCTTATTTTTAACCCCCTCAGACACCGTCTCCTCAAATCCTTTCTCTGATTTGCCTCAGATTGTCCCAAAAAATTCTCCCTTAGGAAAAGATCAGACATATGCCATTTCCATAGGTTAGATTTTACTCTGGAGTTATTATTAAGAAATATGTGTCCAAAAAGGGGTTTATAATAGAGAACTAATGTTGATATTGCTAGGGAGAAGACTATCTAGAAAGAAATTGATGACACTGTCATCACTCCATAATAAAAATGGAATGAGAGTAAGGTTGAAAATTATGCTTTCTCAGAGCAGAAAATTTTTTTGGCTTTTAAAAATGGTTTGTTTCAATAGGAAACTCACAGTTCTAAGTTTTATGGGTATATAAATCTCACTGATTTGGCATCACCACATGTTTACAAGATGAGATGCATTTGCTAACGCTTTTGCAATTATTTACATACAAATAATAGCTAATAAAGTATTGCCTGGAATTTGTTTATTCTAGCCATAATAACAGCAATCTGACTTATAATTGTCATAAACATATTTACATGTAGCTTTTGAATATAACTATAATAAATTATTTTCTTCATGAATTGCAGCCTTTAAATGAGTTATTTAAAATAACATTGGAATATGATCTGAAACAAATGCAAATGCCATTTTACTTGCATTGAAAATCTACAGCTTAAACCTAGACCTTTTCTTCCTTCCCTGACCAGTATATGGAAATGTATTATACTCCATGTGAATGGCAAAGAAAAATAATGTCTGGGTCTGACTGAAAGTTCCAAATAATCTGCATTTCAAAAGAGGTTAGTGTCAGTCAAGTACATTTGAATGGAAAAAGAAAACTATTCACAACACACAGGAGACAGGACTCAGAGAAGTATCAGGTTTCTTGTTGCTAAATAGAATTTTATTATTTTTGTAACAAATTTTAGGACTGGGATGGATTATTTAAATTAAAGATGGGCCTGAGTCATGACATTGTAATTTGAATTCACAGTTAACTTATCCAAAATTCAGGGATGCCTGGTGGCATGTGGGCCCTAATCCAATGCCTCCTTCAGAGAGAAAAGGAAGTAGAGAGCCAGATCTGAACGTCCCCGAAAGTTGAGTGTGGGGTGACTGTGTTTTTGTTCAATATCACTTTTAGTGAATAGAAGTGTCTGGTAGAATACTACTAGAGCTGAGATGAGGGTTAGCCTCAATAGCAAATCAGCCATGTGCCAGCAGGACTTCCAGGAATCCCTTTTTAAAATTCTGCCACCAACGTGATGAAAGA
Source organism: Pelodiscus sinensis (assembly GCF_052426305.1). Taxonomy (NCBI): domain Eukaryota; kingdom Metazoa; phylum Chordata; order Testudines; family Trionychidae; genus Pelodiscus; species Pelodiscus sinensis. The sequence continues at coordinate 86,546,288 of NC_143052.1, forward strand.
GTTGAGGTTATTTCCCATGCCTGACAGAGTTTACTCCCTCTTTGAATTATGCTAAATCATCCCATATCAAACCCGTATAAAACCCTGAATTAGAAAAAAGGTATGCTTGGAAAGTGAAGCACTATAAGTTCAGAAAATGTTAAAGCAAAGGCTGCCTGCACAACTTAATTTTTGTCCCCCGTGAGTGGTATTATGACAGTATTTCATTGAATAGAATTTCATTACATGCACCCATACTGTCTTTTCCACAGGAGCTCACTCAGGCTACATCTACACTGTGTTTTTTTTTTCTGGAAAAAGATATGCAATTTGCGAACCTTTTTCCGCTTGTTTTTTCGGAAGAGGCTTTTCCGATATTTGGCCCATCTACACAGGGCCAAATATGGGAAATACGGTTACTTTCTCTTTTGGAAGGTCTCTTATTCTTCATAAAATAAGGAATACAGGGATGCTGAAAGAAAGCGCCCAGTTTTTCGGAAACTTTTCTGAAGAAGCGCATTCCCCAGACATGGCAGAGTTTTTCTGGGATACCGGAGGTGTCCCAAAAAACCTCTGCAGTCTAGACATATCCTTGGAGTACAGGTGGGACAGTGAATGAGGAAGGGGTTTGTACTGAACTAGAAAGGGGTCTGGTTAGGACTGGATTAAGAAAGGAGCATTAGGGGCTGCAACCCAGGGCTCCAGGCTAAGGGGAGCCCTACAAAAAGATCTCTGGGCCCCCAGAGTGCAAATCTTTTAGCATGGTCCACTAAGCCCAGGGCCTTGAACTGCAGCCACTAAAGCCCCTGTATTCTGGCCATGTCTGGGGGACTAAGGGGAGGACACAGCTCCTCACACTGCTGCCCTCCCCCCTGGGCTGTAGCTGCAAGCACCCGGAAGCTCCCTGCATGCAATTCCTTTACCTTCACGCTCCACTCCCACAGCTCCCATTGACTGCTACAGGCAATCACAAGGAAGCACATTAAGACACCCGACCTCTTCCATCCTCAGAGCCTGTGCTACCAAAGGGGAGCTGCCTTAGGTAGGTGCCTTGCACCCTAAGCTCCTACCTCAATCCTGAGCCCCCTCCCACATCCTAACTTCCTCCCAGACACTGCGCTCCAGCCCAGCCTCCTGCCCTAAACCCCCTCCTGCACTTTTACTCCCAACCAAACCTTGCATCCCCACCCCAACCTCCTGCCTTGAGCCCCCTCTTGCACTCCAAATGCCTTGGCCCCAACCTGGAGCCCCCTCCTGCATTCCAAACACTTCATCTCCAGCCCCACCTGAGATCTGGCACACTCAGCTGGAGCCCTCACACCCTCCTGCCTCCACCCTTCTGCCTCAACCCACAGTCCTGTCCTATACTCTGAATTCCTCATTGTTTATCCTACCTTCGAACCTAGAAGGCCCCACAAAATCTAATAGCCCCATGTCCCCAGAAGAGTTAATCTGGCCCTGGGTTTGGGGATCCATAATTTTATTTGGGCCAATTTCTCTTTGCAGTTCTTTACCCCAGAATAAACCTGGAAAGAATCCAGGAAAACTAAATTCCATGAATCTTGACTTCAGTGAAACTGCTTGTGTGATTAAAGTTAGAAAAGTGCATAGGTACCTTGCTGAATCAGGACCTCAGTATGCCAGATGGTCAGAGTTTAATGAAGAAGGCAGTGGGTTGTTGCAAATGAGGGAGGAATCCTCTAATTTTAACAGGGAAGATAAAAATAAATAGAGTTCAGCAGCTTTGTTCTGGAAGGGCAGGTAGCCGATGTGACCCTACTTATATGTGTTTGAAGGTAGTCTAATTTTTGGTAACTGAGATAATGGGAATTCACTCAAATTGGTTTGCTGCCTGCACTCCCATGGACTGTCCTGTCTTCAGAGTCCTTCAACTAAATTGCAACCTCATAGGCATTCACTGGCTATTATTAAAGTATTTAATCTTGTTATTTGAACCACAGTTGTAGGTTCGAAGTTTGGATGTGAACCTTCTCAGGGATCCCAGATATTTGGATGTGGGCCTATGTTCAGGCCAATGTCTATTGTATATACCACATTCTATACTAACTGGTTCTAAATGACATTGCGTAGATTACTTAGGCGTAAGTAACTTTTAATGTAGCAGATAATGTAGCCATCACTATGTTCAGGTACCAAAAGAAACTTGAGATCTTGCAGCATTTGTTAAGCAGGTAAGCCATCTCTTTTCAAGCTAATCAGTTTCTCACTGTGTAGAGCCTTCTTATGCATGTCACTGTTGTTTGCACAGGCTTCTTCAGAAGAAGTATCACTAAAAACGCTGTCTACAAGTGTAAAAATGGAGGCAATTGTGAGATGGACATGTACATGAGAAGAAAGTGCCAGGAGTGCCGCCTGCGGAAATGCAAACAAATGGGGATGTTGGCTGAATGTATGTATACAGGTATTTGCATCAGGCAATCAAAGTCCTTTGAAAATATATTAAACCCTACATTTGTCTAACTGGACTGGGTCTAATATGCTGAAGCCTCCCTACTTATACAAAGATGGATGAAACTATCAAAGATCTAGCCAAACAAATCTGAGGGCCTGCACTGTAGCATTAAGGGCATTGCAGTCTGTGATCAACAAATCTTTCTGAACAGGCCGGACCTACCCGTGAATGGTGAGATTTGGTTAATGACAGGGGACACCAGAGCATCACATGCGTGATGATCTGGTGGTGAGGAAAGGACTATCCTTTCTGGAGTGTGCTGACATAGTGAAAGGCGAGAGTCAAAGGGGCTGCGCATGTATGAGGAAAAGCCACTCCACAGGCTATGGGAGAAGGGTGCAGGTGGAGAAAGATATCAGTCGGAATAGAAGAGGAATACAAAGAAGTTGAGAATTTTCAGTGCTATGCAGGACAGAGAAGGAACAAACCTAAACCTGTCCACACCCTCCTTTTAATAGACTGCCTCCCTGTGCTTGCCAGCCAATGCTAATGCTTGTATGAAGTGCTGGCAATCAATGGCAAAGCTTCTAAAATAGGAGAGCTACCATTGGTTGGAGGGTGCCATGTGTCCACCCCTTGCAAAAGGGCCAGCCCTTTTCTCAATAGTCTAATTAGTTCTGCTAATGGAGAGATGAGCTATAAATAGAATCACCTCCAAGGAACTTGGCTTATAGTTTTATATAAGGGGTTTATATTAAAACAAAACCCCCCTGAATTTAGCTGATAGACACGTTACCAAGCTCCAGGCCAATGTACTTTAAACATCTGTGACTCAGAACTATACTCCAAAATGAAGAATTGAAATTGAATTTCTGGTAGAACTTTAACTGCAGCAGTAATAGTCATACCATATTTGAAGGCTCACGCCTAGAAATTCAATGCACACTTTTGCACATGCTGCCTTCAGTGAATAGGGCTGCAATTTATTCTGGTTTTTTGATGGCTCCAATTTAAACACACGACAGTGTTAAACCAATTTAGGTTCATACAGGAAATTAATCTACTCTGAGTTTTTAATATACTTCTCTCTTTTAATCTGATCATGAGATGCTATATTAACTGTTGGCTTTGTGAGAAACAATAACCTCCATCGACTTTTGGAATTCATGCAAATATAATATAATTAATATTTCATTCTGTAAATTGAACAGCCTACAAAGATCCTGAGATATGACATATTCTTGTACAATGCATAAATGCACAAACAAATGCTACCAAGTGATGATAGCACTCAGTGAGTCAGTAAGTGTCATAGAAAAATAAAAACCCCATGCAGATGGACTCAGATTCATTGTTCCACAAATTCAAGAGTTCAGGATACCCTGCCTGACTCATATGCTGTTTTTTCTCTTGCTATCACAGAAAAAATAGGTTAGTGTAAATAATACCGACTGAGGATACATGAAACTTTTAAACTAGCTGATCATTTTCTCAAGTTGGTGTCTGTGAAACAAAGACTGACAATAGGTGCTGCCATTTGAATCTTTCTCTGCAATGGAAACACTTACTTTGTTACTGGGTATCTCATGTTACTCATAATTTAAACATACGTTCTAGTGCACTTCAGTGAGGATATTTTGTAAGCCACCATTTAACAAGTTTCAAAGGAAAACTGAAATGTATACAGTTGTTTTTAGATCAAGGCTTGACAGGGTGGTAAAACTTAAAGCTTCTATTTGGTCATAGGGTTAAGCTGAAGAAGTTCCTTTGAAATAAAAGGTTACCTTGAACTTTGTTTCAATTTTGCCATAGCAAAAAGTGATGTAGAGTCTTGTAAACATTTATGGCCCTGCTCACTAAACATTCCCATATCCTTTGCACATAAACTACAGACATGGTCAAATTATTTAACCATGAGCTTCAAATATATTTTTGTACTTACAGTTGCAGTGCTTTAGCCTGAATTGTGTATCTAATTAAAGGCCAAATTCTGCCACTCTTATTCAGGCTAAGTATTACTTCCAATTTCATCCAAATGGAGCTATTTATGGAATTAGAGTAAAATGCTGGCTGCATTGAAGTCAATAGGAGGTTTGTGATTATCTCAGTGGGGCTAGAATTTCACCCTCCAAGCGTTACTCATTATAAATAAGGATAGCAGAATCTCGCCTTAGCATACAAGACACAATGCAAACTGAATTTTCCCCACAAAAGTAGTAGGCCAGATCCTTACCTGGTATGAATCAGTGTAAATCCACTGACTGCACCAGTTTACATCAGCTAAGGATCTGGCCCAGTGGTTTTATGCTTTACTTGTATTCTTTAGAAAAATAAACTAGTATATTGTAAAAATGAGGCAGCACAATCACATACCTTGATGTCAATAATGCTCTGCCACATTTCTGTCATTAATGTTCTTATTTTGAGGTACCATATGTAGGTCTTATTTTAATCATGTAAATGTCCTCTTTTCTCAGTGGTGCAGATAGGTTATTTTATATAGTGCTTAAACAGGAAATTAAAACTATTCACAACTGAATTCGGTATTTTCATGATATCTTCCCCCACCATCATATACCTTCTGAATGAGTCTCTTTTCCTACTCTGCATTTTCAAGATTGGAAAGCCAGACAGACTCCTTGAAAGAAACTCTAAATTGAAGTTCTGTGATGATTATATTCTTAGATCCATATACACCTGCTTGCCTGTTGGTCTGTTTGCTGGGGTTCTCTCTCTCTCTCTCTCTCTCTCTCTCTCTCTCTTTTTTGGGAAGGCAGGGGTGGGAGGGATTGTTTCTGTTAATTGTTATTAGTTAGTATTTGTTAAGCACAGACAGTGTGTTGGTTGTTGTACATATTGAACAGAAAGGTAGCCCCCCGCTCCAAATGGTTTACAGTCTATATGAATAAATACATAAAGAGACAAATGTTTGATTTAAAAACATATTAGACTTTAAACAATAACGAACCCTGAGCTTGATTCAACCTGCTAGTGCAAGAAGGTACATATTGTGGAAGTTGATCAGATCAGTGCATCTCCCAGACACTCTGGCCATATCTTCTTCTTGTGTGGGTTGTACGAGCAACATTTGCTGTTGGGTTGTACCAGCAACATTAGATCTGTTGGCAGAGTGGCCAAGCAGATGCCAGTGCCCTGTCTAAATGGATGTTTGCAAGGGGAGCTGCACCCTGGGCTGCACTAGTAGAAGTCAGAATAGCCTAAAGATGCTATCAAAACATCCACAGCCTTTCATCTATGGATCTGAGTGGCCTAGGTACTTGTATCTAAAGAGAATGCTGCCTTCAGAGAATGTCATCCGCTGGTAAGTAGTTTACCGGAGTTCTAGGGCAGTTGGTGGGCGTGCTTCTGTTCTTACTTTATTCCACATGGGTTTGTGAGAATTAACCTACACTAAATTGTCTTTTGGTGTGCAAATCTTATGAACATGTTATTTGCTATGCGGCAGGTTTGTTAACAGAAATACAATGCAAGTCAAAACGTCTAAGAAAAAACGTGAAACAGATGCCTGATCAGCCAGCCAATGAGGATACTGAGGGAACGGACCTCAAGCAAGTGACATCTACAACCAAAATATATAGGGTAATAAAATTGATGTAAAATAGTTTGTACAATAATTAGGATGTTTGAGCTACATGCAACGAACACAGTATACAACGAAGCAGCGGGTTGTGCCCAGGAAAGCTCATGACACTATCTACATTTTTTGTCAGTCTCTAAGGTGTGTTGCAGAACCATTCATTGTTTTTAAGTTTTTACAGTATACAATGGTTACAATTAAGAAATCTAGAGAATTGCTTAAGTCAGTCAGACATATTTCTCTCAATATTTGTAGTGTTTTCCTATAATAAATGAGATAACTTTATTTAATGATCTAAGGCAGTGGTTCCCAAACTTTTCAGCATTATGCCCCCTTTTTGATTTTTGAAAAACCCTCACCCCCCCGCCCAACAGCAAAAAAAAAAAAAAAAAAAGGACAGCAAAACTTGATGGGGGGGGAGTTGGGTTGCCTCGCGCCCCCCTGGAATTTCTTCATGCCCCCATAGGGGGGCATGCCGCCCAGTTTGGAAACCCATAATCTAAGGCATCAGTCTACATCAATAACATGTAAAACATTAACTTCTCTTATGGCTGGGGGTCTTCCCCCTAACACATTATTTATGGATGTGTGTTCAGGTGCAAACATACACATATTAGCATATCCAGTCCACACAGAGATTAGATATACGTGGTGGAAATATCGATGGGATAAACTGCAGAGACAGGCACGTGATGAATTACGTATGAAGTAAGATTTATCACATGGCCGTGAAAATTATCCCTGGATATTTTTACAATACACATTTACAGATCTAATTTCTGTATGGGATGTGTATATTGAATGAATGCAGGGGTCTCAGATGCCTGGCCTGCAGGCCATCCCAGGCTGGAGCAGTCATGCAATCCAGCCACAAAGTCCTGGCAGGCCATGGGAACCTGTCCATCACTGTTCCCTAAGCTTTGCCCCTTCCCACCACCACACCACTCTCCCCCCATGGCACCCCAGGATGTGGCTTCAGGGATTACCAGAGGGACCTGGCAGGGGGGCAGCAGGAGTCATGGGGAAGCGGAATGACCGTGCTCGCCAAGTGCGCTCTGCTTCCCTGCACCTCCTGCCACTGCAGGGACAGCGGGTGGAGCTCTGACCACTGCTGCCACCCTGCACCAGGACCCCCATAATTCCTGAAGCCACATTCTCAGAAAACAGGGATAGGATGGTAGCGTGGCAGGAAGGGGTAGAGCTCGGGGAACAGACAGCTTCTCCCCTTCACCCCGGCCTGCGAGGACTCCGCAATGGCTCCAGTTCTGAATGGGCCGTGGCCAGGAGTTTGAAACTCCTAAATTAAGGTTTTATAAATTTTTGTGCACCTTTGACCACTCATCCTCATGCTGTCATGAATTCACTTCCCTCAGGATTACTATTAATATGCCAAATCTGTAAGTACCTGCAAATGGTTACCATAAAAAAAACAGTCTCATAGATGGAAATCTTGTTTTTTCTCCCCAAATGTGAAATTCCAATCTGCCAACATTGCTTCTAGATCTGGAATGTGCTGAGATATTAGAACTTAAAAATAATGATATTCTTAGGTATAGATAAGCAATATTGAGTTACTTTAGAATCTTGCAGTGCTTCTTTTGAGCCTACCCAGGTGGGGGGACACAGTAATTATGAGATACAAAACAACTTTTAAAAAAACAAGGAGTCCTATTGCACCTTAGAAACTAACAAAAATATATGTATAGTATCATGAGATTTCATGGGCAAAACCCACAAACCTGTCCCCATTTTTTCCACTCGAGATTGTCTCATCTGAAGAAGTGGGCTTTGCCCATGAAAGCTCATGATACTATGCATATATTTTTGTTAGTCTCTAAGGCTACGTCTAGACTGCATCCCTCTGTCAACAGAGGGATGCAAATCAAGCACATCGAAATTGCTAATGAAGCAGGGATTTAAATATTCCTCAAAAAATGAGGTTTACAGGATCTGTCGAAAAAGGGTTTACTTGGTAATACTTCCACCCCAAACTCATGCTGGTGAAACATTAATCATGGATCATTTGTATATCTCTGCAGTCTCCAAGGGATAAGTCAGACATCTTGTTGACATCCAAATGAAAGATGTGGATCTATACACTCTGACTGAAATGTGAATTGCTAGATCACTTCCTGTTACTGAAATGTAGGGGTCTTTTTCTGCCAGTATAGGAGAAAGTAGAACTTACCCCAGAGCAGCAGAACCTTCTTCATTACATCATGGATTCATACAGTAAGCATCGAATTCCTCAAGAGGTATCAAAAAAACTTGTAAGTACACAAATGAATTAGTCTTTTGAAAGCTACCATTTAGGTTGTATGAAGAGACTATAGAGCTAAATTATTATTATTATTATTAACGTTAGTTAATGTTGGGTACTGAGGCCTAGATATCACTTTAAGAGTGGGAGGGTTTCCTCATCCTGTTTGCAAGTTAGGGGCTCTGTTACCTCTGGGCCCTGGTCTACACTAGGGAGTTATTTAAAAATAATCCCCCCTATTTCGAAAAAATAAGCAAAAATAATGGGCTGGTTATTTTGAAATCTGTATTCCTGATTTCCCCGGGGAATAAACTTATTTCAAAATACTTATTTTGGGAGTTATTATTTCAAATTTAGGTATTTTGAAATAATTTCCTAGTGTAGACATACCCAGGGAGCAGCAATTAGTATGGACAGAGCTCACTTAAAGCAAATTCAGGTAAGTTTTGTCTCTCTCTGTTTTTGTTTATAAACATTTTGAATTCTAAGCAATAAAGCAGCTTCCCACAATGGTATTTATGTTTTTATCTAATATTTCTGGGTGTATGCTGTGAACATAACATTTATATGGAAATAGCACTTAGAGCTCTCAGTAAGTTGGATAATGATTATGATAGTACTGTATAGACCTATAGTAAATTGCAGTTCTTGGCTGCAAGGACTCCTTGCCCCAAAGAGCTTATAGCCTAAAAGAAGAATTTACAACCTGAAAGTGTGCAATCATTCTTTTGTCATTACAATCCGATCATTTATTTGTTCATTGAACCCAAATATTGAGGAGAAATGTATATCTTGGGAAAAGTGACTAACACACTCAAATCTGATCATTCATGGAAGAGTTTCAAATAAGCAGTGTAATGTGATTCTATGATCATTTCTTAACTGAAATCTACATTTGCTAGTAGAACCTGAATTTGTGTGAATAAAGTACAGCCTCCAGCCAGAAAAAAATAAAGAGATGGAAATAAAGGGGGGGAAATATATTTTGGTTTCCAGTTTTGGAAACTAAAAAATTTCAACTGTGTTTTTTCTGTGAAAAAAAAATGGAAAATGTCAATAAACAAAACAACCGTAACAAAGGCGTTTTGAACAACAAATTTGTCCAGCTCTCCTCAGGGCTCAATCCCCTTAACTTTCTACTGCACAGGGGATTTATGTGACATGAGTGGCAAGCTGGCTAAACCAGCTGTATGTTACTCAGGTATTATAACCACATAATTTGTCTAGTTACTAGCTCGACTGTCCCTTTTCATTGCTGGAGCAATTATTTTTAATGGCATTTTTTTTCCAGTGGTCGTAGTGAATTAGGGTAATAATGGGCCTGAAGTTATGCTATGCTATCTTTTGCTGCAATTCCATCAGATCTTACCAGCACTTAGGGTTGGGCCAAGTTAATACTCAGATGGGTGATCTTCAGTGAACATTGTGGGTGCTTCAGGCAGTGATGTTGCTTGAGTAGTTGGCATCTTTCACCTTCAATCAATATGAACGAGTATTCCAATACAGTACTGCCTGAGATGCTGTTTCACACCTGAGATGTAAAAGCAAGGTTCTGACCGCATGGGGACAGTAAAGGTTTTATGCACTTTTCATAAGTGTAGGACTGTTAATACAGATGACTTGCCCAAATACTAATATGGAGATAATATTCTGCCTTTCTAAATTCCCGTGAAGTTGCAACTGAATACGGTGTCTTTCCTCACTCCTTAATCTAAACCACTGGTTAACGTTGCTTTGTAAGCAACTGCTGCAATCCACCTAAACTTCTAAACCCCCCAAACTCCAGTTTTATTGTTTATTATAGAAATGTTGTGAGGATTAATTAGTAAATATTTATATTGTGTTTTGAGATATTCTCACAAAAGTAATGACAGAAGTCCAAAGAGTCAGCTATTATTAACCATTGTTTTCTAAAATTTTTAATGCTAGTTACAAGAGGAATTCAGTGCTGAAGAAAATTTCCTCATCTTGACAGAAATGGCTACTAGTCACGTTCAGGTTCTTGTGGAATTCACCAAAAAGTTACCAGGTATGTCCCAATGGGTCAAATTTTGCTTCTGTGGAAATTAATGGCAAACCTCCAACTGATTTCAGTTGCAGCTTAATTATATCTTTAAGTATATATAGATGAGAGGAAGTATAAAAGTACATTCCATTGTCCCTGCCAATACACACATATCTCAAATGCTGTTTTTAAAAAATGAAGCTTTGTAGTCCAGGAGACTGCTTTGAAAGTTTCAGACTTTCTTTACATCTACTCAAGGACAAAATGTGCTGGGTTTTTTAGTCTTTGATGGTTTGTTATTTAAAAATCACCTTGCAATGCAAAATATTTCTCTTTAGAATTGACTCTAACACTTTAGAAACTACATTTTATTCCCTGTGCCCCCTTTTTTGTGAAAGCCCTTTGGGTCAGTGTCATCCACTGAAGTCTGTGTGCTTTGCGCATTGGCTTTAAGTGTGGGTGGGATGTTTGTTCATGGTTGTTTAGACTCCTTGAATAATGAATCACAGAAAATGAGATTTGAGTTTTCAAACTCACAAGTGGAAAAGGCATTATACAAATTTGTCATCATCCTACCTCAAGAGGCCAAACATGTCACAGCTCTACTAGGTTCTTTCTGGAGCACATCCTGCCCCATCCTATGGGACTTCAGGCATAGTACAATAGGCAGAGCTTTTCTCCTTGGGGAGGAAGGATGCAGAGTATGTGCAGGGCAACCATCTCTACTCATGTCTCATGGAACCCGTCTCTATGTGAGTCGTGCCACACCTTCCTGTGCAGTGTGGCTTGGTGTTAAGAAGAGTGGAGGTACGGTGGGTCATTGATCCTGTTACAGTGGTTTCTTGAGCCCTAAGTTCGGTGCCCCTCCACAAGACCAGGGGTTCTCAACCTTTTTCTTTCTGAGGCCCCTCCCTACAAGTTATAAAACCTCCCCCAGCCCAGTGTTAGGGCAGAAATGGAAGGGTTCTGGGCCAGGCGAGGGGACTCGCATAAAAGTTGGACTTCTATATTTGAGGAGATAGAGATGGGCAGGTCTTGGGCCAACTTTGCACAGCAGGGCCCAGGGAGGGAGAACCATCTCCAACCCCTCACTCACTTCAGCAGACCAGGATTGTGGGGGCAACCAACAACTATAACTCCAAGGGAAAGGTCAGCTCAAAAATATGAAAATTATTCAGGGTGTAGGCAGAAGGTAGCTGGAGGCTGTGCACAGAGAGCTGGTAGTATAGAAGATATGTGGCAGGGGTGCTAGTGGCCAGAGGGCCAGTGAGAGCAGCAGGAGTCCCATTGTGCCCTCCTACACTCGCTGGCAGCTGTGGTGGGGAAGGCACAGGAAGGCAGCTCCAGCCACACCACTCTGGGAGAGGTGCTACTCTGTCCCAGCACTCCCTGGAAGTAGAAATGGCACAGCTGGAGATGCCTTTCTGCTCCTTCCCACCACCGCTGCTGGGGAGTGTGGGGTGGGAGCGCAGCACGGACTTGTAGGGGGATTACAGGGGCTGTATCAGTAGCAGAAGGCTGCTTCCCTACCCCCTGCACTTATCAATAGTGGCAGCAGGGAAGGCAGAGGAAGGCATCTCTGGTTGTACCACTTCCGCTTCCAGGGAGTGGCCCTTTTCCAGGCTGGGTGGGGTGGGGTGGGGGGTGGGGGGGGCATATGGCCGGTGCTCCCATCCTTCCCCTGTCACCAGTCATCTCTGGGGGTAGCTAAAGAGGCAGGGAGAGGTAGCTAAGAGTTGTGTGCGGGGGCAGAAGGGAGGTAGCACAGGGTTCCGGGAGCACCAGCCAGAGGAGCTGCCCTTTATTACCCGGCTTGGGCTTCCTGTCTCTTCTAGGGGCATGGCCTAGGTGTGATAGGGAAGAGGAAGAAGTGAGCAGCCGGGAATGTGTGGAACTGTCTGGACCTGCCCCACTCTGGTTAAGGCACTAAAGTTTTTGGGGTGAGGGAACTCTGCCTAAGCACTTGGGATTTCTCTGCAGTGGGACACCGGGGTTATGTTCATGGATCTCTTGAAATCAGCTTGTGGCCCACCAGTGGGCTGCGGACCGTGGGGCTACGTCTAAACTACACCCCTCTGTTGGCAGAGCGATGTAAATTAGACGTTTCAAAAGTGCAAATGAAGAGGGGTTTTAAATATCCTGAGCCTCATTTGCATAATGGCGTTCTGGCGCTGTTTTGAAAAATCGCCCCTAAACCGCAGGTTCAATTTCGAAATGGCACTTGTTCGAAACTGCGCCAGAAAGCTATTATGCAAATGAAGTGCAGGATATTTAAATCCCCGCTTCCTTTGCACTTTCAATGTGTCTAATTTACATCCCTCTGCCGACAGAGAGGTGTAGTTTAGATACACCCTGGTTGAGAACCACTGCAGTAGACCATACTACATGTCACCTTCATAATGCACACATATGTTTTGTATACAAATGTGTTAAATTTTCATTTTTTTCTAGCATTGCCCTTTTCCTCCCTCTGTTAGGGGATTGTTTTAAAGCCTCTATTCCAATTCCAATTGTGTTTTGTTTTGCAAACCAATGGGCACAGGTTCACAGGAAATAAATGAAAAAATATAGTGAATGAGTTTGGAATGGATTCGGTTCAGCACTGAAAGATGATAATGCTACCAATTCTTTATTAACACTAAAGCAGGAATTTAATTTGTTATATGCTAATCAAGTTGAAGGCACTCTTACCTGATCCAGAACAAGATTACATACACGTACATGTGTGAGTGAGAGAGAGGGGCTGGAGGAGAGAGACTTGGAAGGATGTTTGCTTGGCAGTTTGAAAAAAGAAATGGGGGTAAAACTAACCAGATTTCTGTAATACAGATGGTCTGTTGGTCTCAAGTCAAGAACAAACTAAGAGGCCCAAATCTTCAAACATTTCGGCTACGTCTACACTGGCCCCTTTTCCGGAAGGGGCATGTAAATTTCACTAGTCGTCGTAGGGAAATCCGCGGGGGATTTAAATATCCCCCGCGGCATTTAAATAAAAATGTCCGCCGCTTTTTTCCGGCTTTTAAAAAAGCCGGAAAAGAGCGTCTAGACTGGCCCCGATCCTCCGGAAAAAGTGCCCTTTTCTGGAGGCTCTTATTCCTACTTTAAAGTAGGAAATTCCTTTAAAGTAGGAATAAGAGCCTCCGGAAAAAGCGCCCTTTTCCGGAGGATCGGGGCCAGTCTAGACGCTCTTTTCCGGCTTTTCTAAACGCCGGAAAAAAGCGGCGAACATTTTTATTTAAATGCCGCGGGGGATATTTAAATCCCCGGCGGATTTCCCTACGACGACTAGTGAAATTTACATGCCCCTTCCGGAAAAGGGGCCAGTGTAGACGTAGCCTTCCACTAATTTTGGTTGCTTCATTTTGCACACCCAACTTGAGCCTGATTTTCACAGTTGCTGAGAACCTGTGGCTCTGGCTGATTTCAACTGGAGGGGTGGATGGATCCTCAGCATCTAAGAAAATCAGGCAAAAGACTTCCCCTGAACTCCTGGGCTCCTGAAATTAGTGGATTCTCTTGAAAATATTGAGATTGGAGTTTTATTAGATTAAAATAAGTTTGAGGTGGAACTGCAGAAAAAAAGCTCTTTTCTGAGTTATGTTAATCAATGTTTACTGAGGAAGAAGGGGAGAGGGGCTTCTAGATTAAATAAAACTGGTCTTTGAAAATTTAAAGTAATGGAGATTTAGCACAGTTTGTGACTATTGTGACTTTAAATGTGTGACTTTATTTCATTCTCTGCATTATCTTTCCTTGCTTGTGTGCTGCTTCATGGACTGGCTATGGGCTAATTGTAGTGGCAGGCAGCATGAACTGGGCTTTTCATAACCCTCAGTCCCGCTCTCTTCTCAAAGCTCCATACTGCACTCATTGATGTATGTGGGAATTTGACAATTTACTTCAATGGGGGAAGAGCCCAGACCCAAAGGATAAATTCCTATCCAATATACAGGGGGAAATCTCTATTCGAAATAACAAAGCTTAAAAATTGTGACTGGTAGGCATGACTTTTGATTACCAGTCCCTTCTTTTCACATATCCCTATACAGCAGAACCTCAAAGATATGAACACTGGAGTTACAGACTTACCAGCCAACTGGACATCCTGTGAAACAGGATGTTATCAGTCAGGTAGCCGTGGAGAAAAAACCCAGCAAATACTATACTGCCTTGGGCCTTTAGCACCAGGGCTCACAGTGTTAGCCATGGGTGTGTATGTGTATGTGTATGAAGCAGGAGTGCCGACAGCTTCCATGGACCCCTAGGCAAGATGTGTTGGGGGTCCTGGCTCTGCACCCCTAGAAGGGGCAAGGCCTCAGGTGGAAGAGCCAGGGCCAAGGCAACCAGCCTTCAGCACTGCCTGGACCACGGTTCTGGACCTCCTTCCCCCTAGCCCTCAGAGTCATGCAGAGTACACTGAACGGTGCTTCAGTGGCAATTTAAAGGGGCCCAGGGTTCTAGCTGCTGCAGCTGAAGCTGGGAATGGATCCACAGGATTAAAGCATCAAGTCCCAGAGACCCCACCCAGGTCTAAAGTCCTGAGTCCTGGTGCTCCCGGAAGATAGAAGCCCTGAGTGCCCTCCCATTGCCCCCGTAGACCCCCCCCACACACACACACACTCCACTGAGAGCTCTGGTGGCCCCTAGGGTCTACCTGCCCACAGCCCAGACTCCCCCAGTCCATGGCTGCAGCCCCATCTCCCCCATAGCTAAAGTCCATTACATCTTGTTCAGAATTACGGCTCATTTCAGAATGATCATCATCATCATCAACAACCATGGGCTCAACGCCTGTTGTCGTCCGATGCCTCCCTCACTATTTCCTTTCATCTTTCCCTATCCAGTGCTGAGTGGCTTAGTTTCTGCAGACTAGCTCCGCACCAATCTACTATATCATCTACCCATTCTCTGTGGGGTCTGCCTCTCTTATTTGGACCATCCATTATGCCAAATACCAGGGTCTTAACTTTTCACTCATTGTTCATTCTGCAGATATGCCCGAATAGATGTAACTTCCGTTGAATAACCTTCTGCAGTAGATTCTCTTCGACGGTATCTTCCTATATAATTCCTCATTGGTGAACTTCTGCATCCATCCTATTCTCAGGATCTTTCTATAACAACTCTTCTTGAATGCCAATATCCTTCTCTTTGAATCTTTCGTTATCACCCATGTCTCACATCCATACAACATGCTACTAAATACACATGTTTTCAAGATGCTCCACTTCGTTTCTAAGCTAATTGCTTTACTTTTCCAGATCTTATCCATTGCCTTCAGACTCGCTCTTGCTTTTGCTATTCTAGTCGCTAATTCCTTCTTACAGTCTCATACATCATGTTGCTTCCCAGATAGGTGAACTTCTCTGTGTTCTGTAGTTCGATCCCATCTACACTGATCTTCCTTCCTATTTCCTTATCTCAGAATTATGGACAATGTCTAATCCCAAGGTGTCTCTAACATTGAGGTTCTACTATATTGACATATGTAAAATCCTCTTAGGGTATGTCTACATTACAATTATACACCCCTGGCTGGCCCATGCCAGCAGACCCCAGCTTGCAGGACATGGGCTTGTGGGGTTGTATAATTGCAGCATAGACATTTTCCACTTGGCCGGGCTCCTAGCATGTGGGTTCCAGCTGTGGATTCTTAATTGCAGTGTAGACACACTAATAGGGAGGAGAAGAGCCTGCAAAATACTACACCAATGTCAGGTGGGAGGAAAGCAAACCAAGGTGTCATGGATGCAGGAGGATTTGAGCGATCTGATGTGAAAATTGGTTCTTGAGTCACATCACCAGGGGTGCTGTCTAGTTATTATACTTTTTAAAAAACATTATCCAATAATGAATGACCCTTCTTTCTCTGAAACTATAATGCCTGCTGTTCATTAGGTCTCAGCTCTAAAAATCTAAAGCTATGTCTACACTGCTGACTATGTCAGCAAAACGTATCTGAATATTCCGTTCTCCTGAGTGACCTAGTTACATGAACATAAAGGTTAGAGTGCACAGTGCTATGTTGGAAGGTGAATTTCTCCCACTGATATCACTTATGCTGCTCACAGGGGTGCTTTCTTTATGCTGACAGATCTCTCGGGTTGACATACAGTGTCTTTACCATATGCGCTGAAGTTGCTGCAGCAATGTACATGTGGACATAACTTATGTGACTGGTGTTATAACTTCAGACTGAATGAAAGCAAAATGATTTAAAATAAATCATTTACACCTTGATTAAATCTATATATTCTCACAGCAAAATGAACCTTTATTATTGTAATAAGTGAATTTGTAATCATTTCTCTAGTAATCTATTTGATGAATAGATGAACTAATTCAATAGAACTTTAGTTTGTAATAAAATAAAGACACCCATAAATAGTCCTCAGGATGTCTGTTTTATTTAAACACAGTTACTATATAAAATCGTTGTCTTAGTTATTACTTAACCTTTTCCTGAACCAAAAACTCATTATCAGTTCAACCTTAGAGCTTTTACCACTTAAATTAGTGGAAACCAGAGAAGGCATTAGTTGTGCTGTATTCATCTGAAGAGCAGAATATGAGCAGTTATATATCGAACACTATTGAGAACAAGGTAGAAAATACTGAAGAGTTGTGTGGGATTAGAGAAATGCCCACATAGTTTGTAGTTCACATTTAAAGCTCAGAATTTAGCAAAGCAAATAAGTGACTGCTTATATTCAATGGAAATAAATGGGAATCTAGAATGTGTTTACGTGATTTGCTGAATCCAGGTTTAAATATACATAAGATTCAGTAGTCTGGAGAAGGATGCAATTAGCTCTTACACAGACACATGCCATGCCTGCTAACCATATTCACTTGTGGGTTCTGTGAGTGCCACTTGGCCACTAAGAGCACTGTGGGTTGGCTCAGAGAATGTGCAAAATCTAAATAAAACAAATGAGATCTGATGGTCAAGAACTCAAGGATCGAAAATATTGATGGGCTTTTATGTCAATTGCCAGTTTCTTATGTCTAATATCCTTCCAGGCTTTCAAACTCTCGATCATGAAGATCAAATTGCTTTGCTGAAGGGTTCAGCAGTAGAAGCCATGTTCCTTCGTTCAGCTGAGATCTTTAATAAGAAACTTCCTTCGGGACATGCTGATCTCTTAGAAGAAAGAATTCGCAGAAGTGGTAAGTGCTTTATTTAGTGGAGAAAAGACTAGCTTTCGTCAGCATTTGGTCAGCATTTGCCCTTGATATATTAGTACAGAAAGCTTGTAATTGGTAATGAAATAGTTATCTGAATGCTATTTTTCTCAGTCAGCCTCTAGTACAAAGGTCATAAGGTAAATGTTTAATCATAATTTCATTGTAAACATTATGCATTAAGCTATATCAAAGAAACCTAATATATTTCTTCAAGGGTGAGTATAAAAGAACTGTGACAATAAAATGCCATTCTATCATGTTATTTAAATAAAGTATCAGTTTATATGTTCATAAATGTCATTACTATTATAACAATTATACGTTATTATTGTGAGTGACAGAAAGGGAAAAATGCTTCTCTCTCTGGGTCATTTGGTAAGAAGGATCACAAAGAATAAAGAGCACCGAACAAAGATTGTTGTAGTATATTTTCAGTACATATTCAGCTTCGTAAGGGCTCTCAAAGGTCTGCATGATGGAGTTTTACAGTGTCGAACACAGTTCTCAACAATTGAGAACAACGGTTCAACAACAGCTGAACAGGCACTGAACACAGATTAGGGAGTTATTGTAGACTAGGAAAATTTCTTTATTGTGTCAGCTCACTGTACTCACATTTCAGTGATAGTACATAGAAAAGTATAAAGTTATTGTCTGTATGAAATTTTAGTTTGTAGTGACTTCACTAGTGCTTTTTATGTTGTCTGTTGGCTGTTCCCGGCCAATGGGAGCTGCAGGAAGCAGTGCAAGTCTGTGTCCCACAGCTCCCATTGGCCAGGAACAATGAACCATGGCCAATGGGAGCTGCAGATGGCCGTACCTGCAGAAGCAAGGTAAGCTACCTTTTGGGTATGTCTACACAGCAACATTATTTTGAAATAACTAGTGTTATTTTGAAATAACTTAGTCTGCGTCTATACAGCAGGCAGTTATTTTGAAATAATGTTGAACTGTTGTCAAGCTGGAGGACTTCTTACTCCAACTTCTGCAACCCTCCTTGTACAAGAAGTAAGGGAAGTTGGAGGAAGAGTGCTCTATTTTGAAATAAGTGCTGTGTTGACCAGGAGTGGATAATAATTTGTAATGGGGGGCCACTCCAAAATTTTGACAAGTGGTCAGAGGCCGCATTGCTATCAAGGAGTTTTGGGATCTGGGACAGAGGTTGGGTGCACAAGGAAGCTTGTGGTAGGAGACTGGGTGCAGGAAAGGGTGTGGAGTCTGTGAGGGAGTTTGAGTGAAGGAGGGGGTTGTGATCTGGGGCAGAGGCTTGCGGTGCTGAGTTCAGGAGGGAGTATGGATACAGGAGAGGAATCTATCCTGAGGGAGGAGCTCTAGGAGGTGGTGCAGGGTCTGGGACGGAGTTGTGACCTGGGTGAAGGGGGTGAAGAGGGTTTGGGTGATGACTTGGGACAGCGGAATGGGGTGCGGGATCAGGGAGAAGGTATGGGTGCAGGAGAGGATTTTGGCCTGGGGGAAGGATTCTAGAAGGGGGTGCAGGGTCAGAGAGGGAATTGTGACCTGGGGGAAAGGAGTACAGAGAGTTTGGGTGGTGGTCTGGGGAAGGTAGTTGAGTGGGGGAGAGAGGGTGGGGATGCCAGAGGCAGGCTCTGGCTGGGAGGAGCTTAGCTAGGCCACTCCCAAACAGCTGCCCTACAGGAAACTGCTCCACATGGCTCTGCTCTGGCAGAGTGAAGGGTAGGGGGGAAGGAGGGAGGAGGCTTCACTGGCTGCCTCTGCCATCAGTAAAATATCTCAGCTGCTATTGGTCAGAAACTGGCCAATGGGAGCTGAGAGATTCTGATGGGGGCGGGGCAGAGCAAAGCCTCCTTCCTTGCTCCTGGAATTGAGCAGCCACATTCAAAGAGGCTGCTGCTGTGCTTTGCTTAAGAGTCCCAGAGAGGCAGCTGAGGGCTGAATCCAATGGGTTGGCAGGCCAGGTCTGACCTGCTGGCAACTTTTTGCCCACCTCTGATGTAGACACTCCCAGTTTCAAAATAAGCTATGCAAGTGACATAATTCAATTTGCATAGCTTATTTCGAGTTAAGTCCTGCTGTGTAGACACACCCTTTCCGACAGCCTGCCAGTGGTTTACCCTAATGAGCCATTAGTTGTTCACCACTGGTGTAACACATTCTTATTGAATTCAGATCCAATCCCAGATTCATCTAAGCAAGCCCCTAATTCTAACGTCTTCCAATCCTTGATCTCTCATTACACTTAAAGGCAGTCCCTGGGTTACATGGATCCGACTTACATCGGATCCCTACTTACAAACGGGGTGAGGCAACCCCGCACTAGCTGCTTCCCCCCAGCAGACCAGGGAGACGCAAAGCTAACGCCCCCTCCCCAGCAGACCAGGGAGACGCGGAGCGGCTTTTCTCAGCAGACACCTCAGCTTGAGAATAAAGGATTGAGGGAAGTGAGGTGTGGGAGAATAAAACTGAGCTCTGGAGAAATGTTTGGCTAGAGTTTCCCCTACAATATGTACCAGTTCCGACTTACATACAAATTTAACTTAAGAACAAACCTACAGTCCCTATCTTGTACGTAACCCAGGGACTGCCTGTACATTGTGATCCAGAGCTCCATTATTGGTTAATGTTCAGGTGCAAAGTCTCAGTAGTGAAACTCCTTGGGATTCCTGCTTCTGACATAAACAACAACAAAATACAGTGATTTCTCCAGATTCTTGTTATTAAGTAAAATTTACCATTTTCCACCAGGCCTGCAACTCTTTGTCAGGTTATGTCTAGACTATGGGGGCTCCGCCACATCCAGGGAACGCGTCTGCTCTTCTGCTTTTTTTTGTGGAAGAGCAGATGTGCTGTTTCGGAAGCCCTGTCTTCCTCCTCCCACGAGAAAGAAGGGCTCTTCCAAAAGAGGGGTTTTTTTTTTCCAAAATTGTGGAGCGCAATTTGTGTACCTTTTCCCGATAAAGCCCTGTAGTGTAGAAATAGCCTCAGTCTGGGTAGACTTTTTCCAAATAATGTTCCTAACCTCTAATGAGAGAATCTACTCATGCCATCTTGAATCATATCCTTTACTGTATCAACGATTCACATTTGCATGCATGCCAAAGCAAAAGAATCTTTGGTCTGGAGGACACCAAGAGCTTGCAAGAGGTGGAAATTGAATAATCCCAAAAAAGGACGCACTCCTCTAAGACCTATGCCACACTATCCTGTATGGAGCTTAGCTGATCGAAGGGTACCCTTAGGGCATTGTGAAATCCTTTAGGTGTTACTCTACTGCATTCATTTTATTTTCTATTACCTGCTCATTTATGCTCTTGAGGACTTCAACCCAAGTGCCAATTGTTCCCCATATCCCTTTTCATTCTGGCCATGCAGAGTCTGGGGACATCAGAAAGATTTATTCAATGTTACCAGCCCTTATATAATGGCAGTACCAACTTTTGACAGTGAGGTTTTGTAACTGTTATGTTTGCTAAGGAGATATTGCTAAGGTGAGGCCCTGGAGGTTTTTCGCCTTCCTCTGTAGCATGGGGTACAGATCACAGCTGGAGGATTCTCTGCATCTTGGGGTCTTCAAAGTATTTGAAGGCTTCAATATCTGAGATATAGGTGAGAGGATTATTCTAGGAGGGGTGGGTGAGATTTTGTGGCCTGCACTGTGCAGGGGGTCAGACTAGATGATCATAATGGTCCCTTCTGACCTTAAAGTCTATGAGTCTATGAGTAACCTTTTCTTTCATACTTGTTTCATTGTCTTCACTGTACGTCCACACATTGACCATAATTTGACTTACTCTTTACTTTGTCTCTACATGCTTTGTCTTTTACCATCTGATTTATAATAAATAGTTCTTTAAGGCTAAGTCCACACTGCAGGCTTTTTGCGCAAGAACGGCCATTCTTGCGCAAAAACTTACGGAGTGTCTACACTGCACGTGCGTTCTTGCACAAGTAAATTTACAGTAAGGCGTCAGAACAGAGGGTTTCTTGTGCAAGAATTATTCCTTTCCCCAGGAAGAATAAGCCCTCTTGTGCAAGAAGGCAGTGTGGATGGGCAACAGGAGTTTCTTGCGCAAGAAACACCTATGGCTAAAATGGCCATCAGAGCTTTCTTGCGCAAGAGAGCGTCTACACTGCCCTGGATACACTTACATAAAAGCACATCTCTTGCGCAAAAGCAAAGGGCAGTGTGGATGCTCCCTTGCGCAAGAATTTTTGAGCAGAAACTCTTGCGCAAAACAGTTCTTGCGCAAGAAGCCTGCAGTGTAGACATAGCCTAACTGTTTCCCCTCCCTAAGGGTATGTCTACACTGCCACCCTAGTTCGAACTAGGGTGGCTGATGTAGGTATTCGAACTTGCAAATGAAGCCCGGGATTTAAATATCCCTGGCTTCATTTGCATGTTTCTGGGTGCCGCCATTTTTAAATGCCCCGTAGTTCGAACTACCTGCCCGCGGCTACACGCGGCACGGACTAGATAGTTCGAATTAAAGCTCCTAATTTGAACTACTGTTAAACCTCCTTGCTTCATTTGCAAATTCAAATGCCTACATTAGCCACTCTAGTTCGAACTAGGGTGGCAGTGTAGACATACCCTTATATTAGTTGGCTTAAACAGACTGTCGAATGGGTAAATAGTGGGCTAGCATATTTACCCATTTGACTTAATACCAACATTTTTATTTTTCTACTTCATAATTTATGTTCTCCCCTAACCTTATTTTCAAAAATGAAGCCTCCTCCAGGTATTAATTACCTAGGTCAGGCCTGGCCTTTGCTACATTCCCCTAATTCTTTTTATATCAATATTTTTTGCATTATATTTTTATCTTTCTGTGCTTTCCTACATTCCCCAAATTGCAGCAGTGGTAATGATTCAAACTACCACTAAAATAGGCTTAAAATACAAGCCAGAGAGTGCCAGTTTACCTCTTTTTTATGCTATTAAAAATTCCTAAAATATGTCTATTAGCAAATGTCTTGAGTACCCAGGGCCTCCAAAATGAAGGGCAAAATAACCTTCCATTTCTCTCCTGCTTTCACTATCTGTAGTCTTGCCTCCCCATATTTTTCTGCCCAGTGTTGGGGTTAAAAGTTTGTGTTTGTAGGACGAGGCTTGCACTCTGACCAAAATAAAGCCAAAACAGTCGTCATTTTGTGGCTGATACTTTTACTAATGTTGAATAGCACCTTGCTCGGTGAGTAGTCTCAGTGATTTTGAAATTAATCAGATTACTCATGGACTTGGGTACTATTATGCATGAGGGGGTATCAAGATCAGGCCCTTGAATATTTTCAATGTATAAGTTAGTATAAAGAACAAAAAAGCATCATCAGTACAATTCTCACCTCAAAAAAATTCTAAACATTGGGCTTGAACATACAGTTCAATATGCAAATATGCAAAGAATACTTAAC
Organism: Pelodiscus sinensis; assembly: GCF_052426305.1. Classification (NCBI taxonomy): domain Eukaryota; kingdom Metazoa; phylum Chordata; order Testudines; family Trionychidae; genus Pelodiscus; species Pelodiscus sinensis. The sequence goes on from NC_143052.1 coordinate 86,569,125, forward strand.
TTCCTCTGTATTTTGTTGAACTTATACCAGTTACCTAGAAAGCTTCACATCTGCAAAGTTTGGCTGCAAATTTTCTCTGCTTTAGAGAGGCACAGTTATTATGAAATGCAAAAGGATACCTTTGTCTATCACACAAATGCACTTTGTTTAGCTCAACAAATATTTCTTTCATACACCATCTGCCACAGACTTTGTTACATGATGCTTCTAGAATCTTAAAATATTGTAGGAATGTAATTGAATATGTAATCCAGAGCCAACAAAATTAACATAATAATATGTGAAGGAATAGAAAAGATGAGTTTTGAAGACGAAGGTATGGATACATGAACTATTCTAGCATGCCAAGCAGTTTGTTAGTTTACCAACCAACTTTTGAGTAAAAATGCTTGTTCTGAAACTCACTACAGCACAACATTTTACATGTTTGTTTGGGTTGTTTGTTTAAAATGAATCATTAGTGACAGATAAATAGATCCATATTGGAAAGTAATCTAGCTGCAGCACACACAAGAAATGACATTTTAAATAAGTATAGGTTGCACCTCCCTTGCCCAGTATCCTCTGGACCTGACTGGTCCCAAACCAGGGAATTTGCTGGGCCAGTGGAGATCAAAACTGGAGCCCAGGGCTCCACTCTACCCCAGTGGTCCCAGACTCTACTGCTGTCTGGAGTTCTACTCCACTAAAAGCTTCAGCCATTATTTTGTGTTGCAAAAATGCTAAACAAATAATTCAGCAAAGAAATTAAAACTAACCTAGGCAAAAAGGCAAAATCCAAGAGCAGTGAAGATATAATGCAGAGGGAAGAACAGTGCAAAACAAGCAGCAAACAAGCATGTAAGACAAAAGAAAAAACACAAACTGAAAAGAGAACCACGGAGGAAACACAAATATAGCTGAGCAAAATTCAAAGCAGGAAAGCATATCGTATGACAGGGTATGGATGAGAGCAGAGGGAAACAGTAATGTATCAGGAATATTCAGAAAAGCACCAAAGAATGGCCCTCTTTTTTAAAAAAAGTATATTGTTGAATTTAATCTTTAGTCAGAGTTTATATCCATATAAGATATTTCTTAGATGTCAGCAGAGTGTCAGCTAGGTCCTATTGTCAGGCTTTGATATATGTACCCATGAAAATGGGGAAAAAATGCCTAAAAGTCGCAAGCTGTCCAATGTTTTGTTATCTGCCATGATATTCTCTTAAAATGGCTTTCATCTATTAATATTTATGCTTTTCCCCCTCTCCAATTGTATTGAATTTAAAATTGTTCTGATAAAGAAACCATAGAGATCTGGTGGTGATGACCTTTCAGCATTAGCAGCTTTCATTTGATTCTTATGCAGAGGCAGTACATTTTTATTTATCAGTGTGACTATTCTGGCTAAATAGCAGCACATCTCACCAGCTGCTTTGTTTGTGCCCTCGGGACCTTTTACAGTTTACATAATACAAAAGTTTTTTCTTTAAATGTTGCTGAAACTGAATTCCTCTCCTACATGAGCTACCAGTGAAACCTATGTAACATTAAAGAGAGCCTATCCCTTTTTTAATGTTAATTGATGCTTCAGAATGTATATCACATTGCAATTAACTGGTTAATTCTGTAAAAGGCTAACATCTCAGTAATACACACAATTTACTTCTGTAATTTATAAAGGTGATTTGAAGATTCTACTTATTGATAGTGCAATATTACTAAAACATTTAGAAAGTGCTAAATATTTTCTCAGTATTTATACGTTGTAACTATTCTTCTGGCAGTCGTGAAGGGCCAGATTCTGCTATTTTTACTCTATCATATCATTCCACAAATAATTCTATCAAAATCAACATTACGAAATAAAATTCTACTTTGCATCCGTAAGTGCAGTAAAATCTGGCTGTATATGTTCGGTGAATAAAATACTTAAGTTAGTGTGAAATGCATTATTGTCTTCATGGATGGGTTTTATGTGCTAAAGTGCAATCAGATATATTCAAGAAGGGAAGTAACCACAGATCTAAAATATTGCTAAGGGATACAATGAGAGAGCCACATGTGCACCCAAAAGCAAAATTTGGCTCAGAAATAGTATATAATAATATCCATTATTATCATTATTATTCTTTATTTATTTTCATTATGGTAGTATGTAATAGTGCTAATCATGTCCAGTGCTATAAGGCACAGGACAAGAAGACAGTCCCAGCTCCCAAGAGTTTACAATCTTAGTTTCAGACAAGAGACAACAGCTAGGGGAGTACAAGGAAACAATGAGGTGATTTTGGTCAGCAGGACATGCTGTGGTTTCAACATAGCAGCAGCCTACTCACTGTCAAGATTTTTGTAAGCATCATAGTAAAGGAGAGTTTTAATGAAGGATCTGAAGGGAGCTAAGGACTTAGTTTTGCAGGTGTTTATGAGGCGCTGCATGCAGGTGGGAGGGGCAGCATGGAACAGTTATATTTTCCAACCAGCACCTGCCTACCAAGTAGTCAATGGAGGCTGGCATCGTGGGCCAATCGGAGATGAGATCTGACATCTTGCTAGTGAATGTGAGAGGATAGGAAGGAATAGAGCTGTGAAAGTGAAGACTGACAGCTTAAGTCTGATGAGATAAGGAAGGAGAAACCTGTGCAGGGATCCCAAGAAGGAGTGAAATGATCAAAGTGATGGGCTAGGAAAATGATCTTTGCAGTAGTGTTCTAAATAGATACAAAGGGGGCAAGATTGTATTTGTCAAGGTGAGAACACAGGGTGTTGCAATAATTGAGACATGAGATGAGAGCCAGGATGAGAGAGTTAGCAATATGGATGGCTAAGAAAAGTTGTATCTCAGGGTATGTCTACACTACAGAGTTTTGTCGGAGAAACAGCTGTTTTCCCGACAAAACTTGAGGAATGTCCACACTGCGATTGTGTTCTTCTGCAAGAAAATCAAAAGAACAGAGGGTTTTTTCCAGCATTGGTAATCCTCATTCAATGAGGAAGAAGCCTTTTTGTGAAAGAGCTCTTTCACAAAAAGGCACGTGTGGATGAGGAAGAGGAAGTTCTTTCAGAAGAGGAAAGAGGAAAAAGTACAGGTGCCCTGGTGGCCATTCTGTCCATAGCAATCACAGCTTATATGCAAGAGACCATCCATTCAGTCTGGACACTCTCTTTTGGAAAAGCAGATCGCTTTTTCGATGCACTTTTGCAATTTTGGTAGAAGTTTTTTTGGAAGATCTCTTCCAAAAACACTTCTTCTGAAGGAAGCCTGTAGTCTAGAAGTAGTCTCAGAGGTGTTTTCAAGAAAGACTTAGATATAGCCTGGAAATAAGGATTTAGAATTGAGTTCTAAGCAGAAGATATTCAACTTATAGTCCTGAGTATCAGATAGGATGGTGATGGTGTCTACAGTGATACAATTTTTAAAACACATTCAAATTGAAATTACTGAAAAAGAAGAGAAAAGCAAGTAAATAAACAAAACCCTTTTAAAATAGGATGATTTACCATCTTCAGTAATATTTTTCTGCATTGTAATACACACAGCCATGAGTATATACCACATGGGAAAATTGTGTTTATGAATATTTCAGAGCCATCTGCCACACGAAGTAGCCAATTCGATATCCCTGCATGGTGAGTGTTTAATTCATGTCTGTAGAGGCAGGGAATACAGCATCTTCATTACAATATGCAGGGAATTTCTACTGTATTTGCACATTGAGATGAGACTAGAACACAATGTCTATATAAATATATTTCCCAAACTGACTATTACTCTGTGTTTATATAAATAGACAAAAGACACCAAAACTATAAGGGTATGTCTATACTACAGAGTTTTGTCAGAAAAACGGCTGTTTTTCTGACAAAACTTGTGACGTCCACACTGCAATCACATTCTTTCAAAAGTAAATTGAAAGAACAGAGAGGTCTTACTGACAGTGGTGCTCCTCTTTCTATGAGGAAGAATGCCTTTTTTGAAAGAGCTCTTTCAGAAAAAGGTGTGTGTGGACGGGGAGGAGGGTTTTCTTTCAAAAGAAGAGGCCTCCAGGAAATAACACAGATGCCCTGGTGGACACTCCATCCACACTAATCACAACTCTATAGTACTGTCTCTTGCCAGCTCTTAAATCTGCAGGCACCCAGGACAAGCCTTGTGGCAGGAAGCTGGCCCAGAGAGCTGCACCTGACCACGAGGCTCTCCCTGCCACACAACTCGGAGTTGTGGCCAAGCAACAAGCCCCCCGAGACCCGCCTGACCTTCACAGGGAGCAGCCCCAGGAACGATTCAGGGGCAGCAAACGCCGTGCACCCTCCTGGTCCAGGGTGGAGATCCTGTCCCTCTTGGAGCTGTCGGGAGAGGAGGCCACCCTGAAGGATCCCCGCTCCCAGAGGCGGAATGCTGACATTTATGGCTTGTTGGACGAGGCTCTAGCCGAGAGGGGACACCATCCCCGCACCTCGGACCAAGTCAGGAGCAAGGTCAAGGAGCTGTGCCAAGGATACGCCAGGGCCAGGGAGTGCAGCTCTCGCTCCGGGGCAGGACCAAACTTGTGCCCATATTACGAGGAGCTGCACAGAATCCTGCGGGGTGGTGAAGCCCTTTCCCCACCCATAACAGTGGACTCGGGACTCGAGACACCCGTGGTCGCCCAGCCGGAGCTCCTTGATGATGATGAGGAGGAGGACAAACAGCAGCTGCAGAAGGAGAAGGACATGGCCAGTACGGTTACCCTCACCCTGGAGCCAGTACCCCAGGCCCTGGACATCTCCCAGGCATCCTCTGACACTGGGGAGGGATCATCAGGTGAGTGATGTCAATTTTCCACACACACACACAGGGCAGGGGAGGTGGGTGCAGAGGGGACAGGGAGTGATCATCACTCGGCCTGCTTGGCCTGGACAGCGTGCTGCACTCCGTGCACGTGCAAGCATGTGTAGCAGCAGTGTGCACTACGTGGCCTCAGGAGCTAGTCCTGGAGCACCCATGGGCTCGTGCTCACAGCCCCACACATGTATGACCCCTGGGGGGATGCCCTCCCACCACCAGACACCGCTGGAAGTAGGCTGGGCACAAGGGCGCACGCATGACCCCAAGCTCTCCGAGGAGTGCTGCACACAGCTCACGGCCATGCCTGCACGCTCGAGGAACCACCTGCTCTTGTGGACAGCACTGCCAGGTGCAGGTGTGTGTGCAGCCCCCATGGAAGGCCAGGCTGTTCCAGGCCCTTGTCCCACTCATGGGATCCCACTGTGGCCAGACACTACCCTTGCCTGTTTGTCTGTGGGACAGGGGTGGGGAGAAGCGGGAAGAATGGTCCCCTGGGCACCTCGGGGCCTCTGTGAGGCAGGTCCTGCTGTGCAGGCCACACATGGCCTAGCTTACGAGACATCACTGTCCTCTGGCCCGGGGACTGTTGGTCGCTGCTCACACAGGAGAGCACGGCCTCATGCACAGTGTCTGCATGGATGACTGACCTCCTTTCCCTCTTTTCCTCCACAGCCGGACCAGCCTTCGCTGAGGGGCGGTCCACACCATCAGAGGCAGCCGCCTGACCCCGGGGGAGCCGCAAGCATAGGAGGGTCCATGAGGATCTCATGAGGGAGCATATGGCCATCCTGCGTGACATGCAATGAACCCTGGTCCAAAAGATCCAGGATGATGCTGAATGACGCAACCGAATGTGAGACCAGATTGTGCCACCATCTGGGAAATGATGGCACACTGGCCCCTGGCCCCAATCCCGCCCCTGTCACCACTCCAGCTCCCCTTGCCATGGCTATATCCGCCCCCCCAGGCATCCCTGATCCCACTCCAGCCCCCCCTCCTGCCCATCGCCCTGTGGTCCCAGGCCCCAGCCACCCACAAGTTTGCCAAGGTCCCTGGATCTGAGGTGGCTCCACCAGCCACCCTACATGCCACACCCAGCTCTGAACCCCCTTCCCCCCTCCAGGTTCTCTGCCCCCTCCTCCCTCCCCCTTCCAGGTTTTCAGACGCCCTCCCCCCTCCCAGTTACTGTTATTTTACAAAAAATACAAAATGTTTGTGCTTCCACTCAAAACTGGTGTGTTTATTGGGAGTACAGGGAAGGGGAGAAGGGAGGGGTAGTGGTTGGAAAGGTATAGGGAGGCAAGGCAGAGGCCCCAAGTGGGGAGGCCCTGGGGAGAGTTACTGGGGTCTTTCAGAGAGACTCTTCCTCATGGTCTCCCAGATGTGTACCCTGGCCTGATGTGCCTGGCAGATGGCAGCCCTCCAAGGCTGCTTGAAAGCCCTCCCTTCACGGCCGGCCTCTGCCTCCCACTCCAGGAGGAAGGCCTCCCCCTTGCTCTCCACAATGTTGTGGAGAACACAGCACGCCATGACCTCCTTAGGGATGCTGTGCTCCCCCATGTTGTGGCAGGTCAGGAGGCACCTGAACCGCACCTTTAGTCACCCAAAGGCACATTCCCAAAGGCACATCTTCATGTAGGCCCAGTTGAGGTGCACATTGAATTGTTGCCTGCTGAGGTCCAGGTGGCCAGTGTAGGGCTTCATGAGCCACAGTATGAGTGGGTGGGCCGTGTCCCCGATGATGCATGGTGGCATCTGGAAATTCCCTACGCGAAAGTCCCGCTGGGGGAAGAATGTGTCAGCTTTCAGTTTGTGATAGAGGCTGGAGTTTCGGAATATGTGAGCATCGTGTACCCTGCCCAACCACATGATGAAAATGTCCAAAAACTGTCCACAGTGGTCGAGCAGGGCCTGCAGCACCATGGAGAAATAGCCCTTCCTGTTGATGTATTGGGCTGCTCGATGATGTGGTGCACGGATTGGGATGTGGTTTCCATCAGTCGCTCCCCCGCAGTTGGGGAACCCCATGGAGGTGAATCCTGCAATGATGGGGTCCAGGTCTCCAAGGTGGATGACCCTGCGTAGCATGATGGAGTTGATGGCCCTGCAGAAGGAGACAAAGATACAAACAAAACAGAGAATGAGAGAGAGTGCCTGAGCCCTTGGCAGCTGGCCGCCCCCCCTTCCCTCCTCCCCTCAAACACCCTAGGAGCCACTCCCTATGAGGCTGCCCCCACCACCACCAGCAGGGCTGTGTGAGGGTGAGACAGCACAACCCCCTGGGGATGGGCTTCCCCCCCTCCAGGCCAACCCCCCACACCCTACACCCTCCCTTTTCACTACGGTCCCCCTTTTCTAGTACTTCCCTCCCCTACAGGGACTGCACACTGAGAATGCCATACCTCAATGAGGTGGGCCCTGAGAGTGGAATTCCACGCTGAACTGGTTGTCCCCACCGACTGGCAGCTGTCTGGGGTGGCGAGCTTTCAGACGGCGATGGCAACCCACTTCTCCAGGAGGATGGCAGGCCACAGGTGGGTGTCGTCGTTGGAGGGCAGGGGCGAGCCAGACACATAGCTCTATAAAGGTGGCCTTCCTCATCCTGAAGTTGTTGATCTACTGCTGGTCGTCCCTCTGCTCCATCACCAGCAGGTCCCACCAGTCGGAACTGGTGTCCAGCCTCCAGAATCGTGTCTGAGATAGCCTTAGGCAACAGCACCCAGAACCAACTGCTGATCTAAAGCCCTGGCTGAAGTGGTTTCAGGTGGCCTTTTATGCGAGAAAGCATCCAATCAGTCTGGACACTCTCTTTCAAAAAAGCAAATCGCTTTTTTGATTCGCTTTTGTGCATGGATGCTCTCTTTCGCAAGAAGCTTTTTCGGAAGATCTCTTCCAAAAAAAAATTCTTCTGAAAGAAGCCTGCAGTCTAGACGTAGCATTTGAGAGGTGTAAATTATACCTCTCTATCAACCAGGCTTTCTTCCCTACCTGCAGGTAATCCCACAAAGGTGGTATGATATTTCCACAATCTCTTTCTTTCAGGATTTTCTGCTGGGGTAGCACTAACTGGGATGGGTTGTAAAACAAGACTAGGGAGACTAGATGTCCTGATAAGATCGGAACTGCCCTGATATTTAGCTCTTTGCCCTGCATCCCAACCAATGCACGATTGGGATGCCATTTGTCCTGCTGTGGTAGAGTTGCCAAGCATCTGGTTAGTGCGGGGCTGTCAGGTTTCTTATCTGGCTCTGTTCAACTCAAAGGAAGTGGTGACATCTCCCTTAACACCTGCTGCTCCCATCACAAGCGCCCACTCCACAGGTCCCATTGCCCAAGGGGCATCATTATTTATTGAATGGAGGGAACAGCTGCTTCTCCCCAACTTTGATTTTCCCCTCCCCAGACCTTTCCTAGCTCCTTGCCAGCTGGCACAGTGTTGTCTCTCCAGGGCTGCTGTGGGGAGGGGCTGCCTGGGCTAGGACTCCTAATCTGCATGTTATCAGTGCTGCTCCTTCTGCTCACTGGCTGGACAGGAAGCAGCAGTGGCAGCCTGGGCTGGAGCTGACTGAGCAGAGCAAACCTGCCCGCCTCCCCATTATCCTTGCCCCAAGCTAGCCACTGTTGAGACTCCATCTCCTGGCTTGCCCCCCAACCATCAGGATAGTGTGGCCAGACTATGCCACCACCGTACTCCCATCCAGGATGGGATCACCCTTCCAGGCCTCATGAGCAGCTGTGGCCTCAACAGTGGAAGGGGGGATGTTGAAGTGATGCTGCTGGGAGGAAGGAGCTAAAGAGCCCAGCAATCATCTGACGGAAGAGAGGTCATGTGTCCACTTTCCTGGTGCTGCAACCTGTCTACTAAATCAACTATGCCGTGCCAACGTCTATATCAGCAGAGACCCTGAGTACCTGTGGCCCAGTGATTATAAAGTTGTGTCATGATGACATCTGTGAACATTCAAATAAAATAAAAGTCAAAGTTGCTAATGAATGCTTCTGAGTCTGGAAAACAATTTTGATAGATGAAAGATAAGTTATAATTTAGTGAGTAATTAATACATTTTGTTTTCCATAAAACAACAGTCATTTATGGCTACAATTAATATCCACTGGCATGTTTATACTTATCCAGATGAAAGATCTTTTCATCCATATTAAGAACATAGTCTTGTTCATTGTTAATTAGCACAAAATATTCTCCTGGTAGAAGTTTAAAAAAAAAAAAACCTACATGTCATAAACCTTTCTCTTAAGCTCACCTTCAGGCAGGTCTGTTTAATTTCTGTTATTGAAAAGAGGCAACTGAAATAGACACATTCAGGAAATGTTGCTTCAACAACAGTGATAAATACTGACTGTCTGTATCTTTTAACAGGCTAACTACTTAAGGCCTGAAGCTGCAGACCCTGTATGTCCTTCATTTGCATTGCCTTCAAGGAATGGTTTGCCAATGCAAGAATTGCAAAACTAAACTCTTAAAAAGCAAGATAAAAAAATCATACATATGAAACCATAAATATTAAAGAAGTTGTACAATAGATAAAATGAGCTGGACCAATAAAGAGCCTCTGCTTTGAAGAGCTTTCATGAATATCTCCCATTGACTCCTCTGGAAATATCATCAAGTCATTAAACTCCTCAGGGCAGAGATTCTTATTTGTTTAGAACATTTTACTCATATTCTGAAGTCAAAGAAATGATTCTACAGAAGATGGATCAGCCCTTGTAGGCCCAGTATGATACATGACGTTAAAAAACAGCACACAGAGTGGCACATATTCTTTGTAGCTGGAATGGTTCATGGAACAAATGGAACTAACAGAAGATTTTTGAAAGAGGGAAGAAAGGGTGGCTGGTGAATATTAATCAGAAAGATATATCTATGGGTAGGGTTGCCAGATGGTTTCAACAAAAATATTGGATACACTTGACATTACATCACAAACTACATTACATCTGATTGAGAAAATACCGGACATTTATATTTTCTCATTTATATTTTCTCAATTTGTTTCCCGAACACAAAACTCAAATACTGGACTGTCTGTTTCAAAACCAGACACCTGGCAACCCTATCTATGGGACAACATGTAGTAGGCATCTATTATACATCTCATTGTATAGAGTTTTTAAAAATAAACAAAAGTAATAACTAGCTTATTTTTTCTCTTCTCAGTGAGGCCAGAAAGACTTCTAAAAGTCAAATTAAAAATTTAGGATAAAAGTACAAACACAATTGTCTTGGCATCTCAGAGGGGTAGCCATGTTAGTCTGTAACTAAAACAGCTTAAAAACAACTCAAAAAGCCTTTAAAAACTTCAAAAAATTGCCTTGGGCCACTTCTAAACTGCAAACTGCAGCAGTGATTTTGAACAATGTCCCATAACACCCCCTAGTTACTACCCAAAAGCCATTTTTATTCTGCTTCTTAAGCACCTAAAGGAACATGAGATCACCTCTACATATTTCATAATATTAATTTAAAAACCTTAATCAGGCATTTTAAACATTTCTCTCTCTTTTTTTTCTGGTGTGGTTTATTGAGTTCAAACTGAAATATTTTCAGTCAATCAAGAAAACAGCTCCCTCTTGTGATGAAACAGCAGTTAGTACATAATGAAATAGTGCAGAATAGGTCTGTAGAGAGATGAATAGAACAAAAGCAGAAAAGCCTCTCCCGCTGGGGCTTAGCATGTTACATTTTTTTAGCTTACAAAAACCTCTTGCTTCATTGACTATTGAAATACTTCACAATTGTATTCTTGTTGGTATCAATGCATGCAAACTCTCTAACACTCTTCATTCTTTCCTAACGCTATCAGATCTGAATGGTGGTACAGGCAGTCCCCGACTTACGCGGATCCGACTTATATCGGATCCGCACTTACGAACGGGGCTTTTCTCGCCCCGGAGCTCACGGGCGACGGGTCGCCACCCGTGTCCTCCGGGGCGAGAAAAGCTTCTCCCGGTCTCCCTGGTCTGCTGGGGGGGGTGGTCCAGCAAAACCGCTGGACCCCCCCCAGCAGACCAGGGACACCCGAGCAAAGCCACCCAGGCGGCGGGAGTCCCGCCGCCTGGGCGGCTTTGCTCGTTTGCCCTGGAGCAAAGCCGCCCAGGCAGCGGGACTCCCGCCGCCTGGGCGGCTTTGCTCCTGTCCCCCTGGTCTGCTGGGGGGGGTCCAGCAAAGCCGCTGGACCCCCCCAGCAGACCAGGGACAGCAGAGGAAAGCCGCCGCCTGGGCGGCTTTGCTCCCGGGCAAACGAGCAAAGCCACCCAGGCGGCGGCTTTCCTCTGCTGTCCCTGGTCTGCTGTGGGGGTCCAGCGGTTTTGCTGGACCCCCCCAGCAGACCAGGGGGACAGGAGCAAAGCCGCGGAGCACGCCCGCAGGGGGACAGCCCAAGCGCGCCCGGGCTGTCCCGCTGCAGGCGTACTCAGCGGCTTTGCTCCCCGTCTCCCTGGTCTGCAGGGCGACGGGGAGCAAAGCCTTGGAGCACGCCCACAGCGGGACAGCCCGGGCGCGCTTGGGCTGTCCCGCTGCGGGCGTGCTCCGCGGCTTTGCTCCTGTCCCCCTGGTCTGCTGGGGGGGGTGCAGCTAGTGCCCCCCCCCCCCAGCAGACCAGGCTTTTCTTGCCTACCCCTGGGGTAGAGCAGCTGGGGACTGCCGGGTTGGTCCCGCAGCGCCGCTCCGGACCAACCCGGCAGCACCCCAGCTGCTCTGCCCCAGGCGTCCTGATTCAGCCGCTGCTGGTCAGTTTCAGCAGCGGCTGAATCAGGACGCCTGGGGCAGAGCAGCTGGGGTGCTGCTGGGTTGCTCCAGTAGCGCTGAGGAGCCGCGCTACTGGAGCAACCCAGCAGCACCCCAGCTGCTCTGCCCCAGGCGTCCCCAAGTCAGCCGCTGCTGAAACTGACCAGCGGCTGACTACAGGAAGCCCGAGGCAGAGTTGCTCTGCCCCAGGCTTCCTGGAATCAGCCGCTGATCAGTTTCAGCAGCAGCTCACTTGGGGACGCCTGGGTTTCTTAAGTTGAATCTGTATGTAAGTCAGAACTGGCATCCAGATTCAGCTGCGGCTGAAACTGATCAGTTTCAGCAGCAGCTGACGCCAGTTCCGACTTATATACAGATTCAACTTAAGAACAAACCTACAGTCCCTATCTTGTACGTAACCCGGGGACTGCCTGTATTGTCTATCCACTTTGCACTGTTATAAATGACTACACATCGTGGTGGGCGAAAGGGAAATGAGTCGAAGGAGTGTACAGCACAGCACCAGAGATGAGGAAGGGGTTAAACAAAGGTGACTCTTGGGCTACCATAGATCTGGGTTATTATATGTATGACTGGTCTCCTGCTTCTCTTCATCATACCTAAACTGTCAGTGGCAGGCAAGGACAGATGAGGCAGCCATGGATCAGAGAAAGTGCAGGAAAATCCCAGCCATAGAGCCACTGAACAATCTCTCTGCCATAGGATGATACTGCCATGGCTGTCTATCCCGGCTTTAGAGCCAGATTCCACTGCTGGCATGGTACCAACTGACTACATACTTCCCCAGAATTGGGACTTCCAATATCATTTTTACTTTGTGAGGGGAACACTGTGTATCAGATAAGCTGAAGAAAACAGTGCAGCAACTTATCTCTGCCAATGCCAACCATTCAAAGTTCAAGTCAGCACCCCAAAAAACATGCGACTGGCTATAAAATCATGAGATTTTACAATAAAATACATTTCGGGTTCCTTTTGTTTGCATTCTAACTTTTGAGACATTGGGGTACCCCCGGTCATGCTTTCAAGCTTTGCTCTACAACCATAAGGGCTAGAAACTTTTTTGGGAAAAAAGTTGGGATTCTGGTGTAATCACTAGACTGCAGGGCCCGAAGAACCAAATGTCATATGATGATCAGGAGAAGTAAAACAATGGAAAGTGAGGGAGAGGAATAAGCCAGGAGTAGGAAGGAGGGAGTCTTGCTAAGATTTTCCCATTCCTTTCCTATTTTCCATGCTTTCAAGCAAGAAGATGCTAGTAATCCAATGGACATATTTTCTTTACTCCTAGTCCTTCATGCAGTCATTTCTGTGTCATTCATTTCCAATGTGGAGTTCTTTCTGGCAAACTCCAACGATAAATTGTACAGATTTTTTACATTTTTCAGTTTTCAAATGAACTTTGGCATTTAACTTTGTGATATTTAACCATAGTGGTACTTTTAAAAAGTCTTCTATTTCTAAAGGAATAGATCGGCCTGAAAGCTTAGAGAAAACAGCTGTTCAACATTCTAAATAGTTAACTCTGATAATTACAAGAAAAATCACAGTGGAAAATTAGAGGCTCTGGCTCTGTTCATTGTTTTTGAAGCCCCAAGAGCACAATTAACTAACATATGACAAGTGGACGCTCATCATACATTTCTGCTTAATTGATTCTGACCCTTCTCCAAAGGGCCTGATTATGTGAAAATTTGTGAGAAGAGCTCCAGTATTGCTGTTTGTAACCTGAAATTAACACAGGTGCTTAATGTTATATTTAATTACAGTGTCCAACATGGGCTAGATTTACTCTCCAAAGAGAGTGTTTGCTTTTGCTAGTTTTTTTCCAAACAGTAGAAATGTTTACTTCTATAGCAGCAGAAAGTGACTAATCATAGTTTACTAAAGTGACCTCTCGGTTTTTCTATTTTGCTTCCTGTAGATTTGCATCCATTGAGTTTCACTTTGAGTTTTCTGGACTGAACAGTTGCCAAACCTCAAAGCAAAATGTGACTAAAACTACCAAGTTTAGCTTCTTTTTTATGTAAATCATGCAAAACCACTGTGGTCTCCACTCAAAACCGTAACTTTTAGCCAAGATTAGCTTAAAACTCAGAAATAGGTTTCCTCTTGGGGGTTGGGATAATTAAATATCAAGTCACAAAGCTTGCACTTACGAATAGGGTTCTGTCCTTCAAACCTATGGGGTGAACAGCCCTGGCATTACTACTGCACACCCCAGAAGTTCACTGCACACATCCTAAACACACCCCAGAAGTGCACCATCAGACAGCTTCAGGCTGCTGTATTAAGCCTTCTTGAAACAGACCTATTTTAATATGAATGTTATAATGTACCTCACTCTTCTATTTTTAAATAAAGGCATGAATTCATTGGATCAGTGTAAAGGAGATAAAGTGGGTGTGAATGTAATTTAAGGCCAGAATACTTTAAAGCAATGGTGGGCAATCTGCGTCCCAGTGGCTGCATGTGGCCCATCGGGGTTCTATGTGTGGCCTGTGAGACATTTTGTTTACTGTTGTTTATATGCAGGGTTGCCAGGTTCCACTGGTTTCCATCCACATCATTTTTTTCTTACTGGTATAACTAAAGTGACACACACACACCAAGTGAGGTATTTGCTGATTGCACACAACATTGACTGTGAGAGCTATGTGCTCTCTCTGCATCCAAATGGTGGCTACGGTTCAATCAGCACAACCCGCAAATTCTGGGTACACAAGTGTGATTAGCAAAACAACCCTATCCTGGGAGACTGCCTCGGTTATTATAATCTTGTGACCCAGTGAGATGAAGGAAGACCACTTGTGTGACCCACTCACTAGCCTAGATTGCCCGTTGCTGCTGTAACGGGTTCTGAGCATAAATAAGAATCAAGCCCATGGTCTCTAGATCCAAGAGTCATATTCAAACATACCATGCTTGCGTTAAAAGAAGAGGCAGGAATAGAGTGTGGAATTCTATTTTTTTTCCCCTGGGAGAACATCAGACTCTTAGATTGATGAACCAGTGGAATTTGGCACAGCCAAAAATTTCCAAGGGGTTTGAAAAGCTAACAGCACCTACATCGCCCTCTTTCCCCCGACTGTCCAGGATTCTCCTGTTTGGCCCAAATAATTATCAAAGAGACAGAAAATATCATTTTTCCTTGATCCCAGTCCCTTACAGATGTAAGTATCACATTGCAAAATGCTTTTGGCTCTGACCCCAAGGGTAATCTCAGGGTATGTCTACACTGCAATAGAACACCCATTGATGGCCTGTGTCAGCTAACTCAGACGAACAGCTTTGGGCTGTGGGGTATAAATTGCAGTGGAGATGTTCAAGCTCAGGCTGAAACCTGGGTTCTGGGATCCTCCCTTGTTCTAGGATCCTAGAACCAGGATTCCAGCCTGAGTGTCTATACCACAATTAAATAGTCCCTTATCCTGAGCCCAAGTCTTCTGACATAAGCCAACTATAGGGTTTTTATTGCATTGTGATTGCAAATGCAGGGGCCAAGGGATTACTTGGCAACTGTGTGTATTGGATGCAGAAAGCCAGCAGACAGAGACATAGGCAGTCAGGAGTGTGGCCCTAACAGAGAGTAGTGGGACAGAGCTGTTGGGGGCATAGGACTCACTGGAAAGGCAGACTTAGAAACCATGAGCAAGAAACTGTCTCTTGTTTGTTTCACCTGTGTTCACAGAAACAGGACTTTGTGTACATTCTTTGGGAGTCAACAGGATTGTACTAAAGAAATACTATCACCAGTCTCTCCTTTAATTGAAACAAACTGGCAAAGGCCCAAATACTGTATTTGGCTAAAAGAACAGTGAATACAACTTTTTTATTTTAGTATATTTTTAAAAAGTCTTTGATTATATCACTTTATTTTTAAATAGGTATATCTGATGACTTCATAACCCCCATGTTTAGTTTTTATAAAAGCATTGGAGAACTGAAGATGACAGAAGAAGAGTATGCTCTCCTTACAGCAATAGTTATCCTATCTCCAGGTAATTCCTATTTCTGAATTTAAAAATAAACAATAATTTTTTACCTACAGGAAATCATAAAAATGACTTTCCTGTAGCAATCGAATAAAATGTAAGATACTGTTGCTTATTAGAAAGGGGTTTTCTTTCCTGTTGTATGAGAAACTCCTAAATGTTGCTGATATACAGTAGAAAATATGTCCTAACATTTCTTGGTGAATTCAGTGGAACATCAGAACTTTGAGAGGAAGCTGCCTAATCATGCATACTGTGCTAAAGAACCAGCAGCAAAGGCATTAAGCCGTGAGCAAACTCTGGCTGGCATCTCATAAGCACACGGTAGAAAACCTGCAGACGATAGCAGGGGAAGGAAAAGCAGTATTTTTTTATGTTGTAAACCCCATCAGGACCAAGATTTTCTTTTTTCTATGTTTTTATAGCACCAGCAAAATGATGCCCTTTGACAGGGTGGACTAGGCCCAAAGCCCCTACTGGAGGCTTATGGCCTTGCCACACCCCGCCCCAGGGAAAAGAACAGAGGAGAAGTCCTCCAGGCAAGTTAGAGTGGCTGCTTTTGCTACAGCCAATTAGGGTTCAACACACCTGTATAAAGAAGCTGCTGGGCCAGGGCCAGGTGGACCCAGGAACTGATAGAGGGGGAAGGGTGGATCGCAGGCCCAGCTGACACCCAGATCTGACAGCTGAAGACCAAGTGTGGTGGGCTAAGGCAAATTGCCGAACTCTGGACAGCGTGCTGCGAGGACTTTGAGACAAAGCCCAGAGATAGGGCAAGGATGGAGCAGATTCTTGGGGAAGTAGCCTAGGGAGCATATAGCAGTGGACAGTAAGGACTGACTCTTAGTGAGCACCTGCTATTTACAGGGTCCCTGGGCTGGAACCCAGAGGAGTGGGTGGGTTTGGGTGCTCTGCAATCCTCCAGTAGGGGGCAGGAAATAATCCTGGACCCAGGCAACTGAGAAGAAAGGGTATCTGGGATAATTTCCACTCCCAGAGGCAGTCAGAGGAGTGGAAGCTTGTGGGCACATGTCTTCAGCCAGAAGGGGGCACTCGAGAGGGTGAACCCTTTACATGCCCAATCCCAATACCACAACATATTTGCTATTATTAGTAGGAGTTCCTATTTCAGCTTTCAATAATATATACAAAGAAGTTGTATGATCCCAAAGGCCTTCCATCACAGGAGTGGTACAGGAGAATTCTGGGACAAGTCCTAGAGATCATAAGATGGCTGAAATAAGGACCACTTGTTTATTCATATAACTTGACAGTCACTCCTATTCCAACATTCAATATGGCAAAAACCAAGCTCTAAGTAGAGTACTTAGTGGTGCCCATGTGCAGCAGTTATGATAAGCCAAGAAAACCTAGGCCTCTCCTGGTGCAGCCACCACTGGTCCTGCTGCCAGAATCCTGGACTGTAGAGAGAGGAGAGGAGGGACACCCATGGCAAGTAGGGAAGGTGTCCAGAAGGGCAAGGGGCAGGGCCTGGGGCAGAGCAGGGGCATGGACTGCAGTGGAGTGAGGGTAAAATGTAGGTGGAGCCATGGGGAGAAGAGGCAGAATAGGGAGCTAGATTCCCAGAGTGGAAGCTTCCTGTGCCACCCGTGGTAGTGGCAGAAGACAGCCAGGAAAAGAGTCCTTCTTTCCCCCACAAATAAATAGAAAAAGAAAAACAATTGAAAAACCATCAAATTTTGATCGAAATCTTTTAGCTGAAAACCAAAAATCTTGACTTGTAAATCACCGCTATATTGCCGCATGAAGTATTGTAGTTTGAGTGATTCACGCCCTCATTCTCTTCTATGGGGCTAGTTTACCTGGTTGGCCTACATCTCTCGTGATACACGACTTCTTCCCTTCTTGGTGAACCATCACAATGAATCATGAGAGATGTAGTCCAGGTGGGGAGCTCAGCCCACGGAGGAAAACAAGACACCTTAGTGACAATACGCTGGAGGTACATTGACAACATTTTCTAATACAAAGTTTTTAGTGTTTGAAGTCAAAATGATGCACAGAAACATGTCATGCACAAAAAAAGATAATTTATTGATCCAATAAAGATATTACCTCACCCACCTTGTGTATAATATCCTGAGACCAATACAGTTACAAATGCTGCATCATCTGAATTCAATGGAGTTATGTCAAGTTACATGTTAATCACTGGGTATATGTGAATGCAGGTTAGACAAACACCTAGCAGGGATGGTCTAAATGGTGCTTGGTCCTGCCATAAGTGCAGGGGACTGGACTTGATGACCTCTCGAGGTTCCTCCCAGTCCTAGTATTCTATGATTCTTTATTGGTTTAGTGAAAAACCCCATTTTAGCCAGAAAAACAGTTTTGATGGAAAAATTTTGACCATCCTTACTTAGAGCTTTGTGCAGGTACTCTGTATTGGGGTGTATTTCATACTAAATGAGTAAAAGTGAAGGATCAGCTTTGTTTCATTATTTCATTTGCATATGTATTTTCCTGTCATGAAAAGAAGCAAACTAAAAAGAGGCCAAATTATTGTTCCAAAATGACCAATCATTAGCATGAGACGCTTCTTCCTAAAAAAATATTTTTTGGCTAGTTAATGATTGGTTGCAAGTAGGGAGTATGTATTTAAAAAAGAAGTCTCAATTATAATTGCAAACATTAGGGCTTGCCTGCATACTGCATTAGTGTACACCAGTTGGGGTGTAAATTCTAGACTACAACACACACTGATGAACTTTATTGTGCAACAGTAGGATCCACAGGGACAATTAGTGCATGACACAGTAATAATACATACTAGAATCCACACCCATGCTGAGAATGTATGCATAATATATACAAGTCCTGTGGTCCTTATGCTTCATTTTGCCTTAAAACATTCTTTTTGCAGTAGTTTAAGACTACACGCAGTAGTATGCAGTCAATCCATTTCTCTCAAGTGATCCGGATAAGTGCTTGCAATCTACAAAAATGCACACTTGCTAATTATTTTTTCCTTTTTTCAAAACAAATCAGATCGACAATACATAAAGGACAGGGAGTCTGTAGAAAGGCTTCAAGAACCACTGCTTGAAGTTCTACAAAAACTCTGCAAGCTTCACCACACTGATAACCCTCAACATTTTGCATGTCTTCTGGGCCGTCTTACAGAATTACGGACATTTAACCATAATCATGCAGAGATGCTGATGTCCTGGAGAGTGAATGATCATAAATTTACTCCTCTTCTCTGTGAAATCTGGGATGTGCAGTGATAAATATTTTTAAAGGACCAAGTAGCATTTATTTTCATAGGACTATTCAACAATTATTTCTTTAACTTTTCTTCATTTTTTTTAAAGAAAACACAAAGGATTTCGTACAGAAACTTTGTTCATAATGTATTGAATGTTGTATAACTATCGCCTTTCTGATGTGAATATAGAACAACTTTCCCTATATTTATACTTTCAGATCAAAAGGATTATCTACAGCTTATCGTTGAGATACCCTCTTAGTTCCTTCTGAAATAAATGATTATATGTTTCAGTTCTTTCTTTTCAAATGGATGATGCATTTGTTCATCACAGTACTATTATCTTGACTTTTTGTATTAAAGGACATTGCTCAAATATTTACTATAATAAACCAATGGAAATGATTTATGCCACAATATGCTTTTATCTTTTAACCATGAAATGTGTTAATTTGAGATATCCAACCTCTAATTTGATCAAATGGTGAACAGCCAGTTGGCTCTAGCAAATGGAAAGAGCTTTAAAACAGGCTATCCAATTATTTCTTTCATGCCATAAATATGTAACTTCTTGTTCTGTTTGCATTATCAATAGTCACAAGTAAAACTGAGATAACATACATTTTGTGGAATTCCATCACAGACTATCCTATTTTACAATAAAAAAACAGGACTATGTAGCACTATAAAGACTAACAAGATGGTTAAGATGTGTGTGTGGAGGGGGGGTGAGGGCTCTGGCTAGGGGTGCCAGCTCTGGGGTGGGGCTGGAGTTGAGGGGTTTGAAGTGCAAGAAGGGGCTCCAACTTGGGGTTGAAGGGTTCAGAGAGTGGGCAGGGGTGTGGGCTCTGATAGTGCTGGGGGTGAGGCTTTGAGGTGCAGGAGAGGACTCAGAGCTGGGACAGAGTGCGGGAGCATGTGGGGTCCCTGAGGTGCATACTATGGCTCCAAAGAAGCAGTTGCCAGGTCCCTGCAGCCTCTAGGCACATGGTGGTGGCCAGGAAAGCTCCACATGCTGTCCTCGTGGATGCAGGTGCTGCCCCCTACAACTCCTATTGTCATGGATCCAGCATGCAGACCCTCCCTCTCCATTCCCGGCCACCCAGCTCCTAGGGGCCACAGAAACCTGGGAAGCACTTCTGGGACAGCATGGAGCCAAGCAGGTAAGGAGCCTGCAATGGTGAAAGAGGAAGAAATATGGGAGACACTGTCTCTAATTACTTCTCACCATGACTCCGAGGCCATGTCTACACTATGAAATTATTTCAAACTAAATTTGACTTAACTTCTGATTTTCCAAAATCGAAATAACATGTCCCCACTACGGAAAACCTTGAAATTAGTCTGAGGCAGCCTCCATTAATGTGGATGCACTACCTTGTCTTAGACCTCCAGGAAGCATTGGGGAGTAATTACTTAAAATTACTGGGTAGCAGTTATTTTGAAATAGCAGCACCAGAGTATCCACACCAACGTTATTTTAAAATAACTATTTCTAAATTAGCGTTATTCCCCAAGGAAAGCCGGAGTACAGATTTCAAAATAATGGGCCTGGTGGGGTGGATGTTCTGCTTATACATTTGACTGGGGGGGTATTTAAAAATAAAGTCCTAGTGTAGACTAGGGTAGAATGTAAAAGGAAATCTTCTGAAATGTAAATATTTGACTGCACCGGTATTTCCCTTAAACACTGTACAGTGGGTATCCTACTTGGAAAACATATGGCAAAATCAGTTGCTACTAGCCTAGGGAACAAGCATTGCTTTCAAACATAATTTGAATCTTAGATTATAAGGCTGTGACATTCTGCTCAGCTCACCCAGAATTTTAAGTCGTCACTTTACCACATTGTCTCAGCAGC
This sequence comes from Pelodiscus sinensis, assembly GCF_052426305.1. Taxonomy (NCBI): domain Eukaryota; kingdom Metazoa; phylum Chordata; order Testudines; family Trionychidae; genus Pelodiscus; species Pelodiscus sinensis. The sequence continues at coordinate 86,589,786 of NC_143052.1, forward strand.
TTTGTTGCTGCTAAACTGTGCGTCAGCCCAGCAGCCTTACCAGCAAACGGCTTCAGATCTGCCAGTCTAAACCTTGCCTTGTGGTAGCAGTCAGTGAATCACAGTTCTCAAGTTCCCAAAGATGTCTCCTGGCAATATTCAGTTCCTCTTACTGTGGTGCTGCCAAAAATTATTGAATTTGCTGCTTCTGAGGAGACAGAGCGCACACCAGCTTCACAGCATGTTAGGTTTGCTTCACTTTAATACAGTGTTGAGATGGTTTTATCATAAATCAAGAATACATTTATTATCAAAGACCAGAGACTTAAGTGATACAAAACAGGAACAAAAGAGGACTGGTATGACTATAAACAAAACAAAACTTCTGGCTAAAATTTAATTTTAGCAAGTTACATTCTTTTGCTGGTACAGGTTTTTTAAATTTATATAAGCATTTCTAGCCTCCCAGATTAGGGGATTCTCCCTGTAGAATTACATTTGGAGACCTGTTGGTCAGTTTTTACTCCATTTAATGTGTGCCATGTTCATTTTTATTGTTCTAGTTTTTTAAATCAAAATATCATGTAGCACCAAGTCAAATACCTTATGGAAATCTAAGTCTATTACATCAATGTTGTTACCTTTATCAACCGAGTTTGCAATTTCATTAAAAATTATCAGGTTACTCTGATGGTATCTATTTTCCATAATGTTAATTGCCATTATTGATGTTTTCCTCCTTTAATGCTTTATTAAGTGAGCTCTATATGAATTGTTCCATTATTTTGCCCAATATTGATATCAGGCCTATAATTACCCAAGTCATCCTGTTTATCCTTCTAAAACAGGGGTGAGGAACCTTTTTTGGGCTGGGGGGGAGGGGTCACTGACCCACAGCAGAAAAAGCAGTCTGGGGCTGCACAAAGGTGAGAATAAAAAAAAACCTCACCCTCATTGATGTGGCCCCTGACTGAGAAGAAGAATGACACTCCCCACATCCTCCTGACACATCAGAGCTTAGCAGGGGGAAAGATAGTACATTTTGTGTGCTCCAGCCCCTTGGGGGGACTGCAAGGAGGCTGGAGCGCCAGCATGGGCTCTCTAACACTTGGGGAGAGTCACAAGCCTCAGGGGCTAGAGCCAGACAAGCCAGAGACTGCACCCAGTCCCCTGTTCTAAAATATTAGCACAACATTAGCTTTCCTTCAATCTTCTGGAACTTCCTCAGTGTTCCAAGACTTATTGAAAATCAACATTAACATTCCAGTGAGCACCTGAGCCAGCTCTTTTAAAACTCTTGGAAGTAAGTCACCAGGACCTGTTCATTTAAAAATATCTCATTTTAGTTCCCATTTGTAACATCTTTCTGAGTTAATGTTAGAATAGGAAGTGTTTCATCATAATCATATGATATGACTACATCATTTGGATGTGACCCAAAAGAGTAATGAAACAACTATTTAATGCTTCTGCTTTTTCTGAATATGGATAGTTTTAGCATTTCCATTGAATAATGGGCTAATACCATCCAATATGCATATACTAGTATTTATTAAATACTATTAATTAATTCTCTTATCTTACCAGTTATAACAAATAAGGCTGGGAAATGTTTTTGGGCAATGAAAGTAAAATCCACGGCAAAATTCCCCTATTTTATAGTTACTAGAGTTTGCATAGTGCACACAGAATTTTTTTGCCCACCCTAATGGTGGAAAGAGACTGTAAGCAAAGCCACAGTTTACTCCAAAGTAACTGTCTATGACTTAAACTTTCAGCAAGACCCCTGTATTCTTTGGTACTCCAGGGCAATAGATTCTGCTACTGCTTCAGCAGAATTCAAAAACTCAGGTTTGTAGCAAATTTGCAAATGATCACTACAGGATTCCTATCTCACTTTTATATTCAACTTATTTTATAGTGTCTTTACATTTTTATTCTTGATTATGATTAATCTTTTTAACACTGCCGAGCTGCACTGTAAAGGTAGCAGAGGGAAGCAGGAGGCTGGAGTGACTGAGTTGGGACTTTGACACTTGGAAAGAGTAGGAGACAGAGCCGGCAGAGGGGCGGGGCTGGCTGCGAGATGCGAGCCCGGCCCCCAGGGCTGCCTGCCCGGCCCCGCCTCACTGCCCCTGATTGGGCCTTTCGAACGGTGCGGGCGGGCGGAGGCGAATGAATCAGGGCAGGGAGCCGCCGGCCGGGATGCCCCAGCTGGAAGGGCTCTGCCTGAGTCCGCAGCGTGCTCCGGGGAGCGGGCGTCCTGCAGCCGCTGCCTGTGAGTATCTTACCCCCAGCCCGGCACGCGGGAGCCGCGCTGTGACCTAGGCAGCCCGCAGGGCAGTCAGCTGTAGCCCCCGCACGCCCCCAGAGTGAGCCCGTAGCAACCCAGACACGTGGGGCGGGAGATGTTCTAGGTACCTAGAATGAGAAAAGGCTCCGAATACTGGGACTGTCTCTAAAATGGAGATAACAGCTGGTCACCTTACACATGCCCCTCCCCCCTCAGGGGTAGGGAGGAGGGAAAGAAGGGCGATTTGTAAAGCTCTGTGTATACGCGTCTCTTTCCATGGCAAACCGGGGGGAAGATTTATTTTAGTGCGTGAAAAAGCAGGAAGGATGCGTTTGACGAGTGAGTTTCAGATGCATAGATAACCCCAGCAGCAGGATCTCATGACAGCTCGTAGTGAACAGGTCTTCTTCCCACGAGGAGTTTTCCTGTCATTGGAAACAAAACGAATCTTCCAACTAAAACAAGTGCTACTAACAGTAACGATGATTACTGTGTTCCAGATATGGAGATAATGTGACTTGGAACCTGTTCCAGCCGAGAGTCTTTAAGCATTATTGATTCGATCAATACACTCTACAGTTCCTGTTGCTAGAAATCTTTGCCCCGCCCTCTCGTAGTGGAAAGAGATCTACAGTGCTTGAAGCACAGTATAAAAAAAACTACACAAGATGAAGTGAACTTTAGGGCTGACTGTTGTTTTATTAATCAAGTGCTTGAAAGTCAGGCAAAGGAAAAGCTAGGGGAATCATTTTAGCTCTAACTTGCCTATTTTAACCATATTGCATGTTCGGATGTATGTTAAATAGCATAACTATTCTCTACAATTTTTTTTTCAGTTGTATCTGTCTGAGAGGAAATTACCATGAACTCTTTTCCATTTCTTGATTTTTGAATGTTTAAAATTACAATTTTAATGTTTTATTAATATCTTTGTATGTTATAGGTTTGTTCAGAGAGGCAGATTATAAAACACTAGTCTCTCTCTGAAGATATGTAAAACTATGGAACGCAGAATGAAATGATAGCACCATACAATGTAACTAGTCTGGGGATGCTAACTAACATGTTTTTGTGTAAACGTGTAACAACTTGAACTATTAGCCATTACATGTGTACATGCACGGGGTAGGCAACTCCCTGCGAGCATTGGCTCCTTCTTGCCCTTCCTCTGCTGCCCCTGAGAAAGAGGAAGCAGCACAGGGGGCAGGCAGATGTGGGGAGCCAGCCTGAAAGCAGGGTCACCTGCCCCCTACTCCCTGCATTGCTGCCTCTGAGCACCGGCTCCCACCTGTACCCACCTCCCCCCGCTGCCTCTGTGGGAGGTGGCTCTATGGAACCAGCACGCATGGCGAGCTGGCTCAAATGTTGGCTCCCACCTGCCACACCACCCCCCCTCACAATGCTGCCTCTAATAGAGAAGCAGCAGCGTGTGTGTGTGTGTGTGTGTGCGCGCGCGTGCATGTAGTTCCGTAGGAGCTGATACACGCGGGGAGCCAGGCTGAAAGTCGGATTGCCATGTGTACCGTTTCCTGACTGTTCTCCTCACCCCCTGCGTTGCTGCATCTGAGAGGCAGTAGCACGAGGGGGGACAGGCGGCTCCATGGGATCATCTGGTGCTCACAAGGAGCTGGCTTTTAAACTGGCTCCCCACCAAGCACCAGCTCCCACCTGCCCCTCAGTGCTGCTTCCTCTATGGGAGATAGCAGAGGGGAAGGTGGGTCTGTGGGAGCTGACACACTTGGGGAGCTGGCTTAAAAGCCAGTTCCTCACAGGCACTGGCTCCCATCTCCCCCCTCCTTGCTTCCTCTGATACGGGGAAGCAAGGGGTGTGTGTGTGTGTGTGTGTGTGTGTAGTTAGGATTAACCAATTATTGGTTAATCATCTAAACAACTATATGGTAACATTCCTAGTATCTACAAAACTTAAATAACATGTGGATCTGAGGTGCAGTGAAGACTGATAACTTGGCTTAATCAAAGAAACAGCTGTATTGGGTTAGACTAGTGGTCCATCTAGCCCAGTATCCTATCTTCTGACAGTGGCTGGGACCACATAATCAAGAGGGAATGGCCAGAACAGGGCCACTTTTTAGTGATTCATTCGCTGGTAATCAGACACCCCCCAGAGCATAGGATTGTGTCCCTGAGTGTCTTAGCTATTAATCATTGATGGACCGCCGTGAATTTATCTAATTCTGTTTTTAATCCACTTTTACTTTTGGCCTTCACAACATCCCCTGGCAATGAGTTCCACAGGTTGACTCTGCCCTGTGTAAAGAAATATTCCTTTTGTTTGTTTTAAACCTGTTGCCTAATAATGTCATTGGGTGAACCTTGGTTTATGTGTTTATATGCAGGGGTAAATAATACTTCCTTATTTGTTTTCTATATGTTATATCTTTTTTATAGATTTATATCCTTCCTTTAGTCATCTCTTTTCTAAGATGAACAGTCCTAATCTTTTTTTTTTAACTCTCTTTGCATGGAGCTGTTTCATATCCCTAGTCATCTTGTTTCCTTTCTGTACTTTTGCTAATATAAAATCTGTTCTGAGATGGGAGACCAGAACTATATTCAGTATTCATAGGTGTAGGCCTGCCACAGATTTCTATAGTAGCATTATGATATTTACTGTTTTATTTTCCCTCCTCTTCCTAGTTGTTCCTTATTGCCCTTTGAACCCCACGCTGGAGCTGGCTGCCAGCTCCTGACTCTGGCCCCCAAGCTGGGCCTGGTTCTGGGGTCTGGCTCCCGGCTCATGGCCCTCGTGATGGACGTGGGGCTGGCTACTGGCTATCAGCACCTGCAGTGGGCCTGAGGCTGGCTGCTGGCTCCTGCGGCTGGCTGTTGGCTCCTGGTCCGAGCCATCAGCTGTGTGGGGCTGGCTGCTGGGGCTGGCGCAGCCCTTCACCTGTAGCAGGCTGCAGATGGGGGGCTGCTTCTGGGGAACTGGTTAACCATTGCTCATCACGTCCCTAGTTCCCAGTTCCTGCCTTGCTGGGTAAAAACAGTGTTTGTGTTCGTTACATCATAGTGATTTAAAAGCACTGTTGAGATGTGCTGTTGCAGTGCCTTTTCCTCGTTTTAAAAAAGGTGCCTCTTTTACCTCAAGGTAACTGATGTGCATGAGCATTCTGAGGTGAAACACCAGTGAAGACCAGGCACTTGAGTTCTGTAGCAAGGTAAATACCCTGAGGTCAACTAATGGATGGTCTATAGAAATGTTAAGTTAACGGTAAAATAGAAGTGGGTGGGTTTTTTTGGTTTGTTTTTTCTAAACTTCAGGCTAGCCCATGTGCGGTAGTAAGCCTGAGGTTTCCCCCTCCATATTTAGTAATGAAGTCCAGGCTTAAAATATCTGAAACCCTGTTAGCTGGCTCTGACTGCTTTATAGATAAGGATCCCCAGATGACACCCATTCTTACCAAATGAACCATCTACACCTCTGTGGCTTGCTGAGATGAATGCTCCTTGAGTGAACTTCTGTGTCATGCAGAGACTTTATGAATTCAAGAGCTTCACCTTTGTATTAAAGTGGGGAATTGTAGGGTGTTGTATAATCCATTATTTAGTGCTCCATGGTTGCTATGCACCCTGATGGAAAGAGAGGTGGTTTCTAGGTGTTTGAGCCCTGGTGACTAATATGGTTGTTTATTCCATGCCTTTGAGGCCCCCTACCCTCGGAAAACACTTTGAAAATAAGTACAAGGCTTGTGTTTTATGATGTAACTGGAGGGCCATACAGTAGTTACTGTAGTGGAATATGAAATAGCACTCTCTAGACATCATATCTGTTCTGATACATTTAAGAATCTAACAAAATGGTCAGTATGCTTGCTGGTATATTAAATCTGCACCAGTTGACATAAAAAAAAAGAAAATCTGTGTGTTTTATTTAAAAATACAACTGTTTTTTCACAGATGTGGGTTCCAACAGTACTATCAGAACTAGTATACAACTTTTATCCATTTCAGAATGTTTGGTTTGTGACTGTGTTGGAGGTTGCAATCATCACACCCAGCATGTTTTATATTTAAATCTTCAACCTATAGTTAGAGATACAAAGTCTTGTATACAAACATTTTGAGTTGATAAATGTGTTTGGGTTCTAGCTTCATTTAAATTAGTTGTTACTGCCTTTATATTTGTTGAGATTACTTTTCAGTTGTATTGCTAAATGTCTGAACTGTTTATGGGTCACTCTAATTACAGCATGTGTAACTTTGGACTGACTTGGAAACTCGTATTACAGAATAGCTTGTATCTAATGTTACATCTATTGCCAAATAGTGACTTAAAGGGCTAATGAGTATAAACTACCTATCTTAATTAATGCATCTAGTTATCTTTGAAACAATACACTCCTAACTTGTCTTCACTGCATTGTTAGCTTGAGCTGTATCTTGAGGTTTTTTCCCTAGCTCCTGCCAACTTGAGTTAGAGATTTCTTCGTGTGAAGTGATGGTCTAGCTGTAGTTTGTTGGCCTGGCAAAAGGGTGGGTGGAAGGTGGAGTGTGGCTAACTGGAGTTCATAATGCCGTGGGAATGCAGCATCTCAGGTTCTGTTTCCCTGGATCCGCTGTGCATCAGATGGTAGCACTGTGGGGAGTGGAGAGGGAATGAAAAGGGTGTGGTGAAAGTGTGTGTGGGGGAGGGAAAGGTCACTTGGCCCAGCTGACCCCGGGCTCCAGGTGGGATCAGCTGTAAGTGCTGCCTCTTCGAAACGCTGAGGCAGTGTTCAAAGGGGCAGCGCTGCACAGTCTGATCCCAGGATCAGCTATGTGGTGCTGCTCTTTGAAATACCCTCTCTTCTCCCCGTTTGCTGCCTCTATCAGATAGAGGTGGGAACAAGGCCAGCCTGAGCCATTCACGCGCCCTGGGAGTGCAACGGGTGCATGTGCAGCTCCGCCCCCAGAAATTCGACGAGCGCATGCACAGCCCTGCCCCCACCCGGCCTGGCAGCCCCGCGTGGCATCGCCTACAGTGGGGCGCCCTGGGCAGTAGCCCGGTCGGCTCGTACCTTGGGCTGGCTCTGGGTAGGAATCAACTAGTTGACTGACTATCCGATAACTTGACTGGCTATCCAATAAGTAAAAGCTTATCGGATAGTCGACTAGTCTTTAACATCCTAAGTGGTGACAGAAATCCACTGTTCCTCTCTTCCTTTCTTCCCCGCTTCCCCTCCCCCTTCCCACCCCCCAAATGCACACACAGTTCTCCCGCCTTGATGGTGGCAAGAGTCCCCATACATGCAGAGCTTGGCCTGTTGTGCCTCATGCTTTGGGGGAGAGGATGGAACCTTGCCACTGCTCTCGCCTTCAGGGGATGAAGGAAGAATGCAGCCCTGCAAAGCACTGTACTCTTACTAGAGGCAGCTGACGCATCATGTGATCCAGAGTGGCCGGGCTGGAGCCACTTCTGTAGATTTATTGACTGCCTTGGTTACAGGGTTCTGAAGGTTTCTGCTTTAAAAAAAAAAAAAAATAGCACTAGAGACTTCTTTTTTTTTAATTTAAAGGCAACTTGTTTAGAATGGAAAATGGCAGTTGTCCATCATAAGAACGGCCATACTGGGTCAGACCAAGGGTCCTTCTAGCCCAGTATCCTGTCTACCGACAGCGGCCAGCATCAGGTGTCCCAGAGAGGGTGGACCGAAGACAATGATCAAGCGATTTGTCTCCTGCCATCTCTCTCCAGCCTCTGACAAACAGAGGCCAAGGACACCATTTTATCCCCTGGCTAATAGCCTTTTATGGACCTAACCTCCATGAAATTATCTAGCTTTTCTTTAAACTCTATTATAGTCCTAGCCTTCACAGCCTCCTCTGGCAAGGAGTTCCACAGGTCACACGCTGTGTGAAGAAGAACTTTCTTTTATTAGTTTTAAACCTGCTACCCATTAATTTCATTTGGTGTCCTCTAGTTCTTCTATTTAGGGAACTAATAAATAACTTTTCTTTATCGGCCCTCTCCACACCACTCATGATTTTATAGACCTCTATCATATCCCCTCTCAGTCTCCTCTTTTCTAAACTGAAAAGTCCCAGTCTCTTTAGCCTCTCCTCATATGGGACCCGTTCCAAACCCCTAATCATTTTAGTTGCCCTTTACTGAACCCTTTCCAAGGCCAAAATATCTTTTTTGAGGTGAGGAGACCACATCTGTACACAGTATTCCAGATGTGGGTGTACCGTAGTTTTATACAGGGGCAGTAAGATATTCTGGGTCTTATTTTCTATCCCTTTCCTAATAATTCCTAGCATTCTATTTGCCTTTTTGACTGCCGCTGCACACTGCGTGGAAGCTTTCAGAGAACTGTCCACGATAACGCCAAGATCTTTCCTGATTTGTCGTAGCCAAATTAGCCCCCATCATACTGTACGTATAGTTGGGGTTATTTTTTCCGATGTGCATTACTTTACACTTATCCACATTAAATTTCATTTGCCATTTTGCTGCCCAATCACTGAGTTTGGTGAGATCTTGGAGTCCCTCACAGTCTGCTTCTGTCTTGACTATCCTAAACAGTTTGGTATCATCCGCAAACTTTACTACCTCACTGTTTACCCCTTTCTCCAGATCACTTATGAATGAGTTGAAAAGGGTTGGTCCCAGGACTGACCGTTGGGGGACACCACTAGTTACCCCTCTCCAATCTGAAAATTTACCATTTATTCCTACCCCTTGTTTCCTGTCTTTTAACCAGTTCTCAATCCAAGAAAGGACCTTCCCTCTTATCCCATGGCCATGTAATTTACACAAGAGCCTTTGGTGAGGGACCTTGTCAAAGGCTTTCTGAAAATCCAAGTATACATCATCTACTGGATCCCCCTTATCCGCATGCTTGTTAACCCCTTCAAAGAACTCTAATAGATTAGCAAGACAGGATTTCCCTTTACAGAAACCATGTTGACTTTTGTCCAACAAATTATGTTCTTCTACAGGCTTCACAATATTATTCTTTACTATTGTTTCGACTAATTTGCCCGGTACTGAAGTTAGACTTACCGGTCTGTAATTGCCAGGATCGCCTCTAGAGCCCTTTTTAAATATTGGTGTCACTTTGGCTACCTTCCAGTCATTAGGTACGGAAGCCGATTTAAAGGATAGGTTACAAACTACAGATAATAGCTCAGCGATTTCCCATTTGAGCTCTTTTAGAACCCTTGGATGAATGCCATCCGGTCCCAGAGATTTGTTAACATTAAGTTTTTCTATTTGTTCCAAAACCTCCTCTAATGACACTTCAATCCGGGACAGTTCCTCAGATTCATCACCCACAAAGGACGGTGCAGATTTGGGAATCTTCCCAACGTCCTCAGCAGTGAAGATTGCAGCAAAGAAATAATTTAGTTTCTCCGCAATGGCTTTATCGTCCTTGATTGCTCCTTTTATAGCTCGATCATCTAGGGGACCCACAGGTTTTTTAGCAGGCTTCCTGCTTCTAATGTACTAAAAAAACATTTTGCTATTTCTTTTTGAGTTTTTGGCTAGCTGTTCCTCAATCTTTTTTTGCTTTTCTTACTACATTTTTACACTTGATTTGACAGTGGTTATGTTCCTTTCTATTTATCTCACTAGGATTGGACTTCCACTTCTTAAAAGATACCTTTTTGTCCCTCACTGCTTCTTTTACATGGCGGTTAAGCCACGGTGACACTATTTTAGGTCTCTTGCTATGTTTTTTAATTTGGGGTATACATTTAAGTTGGGCCTCTATTATGGTGTCTTTAAAAAAAGTTTCCATGCAGCTTTCAGGGATTTGGCTCTAGTCACTGTGCCTTTAATTTCTGTTTAACTAACCTCCTCATTTTTGTGTAATTCCCCTTTTTGAAATTAAATGCCAGGGTGCTGGACTGCTGAGGTGTTCTTCTCACAACAGGAATGTTGAATGTTATTATATTATGGTCACTATTCCCAAGCGGTCCTGTAACAGTTATTTCCTGGACCTGATCCTGCACTCCACTCAGGACTAAATTGAGAATTTCCTCTCCCCTCGTGGGTTCCTGTACCAGCTGCTCCAAGAAGCAGTCATTTAAGCCATTGCGAAATTTTATCTCCGCTTCTCTTCCTGAGGTGACATGTATCCAGTCAATATGGGGGTAATTAAAATCCCCCATTATTATAGTTTTCTATTTTGGTAGCCTCTCTAATCTCCCTCAGCATTTCAATGTCAGTATCGCTGTCCTGGTCAGGTGGCCGGTAATATATCCCTACTGCTAATTTCTTATTATTGGAGCATGGAATTTCTATCCATAGCGATTCTATGGAACATGTTGATCCATTTAATATTTTTATTTCATTTGATTCTACATTATCTTTCACATACAGTGCCACTCCGCCACCCACCCTGCCTGCTCTATCCTTTCGATATATTTTGTATCCCAGTATGATTGTGTCCCACAGATTTTCCTCATTCCACCAGGTTTCAGTGATGCCTATTATGTCAATCTCATTTAATACGAGGTACTCCAGTTCACCCATTTTATTAGTCTGACTCCTAGCATTTGTGTAGAAGCACTTTAAAAATTTGCCACTGGTTATTTGTCTGCCCTTCCCTGATGCATTGGATTCCTTTGAATGCAGTTGTTTGTCTGCTCTGGCCCATGGTTTGTCCTCTCTCCTCCTCTCTTTCTGACTACAGCTTAGAGGAGAATCCATTGATAGAGACTCTCTAAGAGAAGTCTCCCTCCGATTTATGTGCATCTCCACCGCACCAATCGGCTTTCCCCCATCTCTTAGTTTAAAAACTGCTCTACGGCCTTTTTAATGTTTAGTGCCAGCAGTCTGGTTCCACCCTGGTTTAGGGGGAGCCCATCCTTCCTGTATAGGCTCCCCTTCTCCCAGAAGTGTCCCCAGTTCCTAATAAATCTAAACCCCTCTTCCCTACACCATCGTCTCATCCACGCATTGAGACTCTGAAGCTCTGCCTGCCTACCTGGCCCTGCGCGTGGAACTGGAAGCATTTCCGAGAATGCCACCATAGAGGTCCTGGATTTCAGTCTCTTTCCTAGCAGTTTAAATTTGGCCTCCAGGACCTCTCCCCTACCCTTCCCTATGTCGTTGGTACCGACATATACCACAACCACCGGCTCCTCCCCAGCACTACACATAAGTCTATCTAGATGCCTCAAGAGATCTACAACCTTCGCACCAGGCAGGCAAGTGACCATACGGTTCTCCTGGTCATCACAAATCCAACTATCTGTTTCTAACAATCAAATCACCCACAACTAACACCTGCCTCTTCCTAACTGGCATTCCCTCCCCCTCAGAGGTATCCTCAGTGCGAGGGGATACCGCAACATCTTCTGGGAGGAGGGTCCCAACTATGGGATGGTTTCCCTCTGCTCCTATTGAATGCCCTGTTCCCTTGAGGCTTTCATCCTCCTTAAGAGCACTGGGGCTCTCAGACTGGAGGTGGGACAGTACTACAGTGTCCCGGAAAGACTCATCAACATAGATCTCTACCTCCCTTAGCTCCTCCAGTTCAGCCACCCTGGCCTCCAAAGCCCGAACTCGGTCTCTGAGGGTCAGGAGCTCCTTGCAACGAGTGCACACATACGCCACCCGCCCACAGGGCAGGTAATCATACATGTTACACTCGACACAATAAACAGGATAGCCCCCACTCTGCTGCTGGGCTTCTGTCTGCATTTTTCTAATGAATAAGTTTAGGTGTAAATGGGATTCTTTTTAAATCTCGGGAATATAGATTATTCTAAGAGTTATGTTTTAAAGAAGGTCCGAAGTCACTAGTACCCTCTAAACTCCCTCTCCAAACTCTCCTGTTAGCTGTTCCTGGTCGCACTCTCCCTGGTCGCTGAGTCACCAGCTTATATAGCTCTGGTAGCCCCTCCCCCTGACTGAGGCTCAGCCAATTAACAGATGCTTCTAGGTTTCAAACCTTTTAGAAGCTCCACAAGGGTCCCATTTTTACTCCCTCTTTTACCTGGAGAACTCCCTCTCCAAACTCTCCTGTTAGCTGTTCCTGTTCGCATAGGTTCCTATCTGCCCCAAGGGATTAGATTTTTCAAGCTCTGATTGTGTGATAGTTAAGACCGCACTTAACAACAATCAGTTAAACTTTAAACCAAACACTCCAGCAAAACAATTTTATTTTGAGAAACTTGTACATCTGGAAATGAACACGATTCCAGCACCATCTTTAATTCTGACATTCACCCATCTCGTATTCCAAAGAACTCCATTATCCCAGTGGGGGAGAAGACTTGTTTGTTAACCTACATACTAGTTTATGAATCAAACCCTCTCTGGGCTGTAGAATCTCACATATCTCTACACACAGATCACTGGAAACCCAGTTCCATACTCACCAACCCATTAGGGGTGATATGATCCAATCCCCTCATTTACCTTCCCTATATTGGACCAAAGGACAATTCCCCTGACACAGGCCACTACCTGTCTTTTACCATAACTGCTGTACATGGACTGGTTGTTGTAACGTATATTTCTCTGCAGTATGAACTTGCGATCTGCCTGTAACTCGTAGTTTAAAAAAGAACTTAGGTTAGCAGCCAGTAATCCGAATCTGAGTTCATAAGAATTTGTCCTTGCTCTGATTTGTCAATGTTTACTGTATAAATGCAGAGCTTTAGTTTCTTAGGGATTCCTTCCCTTATAGCTAAGATTGCAAAATAACTTGTGTAAAAAGAAATGCATGAAGTTCAAGTGTCACAGTCCTTTTTATTTATTCTTTTTAAAAGACCAGTTTTGTTAGGGCTTCTCCAAAAGTGCAGATGCTGAACATTCTTGTAATGGCTGCTCTGTGAATATTTTACTGTGTTCGTGTTTTGAGCATTCCCTGTGAATTAGGCCGCCTTTTGTTCGTGTATTGACAGTTACCATGTTAAGGCTCTTGTTTGATTATGTGGGACTCCTTAGTTTAATGAGAGCAGCTTCTCTACTGGCTATTCTATCCATATTTTAAAAAAAAAGCGTCAGTGAAGCCTCTTACTGGGGCTTTCTTGGGACAAAGGATTTTTTATGCTAAAGGAAAATATATTCTCTTGGATGAACTCGTGGGAAGCCATAACATGCTCGTTTGTAATGCCTGCTATGTACTTTGCCCTTTTCCCCTAATGCGTAGGAAGGAAAATGACTTCAGGGGTAAGACAATCCCACTATTTATTTTGTTTTCCTGCAAATAAAAAAGAGATGTAGTTCTTGCATGTCTAGCTATAACCAACTCCGGGCATCTATGGTACCTTTTTTTTTTTTTTTTTTTTTTTTTTTAAATCAGCATGAGCAAGTTTCGTACAAAGAAAAGGCTCCTGTCTGTGAATAAACTGATTGTAAAGTACCTACATGGTCTTAAGGTAAGTATTGTAAAGGTTGTTGCAGTATGTGAAATGCCAAGACCAGCTGAGTGGGGAATATAGATGGGTAAAGAAGTTTGTTTTGTTCAAATCGTTTCTCCTAGTATGCCCTCCCTCTCTCGATCTCTGTCAAAATTTCACAAATGTGTTTTAATCCCACTGTGACTGTGTGATACTATATAATTTTTTTCCTGTTGTCATCACGCAGGTCTTCCCTTTTTTTTTTTTTTTTAACTTTTTCAAATAAATGTTTGAGAGAAGTCTTTTCCTAACATGTGGCATTTACTCCAGAGTCATTGATTTGACAAACTATGGAAGATAAATGTCTCCTTGGAAGTGACATGTGAATTCTTGTTAAACGCTGACTGTAGCTAAATAGAAGTGAAGAAACTTGCCATTTTGTCCTATAACATTTACAATTTTCTTATAGTATAGAACAGTAAAATAGCATGTCAAAACTGACTTTTGTGACAGTTATAATCTGACACTTTTCACTCATTTTTTTTTTTTTTTTAAACTTTTGCATGATATTAGGAGTGATTCCATTAAAAATAATTCCCTGTTTTCTCTTTCTTCCCATCTTTCCAGGGAAAGACTCTCATGTAAATACAGATGACCATGCAGCATGCAGTTCGGGTAAGTCACAATAAGAATAAAAATTTATGAAATTGTATATGGCATCTTTTCTTTCGGCGAGGATCACAGAGCATTCCCCTCCCCCCCCCCCCCCCCCCCACAAAAAAAAAATTACTGCAAGGCAATTGCCCCTATGAGAGATTTACCATCCCCATTTTACAAATGGACAAACTTCATCACAGGCTAAATGAGTTGTCTTAGGTTCACACAGGGAATCAGTGGCAGGACTAATGTAACCCAGAGGTACTGAAGCCCAGCCTTCTGTTTCAACTGCTCGATCACTACTCTTCTTACGTGTTGTTACTTTAGAACAGAGGTGGGGAACCTTTTCTGGTTGGGGGCCGCTGACCGACGGAAAAAATCAGTTGGGGGCTGCCCACAAGTGAGAAGCAAAAAAAGAAAAACAAATCCTCACTGACATGGGGCCCCCAAATGAGAAGCAGAAAGACACTCCCCACATTCCCCTCGAACATCAGAGCCTAGGAGAGCCCAGGCTAATAGATTTTGTGTGCTACAACTCCACAGTGGGGCAGCAGGGGAGCTGGAGCTCCAGCACGGGTTCCCCAATGTTGGGGGAAGGGGGAACCCTGAGTCTCAGGGGCCAGATCCCAGGCAATCCAGGGGCCATATCCAGCCCCGGGCCTTAGGTTCCCCACTCTTGCCTTTGAAAGTTTCTTCTCATAGTCTCCTATTCTTCAGCCTTTGTTTTCTGCTTTACTTTGTGGGCAAGCCCTTCCTAACTGTTCCTCACTCTTGTCCACTCCCAAGGAATTTGCAGTCCAAGGTAACATTTTCCTCTTGGGTATGCCAGTGGAACTCCATTGAAAACAGTGGAGTTCTATCTGTCATGGTGATTAGAATTTGCATCTTAAGGTACAGATGGATACAATTTAGAACAAATTTTCATCTGCTCCTGATTCTCTTTTCTGTTTTGTTTTTTCCTGCCAGCCACATGGCACAGTGGAGTTCCATGTAGAGTTTTTGCAAGGCTAATTGTTATGGTTCACATCAGAGTTTTATATTCTTTGCTAACATGAAACAGGTGTTGACACAGGGAAAAATGAGGTCTAAAACTGGGATCGATATTCTTTTCAAATGAAGTAGTCTTTCCTGATGCAAAGCGAGAGACGCTTTCAGTATCACTGCACATTGCTTTAGAATGCTTGAATGCAAGAAGTGAAGACTACTGTCTTAAAAAGTGTATGTTCTTGTATGAAGCAAGTCTGAACAGCAGAATTTTTCTACCGTTGCATCATAATGTGAACGTCCCTCCCTCCTCCCCCCTCAAAAATAAAAGCTTCTTGTGAATTCTTTGGTCAGAGAGAATTTAGTTTTAGGCTGCAGATTTTTCTTTTTATATTGTGGATTTTGCCCAGGTCTGGACCGAGCCATTCCGGCGCTCTGGGCAGATAGTTTAATTGCACCCCAGGTTGGGGGAGGGTGCGTGGAGCTGGCAGCAGCAGGACGCACATGCCCGGCCCGGCTCGGCCCGGCTCAGCCCGGCTACCGCCGCTGGCACGCAGCCTGGGGCCGGCTGAGCCTGGCCGTGCAGGGCCCCGCGGCCGCGGTGGGAAGGGCGCTGCTAGCTAGTGCTGTGGGGGTTAACGCGGCTGCTGCAGGGTGGCCAATGGGAGCTGCTGCAGCCCGCGAGCCAGGCGCGCGGTGCCTGATGGCAGCTATAAGGGGTGCTGCATGCCCATTAAAGCTGCCATCAGGCACCCCCCCATAGGTTGGCACCCCGGGCAGCTGCCCGGCTAGCCCATGCCTTAATCCAGCCCTGATTTTGCCCAGTACTAACTTTCTTACAAGTTTTACAAATTAATCCTTGATTGATAAAGCAGTTAAAATAGACTTTTTTAGAGAATGTTTTTATGTAATTTAGGGATAACTGTAAATCAAGTAGTGATGTTGTAGTGTCTGAACCTAAGAATCAAGACTGAAAGCTGCAATAGATCTTTGTAGGAGTGAAAAGTGGCTTAAAAATTAGATACTTTCTATCATTTCCTGATTACTATTAGTGAGGAAATTATCAGCTTCCATTACTGGAGGTTGCAGCTGCTAGAGCCACATGTTTTCACTTACTGAAATCTTCTTTTAGGTGTGGTTTGGAGATGATAGTCCTCTAACTCCACGAAGTCCTCTGACTCCCAGACATGGCCCAGGCTTGGCAGATGTTTTCCTGTACGATCAGTGGATATCTGTGCGGCATGAAGCAACTCTGGTGCCTATGCAGGAAGATCTGTCCATTTGGCTATCTGGACTGCTGGGTAATGCTAAAATATGTTGTTGTGTAATGAATTTGAAAGATCCATTATTCTGGTCAATGTTGTCCTTTCATATTCACTCACTTGGAGCATTTTCATGAATGTGGCTAGGCTTGTGTAATGAAAGTCGCATAAAAATGCATGTTCTTGTTTCAGATTTTATGAGCTGACAACTGTCTATGCTGTCTTAATACCTCTCATTTATATTTCCTGTTCAATAACTACTCTCTCTAGTCTAATTAAATGACTATTTTATTTGATTTTTTTATCTGAGTTTTAATAGAAGCAGTTTTTATAAATAAACCTATTAATGTATGCTCATTCTTTTTTTAGAATCTAAAGCTATAGGGTATAACTAAAACAGGCTGAAACAATGCATGTCAAGAAAGGGGAAACATGGTACAAATACTGATTTAGAGTTGTATTTCTGTTTTCTGTAACCAATAAAAACTTACACTTTATTATTACAGTGGCAGATTTCCATGGTGAACAAGTAAGATAGCAGAAACGTTAAAGTTTACACCAGTCATCGTTTTTAGTTGAATACAAAAAAAAATTGTGCTCAAACTACTGGTGATCTCACTTCTGTTGTAGACTACAGCTTAACTTTGTCTTTTTTTTTTTTTTTTTAATGATGGAGTGCCATATCTGAGTTGTCTGCATATAGTTTGTTAGCTTCCCTTTCTCTGGAATAAATTTAATATTTTTCCACATTTTTATTTTCAGGGGTAGAAGTTGCAGCAGAACAGTTGCTAGAAGAGCTTGATAATGGCGTACTACTCTGTCAGTTGATTGGTGTCCTTCAAACCACAATTAAAAAATGCTGTAGCTCAAAGGACTTACGGGTATATCGTCTGACTATTACAGTAATTTATAAATGTCATTGCGTTGTGTGTAATCCCCCTTTAACTGAATTTAACGAAATGGTACTCTGCATGAATTGTACCTGGAAATAAGAAACATGAAATCTTGATAGATCAAATAACTAGCTACAGTTGAGATGTTGGCTATTCATTGGGGGAGAAATCCTACTATCATCACTTCAATAAGAGGTATGCTGGTGGAAGGTCTGACTTAAAGACCTTAGGAACTGCCCTCTCAATGCTCTGATTCCTATTGTGGGCATGGGAGGGCTAACAGGATAGGGGAAACCAAAACTGTTGACACTTTATGCAAATTTTGTATCAACATTGATCACCAGGCTAGAGCCACTAATACCTAAAATAAAATGTGTATGGGAGACTTGTTCAGGTACCACTTTAGGTAATAAAGACATGTGGCAGAAATGGATGAAACTCACAATTTATATAAACTAGAAGATTGAAGTCTTTATGATATAACTGCACCCTGACCCACATGTGCAAACATTCACACATGCAATGTGTGATTGAGATGTACAAAAGATAGAATAGTGCTTTCAATGTATCATAAATATGCTGAATCACTGATTCCACAAGTTAATTTTTTCATGGGGTGGGTGGCTGCACCACAAGAACCTTGGGCTACACCTTTCATGTGCTCTTGACCTCCTTAATCTGGCAACCCTAGGAAACAGGGTATACTGGATTAAAGATTTTGCTGCTCCAGGGAGGGTGGTCTGGGTGTGCGGGGGTGGGGCGTTTACCTTCTGCCTTGCTAACGGAGGCGCAGATCGCTCTACACTCCCTGCCACTCTCAGGCACCGCCCCTTGCTGCTGTGGGAGTGACAGGAAAAAAGCCTCAGGAGAAGCAGCTCTACGTGCTGCCATTCCCCCAGTTTGGAGAAGGGAGACTGGCAGCGCACAGGACGGCTTCATCTTCCATAACAAGGATGCACTCGGATTAGGGACCCTGAGAGGATGGAGGTTCAAGTGTATTCCATAACTAACAACAACAACTCCTGATATCAATGTCCAGCCCTGGCAGAAAAATGGGTATAAAAGAAATAACTTGGAAGGAATTAGAATAAAGAATAACCTCCAACATAAAGGATCTGTTGTAATCCAGATAGCCCTAGAGCTGTTTTTGCTAGAAGTACTGTACGTAAAAATAGGAGTCAGTGTTGTTGGGTGTTTTTTTTATAGATGCAAAGTAATCATGTGATGGCAGCAACAGTTAGCATCTACCAGTTGATAGAAAACACTTACACTACTGTTCCCTTTATCCAAACTCACTTTCTTTTTTTAGATTATTACTCTGTGTTGTAGAAGCTGAAAGGGAGACCATTATTTTTTAAAATACAGTGAACCCTCGTTTATCGCGGTAGATAGGTTCCAAACCCGACCGCGATAGATGAAAATCCGCGAAGTAGAAGTAGGATCCTCAAAGCCTCGGGGGAAGCCGGCGGGGGGGGCATCCCAGGCGCGCCTGGGCTGCTCCCCCGCCGGAGCCCCTCCGCGGCTTTCAAAGCCTCGGGGGAAGCCGGCGGGGGGGCATCCCAGGCGCGCCTGGGCTGCTCCCCCGCCGGAGCCCCTCCGCGGCTTTCAAAGCCTCGGGGGAAGCCGGCGGGGGGGCATCCCAGGCGCGCCTGGGCTGCTCCCCCGCCGGAGCCCCTCCGCGGCTTTCAAAGCCTCGGGGGAAGCCGGCGGGGGGGCTCCGGCGGGGGAGCAGCCCAGGCGCGCCTGGGATGCCCCCCCGCCGGCTTCCCCGGAGGCTTTGAAAGCCGCGGAGGGGCTCCGGCGGGGGAGCAGCCCAGGCGCGCCTGGGATGCCCCCCCGCCGGCTTCCCCCGAGGCTTTGAAAGCCGCGGAGGGGCTCCGGCGGGGGAGCAGCCCAGGCGCGCCTGGGATGCCCCCCCGCCGGCTTCCCCGGAGGCTTTTTAAAGTTTTGGTAACCGCTACTTCGCGGTTCGACCATCGCGGATTCACGTATATACATAATGTAATGAAAAAAGTCCGCGAAGTCGTGAATCCGCGATAGTCGAACCGCGAAGTAGCGAGGGTTCACTGTAGCTAAATATAGTAAGGCTAAAAATCCATAACTAACTGCTAGCATTCTTTGCGAAAGAGTTGTTTGATAGTAAAAAGGGGGCAATTTCCACAGCACACCATATTGTATTTATAAGCTAAGGGCCTACTGAATTCACTGATCATTTTAGTAAATTTCATGGTCATAGCATTTTTAATTCTCCTCAGTTCTGTATTCTCATCAACCTTTTCATCAACTATTGGAAGTGGCCCACATCCACGCTGAT
Organism: Pelodiscus sinensis; assembly: GCF_052426305.1. Taxonomy (NCBI): domain Eukaryota; kingdom Metazoa; phylum Chordata; order Testudines; family Trionychidae; genus Pelodiscus; species Pelodiscus sinensis. Next base: position 86,609,472 of record NC_143052.1, read on the forward strand.
GGAATTGACCTCGTTAGCACTGGTCCTCCGAATAGTAATAGAACACTCCCACCTTTACATATGTGTATATCCCTGCCAAACTGAAGTTTGCAGTTCAGGCATCTGGTGAAGTGGGTTCCAGCCCACACAATCTTATATCCAAATAAACGTGTTAGTCTCAAGCACCAGAGGACTCCTCGTTGTTCATACATAAACTACCTTTTTAATCTGTGTACAAGAATGATGACTTGCCCCTTGTAGGCCTATATCTGACATGACTTTTCCCCATCTGACAGCAAAGGGGGAAAATCTTTGTTTGCATTCCGGATATGCATATAGGTTACATCAGCTATAAAAACTAATACAATAGTTATTAGCCAGCCATCAATGTTGTATTTTAAATGTCACCTTCTTATTTCATCTTATGGAAATGTGTTTCAAAATGTCACTTATCTGTGCACAGCATATGTACATTATTTTTTTTATTTTACATTTTTTGTCAGAATTTTCCTATGAGACGTGTCCCATGTAAGAAGAATGCACCGTCAGGATCCTTCTTTGCAAGAGATAATACAGCCAACTTCCTTAACTGGTGTAAATGCATTGGAGTTGATGAGACTTATCTCTTTGAATCTGAAGGTTTAGGTAATTTATCCCTTTTTGTAAAGTTATTCTGGGGGCATAGAACTCTGTATGGGCCCACTCTTTAGCTTACTGTGACATTTTCTTAGGGTGCCCAGGATTGTGACTCTTCCCTCTTCCTCAGCTACAGAGAAGTCTTACTGGTGTGAAACTGTGCCAGTTTCCTGACATACAGATAGCCACCCAAATGCATGCCATAGGACTTATTTTTGCCTTGCAGGCTAATGTTTAATGTACCCCCATGCCTGACCTTGGCAAAAGCATCCCCCTGTAGCATGCAGCCCCTGGCATAGGACACTCATAGTAATTACCAACATTTGCTGTCTCCATAGCTGGAAGGTTACACCTCAGGATCAGGTCCTCTATAATAATGCTGAATTGCAATCGGTTTATGGTGAAAATGACTAAGTTTATTAACCAAGAACAGAGATTCACAGATTCAAAAGCGTAGTGAGTAAGACTAATAAAAACTAATAGTTACAAATGTAACACATTTCCTGGAGAGTAAAGTCTAGCAGGCTATAATCCTTCTCCAAAACCATCCCTCACCTAAGACTTTCTACATGGCTTGCTGGTTTTCCATTCTAACCGGGACTTAGATTTTATTCCTACATGCTTTGAAATGTCGTCTTCTGAAGTGCATCCCCAGATAAGATTTCTCTGACATGCTGATACCATGTTGTGTTCACATCTCCCATCAACCTATTGTTCCTCTTCACTTGACATGTAAAATGGAGTGCCTTTGTATTGACTTTACCGTGCTTAATTTACATTTCACTAGGCCCCACAAGGGGTGGGGCAAAAGGGACAGTCACCCCAGAGCTTGGTGATTCAAAGGGGCATTGAGCCCTTTAAATTGCTGACGGAGAACTGTGCAGCATGCTCCGGGCAACTCTTCGGGCTGCCTGGGAAGGCTCTCTGCCTCACTCTGTCTGCCAGCCCAGAACCTGGCCCCCTGCACCTTCACCAGGAGCCTGATGTGGCTGTTGACTCCCCTGCATTTCACAGAGAGAATTATCTTCCCTCGTGTTTGGAATAAACCATGTTCTCCCTTTGGTTACAGACTTCAAAGCATTATATCTGTACATATACATCATTTCTCATATAATCTTCATACATCCATTTATAATCATCATGATCAATATGTCACTAGCATTCATTTGATACCTCACAAGATACTTTTGGATAAATACTATGAACATAGTGTGTTAGGTGTAGTGAGCTTGTCAAGCCTGATGGGCTTTTAAAGCCATACTTGAACGACAGGAATAATCGTATAAGTAGTGATAGGGACTTTGATTGATAGACTGTTCATGTGAGAGAACCTTTGGAGGGTCAGTTGCTTATGGCTGCATTGAGTTCTCTGACTGAATAGTGCTTTTGAAGCCTCTGAAAAGTTGCGCTGTGGGAGGGAAAAAATTAAAAATAGTGCCATGAAATGTCAAATTTTCTGCATAATCCTGTCCCTTCCCAAATTCAAACTGATTGAAAGACAGATGTGTGGGGTTTTAAGTGGCAAGATACTGCCTGGACATTGTTAAAACACACACACACATCCTTTGCTCAGTATTAGAAAGCTTTCTTACTGTATAAAGGGCTCAGAATAGCACACACGTGATGGCTACATTAGAGAGCTACGTTGAGAGATTGTGCCTGAAGTTACAACAGACTCTTAGTACAGGCAGTCCCCGACTTACGCGGATCCGACTTATGTCGGATCCGCAGTTACGAACGGGGCTGCCCCAGAGTACACAGACTGCGGGACCTCGCGGTCCTGCCGCCCGTGTACTCTGGGGCTTTCTCTGCGTCTCCCTGGTCTGCAGACCAGGAAGACGCAGAGCAAAGCCGCGGAGGGGCTCGGGCAGCCCAAGGGCGCCTGGGCTGCCCGAGCCCCCCCCCCTCCTCCGGCGGCTTTGCAAAGCCGCGGGGAAGCCGGCAGCGGGACAGCCCAGACGCCCTGAGGCTGTCCCGCTGCTGGCATCCTCAGAGGCTTTGCTCCCGGTCTCCCTGGTCTGCTGGTCTCCAGCAGACCAGGGAGACGGGGAGCAAAGCCGCGGAGGACCCAGGCGGCGGGACCGCGGTGCGTCTCGGTCCGCCGCCCGTGTCTTCCTGGTCTGCTGGGGTGGGGGGGCGCAGCTAGTATGCCTCTTCCCCCCCACCCCCCCAAGCAGACTAGGCTTTTCTCCGGACGCCTGTGGCAGAGCAGCTGGGGTGCTGCTGGTTGGTCCCGCAGCGCCGCTCTGGGCACTACTGGTCCAACCCAGCAGCACCCCAGCTGCTCTGGTCCTGATTCAGCCGCTGCTGGTCAGTTTCAGCAGTGGCTGAATCAGGGCGCCTGGGGCAGAGCAGCTGGGGTGCTGCTGGGTTGGTCTAGTAGTGCAGAGGAGCAGCGCTACTGGAGCAAACCAGCAGCACCCCAGCTGCTCTGCCCCAGGCGTCCTGATTTAGCCGCTGCTGAAACTGACCAGCGCTGACTACAGGAAGCCCGAGGCAGAGTTGCTCTGCCCCGGGCTTCCTGGAATCAGCCGCTGATCAATTTCAGCAGCAGCTGACTTGGGGACACTTGGGGTTCTTAAGTTGAATCTGTATGTAAGTCAGAACTGGCGGTCAGTTTCAGCAGCGGCTGAATCTGGACGCCAGTTCCGACTTACATACAGATTCAACTTAAGAACAAATCTACAGTCCCTATCTTGTACGTAACCCGGGGACTGCCTGTAATTAATATTTACCTCCAGATCTACCCTATATGACTCAATGCCTTACTTTTCCTCCTCTAACTAGATGGTTATGAAAACCAAGATTGTCAAGTGAGTTTATGCCTCTAGTGTTCAGCTTGTACCTGGTAACCAGCAGCTGCTGGACTGATCTTCCAGATGGCATGAAATCTGTTACTGCTCCTTAAGAAATGTTGTATATTTATTGTAAGATAATTAATTAAATGTTTTTGCATCACTTACTTTTATATGGAGACAAACAAGCATTAGCCTTTCTGGAGCAATTCAAGTATTCTTTAAATATTGCAAAGTTATTTACTTGTCAAAAGAACATGAAAAAATTACCTATATCTGCAGTGTGCATCAAAACTTTCAATAGTGACCAGAAATGTAGTTTGCAAATACAGTAAAGGAATAAAAGATTTTACATATTTAATTTAAAAAAACAACCCTTTTATTACACACTGCTAATGCTTATGACACTTTAATGGCATCTGTCACTGCTTGCTTATATTAATGGCTTATTTTAATTCATTCCTAGACTGTTTTTCTACTAAATTAGAATGAAATAGCTAGAAATCCCATTTATATATATATATATATAATTTAACTTCATAGTCATAAATTTATTGTAAGTAGAAGGAAACAAATGCTCTAATGGAGTTAGATTGTATATATCCTTGGTTCCCTCTGTATAAACTGAAGAGCTTGAACTCATTAACTGCACTCTGACACAAGTACTTAAAATATATTTAACTTCCTTGGGATCAGCAGTCAGGATTCCCTAATTCTGTATTGTTTTGTTTGTAGCTACAAGTATTTTGAAGTCTGTTTATTGCTATTTTCAGAAACTGGCTTCGTGGCATAAATGCCAACTTTGTGGTACTTTGGCAATGAGTCTCTTTAAAGAGACTGCAAATCTCGCCCCAGTTCCCTTCCTGCCCAGGCAAGCTTTCAAGCTCTTGTTAAAGGGTGGAATGGGAATGCTTTTCTGATTTGGCAGTTACTTGTTCCTGTAGAAGAGATGTGCATTAGCAACAACTTTTAAAATAGACGGGAGGTTATAGAAGTAGCAAACTGAGGGTGCATCTACACTGCACAGTAGCTCGAAATAAGATACGCAATTTGAGCTATATGAATTGTGTATCTTATTTAGAACTTATTTTGAAATAGCTTATTTGGTAATTTGGTGTTGTGTACACAGTGCCAAATTTTGAAATAACCCACTAGTCCAAAATGTCCCTTACTCCTCCTGGAATGAGGTTTACAGGGATGTCGGAATAGTGATCCCATTATATTTCGAAATAATGGGCTTGCTGTGGAGACCCGAGATAGCATTTCAGGATACTCTGGTATCCTGAAATAGCATTGCAGTGTAGACATACCCTAAATGACCCCAGAATAGCATTCACATGGGCAGTAGTCTGCTTCTACTTGCTTTGTCCGTCTAACCCACTCTGATACCAAGCCAAAAATCTTGATTGCAGGTGAGCGCCATCTATAGACTTGAGACTTCTGTTTGTGATCTAGGCATAAAGCTGCTCGTCTTCACAGCCTATCCCACCCTACCCATCTTCTCTCGTTCACTATTGAGATGTCTGCTCCCAACTCTGATTGGTTCTTTGTCAGATTCCATCACCCACCTGTTAAATTGTCAGGCAGGCACCTTCTGTCTTGTTGAAAGTGTTTTGTAATATCCCACTTGAAAACTTTGTCTTGTGTATTTACACCCTGAAAACAAGATATAGAAAGATGACTCTTAGGCAGGGATGGGCATTAATTTTTGCCATGGGACCTAAACGGGAAGGGGTGGGGCTGCCTCACCCCCAGACGATGATTGGTCTGGTGTTAGGGGTGCCCCTTTGCCCCCCCCTTCCAAATAGGCACCCATGCCCTGGAAGAGGCTTGGCATGCTCCTTCACCTCCAGGCCAATCAGGGCTTGGGGGCGGGGGAGTGCGCGAAGCCGCCTCCTGCCCTGTGAGGAGCATGTGACGCTTTGAAGCACTGCGTGCAGGGCGGAAGGGAGAGCGGAGGAGGCTTCATGTGCTCCCCTGCCCCCAGGCCAATCAGGGCCTGGGGGTGGGGGAGCTGCGTGAAGCTTCCTTCGCTCCCCTCCCCACCCTGCGAGCAGCGTGAGGTGTTTCAAAGTGCCACATCCTCCTTGCAGGATAGGAGGAGGCTTCGCGCGCTCCCCCGCCCCCAGGCCAGTTAGTGCCTGGGGAGTGCCTGAAGCCTTCTCCGCTCTGCCCCCGCGGCTTCAAAGCACCACATGCTTAATTGGCCTGGGGGTGGGGGAGCAGCAGGGTCTCCGCGGGCTGGATCTACTCGCTTGGTGGGCTGGATCTGGCCCACGGAGGCCCTTTTGCCCATCCCTGCTCTTAGGGAATGGATGAGAACCTTGACCACCTTCTGTTTCTGTACTTAGTTCACAATTCACTCCCTTATCTGGTAAAGCTTTCCAGATCTGAAGCCTGACTTATTTTTTCCTCTGTAGTTTTGCACAAGGATCCAAGACAGGTGTATCTCTGTCTATTGGAAATTGGTCGCATCGTATCAAGGTATGCATTCCATGTATTTTTTTCCAATGAGAAGCTAAAAATTGTATTGTGTTAAACATAAGTTTTAGTGTTGAGTTGCGTACAGTATTTTGCAAATTGCCATCTTTTAATACAATGAAAATAGATTCTGTTTTGGTTCAGAGATTGACAGCCCTGCTGTTATGTACAGCCTGTCCATAGTGTACTCTTCAAAACTTTCCCATTATTGCTCATACCTGCCTGAATGAATGTTTTCTGGAGAGGTACAGCTTCACAATGCTTCTTAATATGGGCTGTGCCTGAATGTCACAATCAAGCACATAGTTATGAACAAGTTGTCTACATTTGTAAGGTGGCGTGGTCATGTATGGGAAACCTAAGTGGCCTCAAAAGAAGAACTTTAAATTTTGTTCTTAAAACTTAAGTTTGAAAAATGCCTCAATTGTTGCAGCAATTTAACTTTGAAACCCTCTAAGGCTTCTCAGTCTCCTGGGTTTTTTTTTCCATTGGTAATAAGAACAATAACTGGACCCAGACAGCAACAAAATGATTCTATCCAATTTAAAGCATATCTGAGAGAAATTCTAACCTTAATGTTATTTGACTTGTTAGATCACTAATCCTCTGACAGATCAGGCTTTTCTTATCTGAATTGCCTTTTCTCTGTTCACTTATTCAGCACTTTGCATGCATTTTCTTTGACTCCTTTGTTTTTGTTTAGTTTCATAAGGTCTCCTCTTACCTCATTCGCATCTTTTGTATTTATGTTCAGATATGGAGTTGAACCTCCTGTGCTAGTAAAACTGGAGAATGAAATTGAGTTAGAAGAGACATTGTTAATGACATCTGGGCCTGTGACATCTGTCAGCACCCCACAGTCATGTTGCCACCATGGGGAACTGCATGAAGCAGTAAGTATTCTGCATATGTCATACGGTGTTGGCTTTGAATTACTCTAGCTCCTAATTTTGCATATGTGCTATTTAGATCATTAAATACAAGGATTTTCTTTGTAGCATATGTGTACCCTCTTGCACTGAAAAGGCAACAATATGCCTCCTCCAATGGACGTAATGTACATAATACGTCTTTTTATGTATAAGTGGTTATGTTACCTGAGTACAGAACAGATCTCTCAGCATAGGGAAAGCTTGTACTGAAATCTCTCCATCCTTCTTTCCTATACTGATGGAAGACAGGAAAATACTCACCAGTTAAAAAAATAAATAAATAAATAAATTGGAAACTCAGTGTAGCATATTAGATGGGTAAGTCTTAACTGGTATTATTTAATGATGTTTGACCAAACTATCTAATATGAAAAGAATAGGCTCTTTTAAACATACATTACAAAACAAAAGGTTTTTATATGAAAACTTGCTGATGAAACACATATGCTAAAATATCTTGGTGCAATCTGGGAACAAATTTCTGCAGTTGGACTCTTAAGGAAACAGACTTTCATGCAGAAAGGAAATGAATCACTTAGCTTGTGAACAGGCCATAAGGGACTGATACACAGCTTCTCTAAATTACTTTAAAAGGAGTATTTAAGCCTAATGTTTTAAAAATAACTTCCTTTGTGGTCTGTGACTTCATAGTATGACAAAATCCATCGTGACATGCACTTCAAGTTGTGAAAATAATAATAAACAAATCACACCTGCATCTCATTTTGACTTTGTTCAATTTTGCTTCTCTGGAATGCTCCAACTCTGTCTTTCTCTATTGAAGGGTGAGTAATTCTGTAGCTCAGCAGCATTGTTGCATTTCTATTTTGCACCCATTCTTTGAATCCCTTTCTCTACTTTTTAAAATGAATATTATTCTTCAATTCTAAGGGAAGCCACCTGCAACTTACCTTTTTTATTGTCTAGGCTGTTTCTCTTTTGGTCTCTTTTCAGATATGTTTTTCCTTTGTAAGATTACAAAAGATTTCCATCTGTCTTGGAGAATACTAGTGCTTTTGAAGCCAGTACAGATTCTTCACCAATTTGTTCATCTGATGAAATAGGTCAGACTAGGCCTACTAAAACCATTTCAAGAATTCAAGAAAGGCCTAGTCATCTGGTAAAGAAAAGGAAGGGAATTTAAGTAGAAAAAAGTGTTTTATTAAAATGAGAAATTAGAAGAACCAGATGTGAGCTACTCCATAAATTAATCTTGTGTGTGTGCATATGTGCTCGTGTGTGCCTTTTTACGACATTTTTTTATATTCCATCTAGGAGTTTTATCTGTCAGTCTTGTAAGGAGGGAAAGTATTTTGACAGGGATATATTTAAACTTTTGTCATGATTAAATGACCTATGAATGGTTAATCCACCAAAACAAAAATATTACACATGTAATCTTAAAAAAAAAAAAAAAAAAAATCCTTTCACTTTTTTAATAGTTACTTTCCTTTTTGAAATCTAGGTTAAGCACATAGCAGAAGATCCTCCCTGTAGCTGTTCCCATAGATTTTCAATTGAATACTTATCTGAAGGACGTTACAGATTGGGAGATAAAATACTCTTCATACGAGTAAGTGCAGTTCTTCAATGTTTCCTCACCTTATCTGTTAGCTTTCCGTCTGTCCTATCTGGCATGTGGTCTGAGCTTTTTCACTTGTGCTGTATAGACATATGAACCCAATAGGAATGCACAATCTGCACATGTCTTGTGTCTGGATTCATCCCTGGACCATTGGCAGTGGCCTCCAGTCGTCTTTCCCTTGGGTAAACTGTAGTGACTTAGGAACATAACAGGGAGGGAATAAAATTTAGACACACGCATACTGAAAGTCAAGGCTAGTAGATTATTGTAATGGCCTATTAGAATATCCATACACCTGTCTGAAATCATGATCATTTTATATCTTTAAAACCTTTAAAAGGACCAAAATTCAAGGATGGTCCATCAAAATCTACTCACTACCAGGCTGACAGAATGGCTTTGACCTCAGCTTGGAAGGGGTGGTAATTGGGCTCACTCTGCAAATAAAGTTGTGAGAAGCAGAACCAGCAGGGACTTTAGTTTGGTCACGAGGCAAGATTTTTTTTTTTTTAATTTTATTAAACCTGGCTTAGAAGCTGATGTGTGGAGAGATTGGGTGGGAGCATTACAGCGACCTCTGTACTTGACCGTTGATCGTATAGTGTGTGTGGCAGCCACGACACTTTGGAGTAAGCAGAGAGAGGCAAAAAACATTTTTTTTTTTTACCATCTAATAGTAAAGGGTGGTTGGAGCTTTAGATATAATACTGTATGGCCAAAAGCATCTTGTTTGAACCATCAGCATCTTGTTCTTCAGTAGCTGTGAATACCTGGAATTCTTACCAGAACACTGCAGATATTGAGGTCGGATATGATAGAGGTCTATAAAATCATGACTGGAGTGGGAAAAAACTTTTCCTTATTCACTATTTACGTGTTCCCATGACATAAGAACTAGGAGTCACCAAATGAAATTAACGCGTAGCAGATTTAAAACAAAAGGAAGTTTTTCTTCACACCGTGCACAGGCAGCCTGTGGAACTCCTTGCCAGAGGAGGTTGTGAAGATCAGGATATTAACAGGATTCAAGAAAGAACTAGATAAATTCATGGAGGTTATGTCCATCAACCTAAGCTATAAGCTGGATGGTTAGGAATGGCATTCCTAGCCTCTGTCAGAGGCTGGGAATGTGTGACTGGAGAGGGATTGCTTGAAGATTCCCTGTTCTGTTCACTCCCACTGGGGCATCTGGCATTGGCCACTGATAAGACAGGATGCTGGGCTAAATGGACCTTTGGTCTGATCCAGTATGGCCGTTCTTGTGTTGTAAAGGACAGAAAGCAGAGACAGACAACTTATTTTCTAACTAATAGGCTTAATCTTCTATTGTCTGGGTGTCTAGTTCTTTTTTTTTTTTTTTTCCTAAGTCCTGGCTGTTGGTGCTTTGGTCTGTACATACTAATTTGAAAATATTATTTAACAAGGAAACAAGCCCTGAAGTCATGAAATAGTCACTACACAGAAACCGATCTTTATATATTCATGACTTTCATATTAAATTTGTATAAAATTTTTGTGTTTCATAAAGAAGCTCTCTAAAGAGGTGACAAGTCTCAGAGAGTAGTCATTCTAGTCTGTATCTGTAAAATCCAAAAGGAGTCCTGTGGTACTTTAAAGACTAAAGGTACGTCTAGACTACAGGCTTTTGTCCATAGAAGTTTTGTCGACAGATACTGTCGACAAAGCGCATCTAGATTACATCCGGTTCTGTCGACAAAGCAAGCCACTTTGTCGACATGACAATGTAGACGCAAAGGACAGTGTAGATGCAATAACGCCTTCTGTCGACAGAACTCTGTCGACAAAAGGCGTTATTCCTCGTAGAATGAGGTTTACAGCCAGCGACAAAACCGCTGAATTATGTCGACAGAACTCAGCGGCAGTGTAAACATTGACAAAACCCTGTACACAACCAAACCCTAGACACACCCAAACAGATTGATTTGAGCATTACCTACCATAAATATAAATAAGCATTTGTGAGCAAAGCCGGGAACACAGGAAATCACTAATCTCGGTATCTCTTACACTCAAGGAATACAAGAGCTATAGATCCCTGGGAAAAATAACAAAAGCTCATATACCCTTTTCAATGAGTGTATGTTGACCCATCTTGAGAGTCCTAGACCAGTCAGTAAGTCAAGTGAGCATTCTGCCCTCCTGCTATCTGGTGATGGATGGTTGGTGAGAGAGGTGAACATATTCTGCCCTTAAATAAGATTTCTGTTTGTCAGATGACCATCCAATCAGCTTCAGAACCACAGTTTGGTGGTTGTGGGATAGCCCAAGGAACCAATGTCTACACTGCATGCTTATTTTGAAGTAACTCATGTTGTTTAAAGTAACAGAGTGCGTGTCTACACAGCAAGTCCATTATTTCAAGATGGCAGACTTCTTACTCTGACTTCTGTAACCCTCATTTCATGAGGAGTAAGGGAAGTCCAAGGAAGAGTGTTCTTCCTTTGACTTTCGGCTGTGCAAGCAGCACCAAGAGTTGAGTTACGCTACTTCGACTTCAGCTACACAATGAACATAGCTGAAGTTGCGTATCTTAACTCGACATGAGCCTGCTGTGTAGCTATACCCTTGGGCTGTGTCTACACTGCCCCCTCTTGTGCAAAAAGTATGCAAATGAGGCGAAGTGTGGAATATTGCCACGCCTCAGTTGCATAATTAATGAGGATGCTTTTTGCACAAAACCCCCCTCTTGCACAAGAGCCATTTTTTTTCCAGTAAGAACAGCTCTTGTGCAAGAGGGGCAGGTTTTTGCGCCAAAAATGGAGCCTAATTAATTATGCAAATGAGGAACAGCGATATTCCATGCTTCCCCTCATTTGCATATTTTTTGCGCAAGAGGGGGCAGTGTAGACATAGCCTCCAAGTCTAAATTGGGAAATCCAGTTTTCTTCTACCTGGTCACACTCTGTAAGTTGGACTCCTTTGGTTGGAAAACAATCATGGTTGATAGTTCCAATTTTGGTCTCTTCAGGGAGATGTCAGGCATTACAATAAGCTGCCCTGCATCTGTCTATGACAGCTGTGGGGAGTTCCTGCTACATACCCAAAAGGTAGGTCAAATTCTTTAAAATGGCAATTAGAGTCAACTGAAAGTCACAATTTGGAAAAAAGGTGGATAAGATAATATCTTACTTTGTATGGGGATGTAATTAGGATGCTGTGGCGGAGAACACATCACAGCCCAACATGATAGCATATAATTTTGGAAATGGGAACTACACAAAATGAGAAAGTTAGTTAAACAGAAACGGCATGTCTACACAGCAGAGCTAAATCTGAAATTCAGAAATCTGAAATAAGCTATGCAACTTGAGCTATGTCAATTGCGTAGTTAAGTTGAAAGCTTATTTTGGCTTTTGTTGCTGTCTGTATAGCAGGAAGTTGAGAGAGCGCTCTTCCTCTGACTTCCCTTAATCCTTGTAAAATGAGGGTTATAGGAGTCGGAGTAAGAAATCCTCTGACTGCACATTATTTCAACATTTATGTTGAAATAACTTCTTGACTATAGATGCAAACTATATTATTTCAGAATAACACAGCTGTGTAGGTATACCCAAATTAAAAGGTACAGTGCCAAAAGTAAAATCCCTGCAAGCTGCATGGAAACTTTTTAAAGTGGCTCAACTTAAATGTATACCCCAAATTCAAAAATACAATAAGAGAATCAAACAAGAGCCACTGTGGCTAAGCAACAAAATAAAAGAAGCAGTGAGACAAAGTATCTTTAAAAAGTGGAAGTAAAATCTTAGTGACGAAAATAGAGCATAAACTCTGGCAAATGAAGGGTAAAGATATAATTAGGAAGGCCAAAAAAGCATTTGAAGAACACGTTGGTAAGCCTAATGTCAGTACCAGGCAAACTGGTTGAAACAATAGTAAAGAACAGAATAGTCAGACAAATGAACATAATACATTGGAAGAGTCCGCACAATTTTTGTAAAGGGAAATCATGCCACACCAATCCATTACAATTCTTTGAGGCTATCAACAAGCATTGGACATAGGTGATCTAGGAAATACAGAGTATTTAGATTTTCAGAAAGTCTTTGTCAAAGTCCCTAACTGCAGGTTCTAAGCAAAGTACGTCGTCATGGAATGAGAGGGAAGACCCTCTCGTTGATTAAAAGATAGAAACAAAGGGTAGAAATCAATGATCAGTTTTTCAGAATGGAGAAAGGCAAGTAGTGGTGGCCCTCATGGGTCTATACAGGGACCAGTCCTATTGAACATATTCATAAATGATCTCTAAAAAAGAATAAAACAGTGAGGTGGCAAAATTTGCAGATGATATACAAACTACTCAAGATAGTAAAATCCAAAAGCAGACCGCAAAGAGTTAGAGAAGTGTCACAAGACTGGGCTACAAAATGGCAGATGAAATTCAGTGTTGATAAATGAAAAGTAATGCACACTGGAAAACATAGTCCCAACTATGCATATACAATGATGGGGACTAAATTAGCTATTACCACTCAAGAAAGAGATCTTAGAGTCCTTGTGGATAGTTCTCTGAAACATCCACTTAATATGTAGAGGGAGTCAAAAAAGCTAACAAAGCATTGGGAATCATTAAAAAAGGACAAGATAAGACCAAAAAGATAATATTGATTCTATGTAAATCTATGGTATTGCCACATTTTGAAAACAGCGTGAAGATGTGTTTGCCCCATCTTACAAAAAGGTAAGTTACAAAAAGGAGTTAGAAAAGGGCAACAAAAATGACTTTGGGTATGAAGCAGTTTCTATACAGGGTGTGATTAATAAGACTGGGATTTCTCATCTAGGAAAGAGATGACTAAGGTAGGATATGAGTAAAGCTTATAAAATCATGTCTGGTAGGGAGAAAGTAAATAAGGAAAAGTTATTTACTCCTTCTCCCAACACAGAAATTAGGGTGTCACCAAATGAAATTAATAGGCAACAGGTTTAAAACAAACAGAAGGAAGTATTTCTTCCCACAACTTACAGTCAACCTTGCCAGAGCTCCTTGCCAGAGGACTTTAATCCTCGTGCAATGAGGTTTACAGGATGTCAGAGTAAGAAGCCCGTTATTTCAAGTTAATTTTGAAATAATGGGATTCATGTGCAATAAGCGCGTAACGTTATTTTGGAATAACGGATGTTATTCCAAAATAACTCTGCTGTGTAGATGTACCTTACCGGGGTTCAATAGAGAACTAGATAAATTCATGGAGGATAAATTCATCAATGACTATTAGCCAAAATGGGCAGGGATTATGTCCCTAGCCTCTGTCTGTCAGAGCCTGGGAGTGGGTAGCAGAGGATGGATCACTTGATAATTTCCTGTTCTTTTCATTCCCTTTGGGACATCTGACTTTGGCTGCTCTCAGAAGACAAGATACTGAATGGATCTTTGGCCATGGTGGGTCAGGCCATTGTTACATTTTTATGACCAATTTCTGTTGGTGAGACAGATGAACTTTTGAGTTACATAGAGCTCTTCAGGTCTGGGAAAAGTACCCTGGCTACAGCAGCATTGCATGCAACAATCTGATACATACATATACTTGTGTTATTACAGTATAATTCCAGTTATCTGTTTCCTTTTTCTGCAAATCTTACTTCTCCAAATCCAGTTTTCCTCTTCTCCGGCACCCTATGTTAGTTAATAATTGTTTGTTTTATTCTAATACCCAGTTATCTGACAGTTTCAGGTGTCCCCCAGACCACTGTACTGTTTGTATTTTTTTCTTATAATATTATTTGTATAACACCTTGTAGCCCATAGACACTTAGACTGTTGCCCCTACGTAGTCAGTCAGTGTCTCAGTTCCAGGAGGGGAACCTTATTAATGTCAGAAGGGGAGCAGAAAAACCCTGAAATTCTTTCCTATTTAAAACAAGGGGAAATTCAGGCTAATGTATGAAAGAGTGTGTTTCAATACATTCAGATTGATAGTGCCTTACATTTCCTATGTTACAACTAGTAATAAATTGTGTATTAACATAGATATGAATGTAGCGTTCTGTTATCGGTTTCTTCCCTCTTCTCAGATGCTGCATGGAAAACATGTGATGGTACGTGTTGGTGGAGGGTGGGACACTCTTCAAGGTTTTCTGCTCAAATATGATCCATGTCGAGTGTTGCAGTTTGCAACTCTGGAGCAAAAAATCCTGGCATTTCAGAAAGGTGGCCCCAATGAAGTCATCCCCGATTCATCATCAAGAACTCTGCAGCCTCCTTTCATGAGTCCCATATCAGCTGTTAATATGTTTCAGAAACAAAATTCAAAACCACCCACTCCTGTTACAGTTCGAAAAGCTGCCCAGGTGGCCAGTGGCAAGCAGGCATTATCTAAACATCTGCAATCACCTGGCCTGTCATCCCCAAAAGCAGCAACCAAGTCCATATCTGCTCATTCCAGATTACCGGGATCTCCAGCAAAGGGTGCCCAATCTCCTTTCAGAGCCTTAACAGGTGCTTCAAAGAAATTGGATTCTTCTGCGCGTAACGTACCAACTTCCGCTATTTCAAAACTTGCACAACCTGTAAACAAAAGTTCTTCCACTGTATTAAGTACTGCTCCTGGTTGTTCAGGGCCACTGCGCAAACGCATCCGGTCCCCTGATGCTCCTAATGTCAAACTTGCTCCATCCCAGAATTCTCCAGTAGCAATTTTACATCCTGCCCTCTCTTACTCTACAAGTCAGCTTTCAGAGTTACCTGGGACAAGAGAAATGATGGCTTTGAAACAAAAATATGCTCCTTCTAAATGCAAAACTGTATCTAACTCCACGACCAAACCTAATTCAGTTGCTTCAAAATCCTCCTCAAAGTCTGCTGCTAAGCCACCTAAGGAAAATCTGTCTGTTGTTTCTAAGCCTATGCATTCTTATCAGTCTCTTGCAAAAGTAGCAAAACCCACTTCTGAAAGTAATGATGAAGCATCAGGAATAGGGTCCCAGCCTCCCAGAAGACTGCCACAAACAGGGCTTGGCCCAGGGAGGAACCTCAGAACCACTCCAGTCATAAAACAGTCAGATTCTGCATCCTCACTTGCGGTTGGCAAAACATCAGGGTTAATGCCTCCACTGGTCTCTCCAAGCAAGAATATATCTTCAGTTACAAATAAACGACCCGCAGTAAAATGCGTACAGGGACATGATAGCAGTAGAAACCAACAGATAGAATCCAATTTATCAAAACATCCTGAACGCACACCCTTATCTGTCGTACGACTTCCTCAAACATCGGCCAAAACACAAATGACAAAGAAGACTGTACAGCCTTCCGCAGCAAGTCAATCTCTAATCAAAACCTCCCAAAAAAGTGGTGAAACCCTGGCTTCAACAGCTAAGAAGCCCATCTCAAAAGGAAAGACTACAACTGCATATCGCAAAGAGACCCCTGGTATGTTGAAAGATCCTATTTTGAAGTCTAAACAAGATGATCACTATTTTGTTATGACAGGCAGTAAGAAACCCAGAAAGTAAGCATAAATATGGTGCTTTCCACTTATGTAACACTAATCACAGTGGTAACACTATGTCTCAGACGTGTGTTGTGTGTGTTTTTTAAAATGAGGATTATTTCCTATATAGGGAACCCTTGCCATTCGCAGTGGATGTGTTCCTACATCTTCTGCCAATGGCTAAATTTGTAAATACTACAAGCTGTGGCTCCTGGCCCGTTCCTCCCCCCTGCCCAGTGAGTTCCCAAACTCACTGCAGGGGCTGGCAGCCATGTGGAATTTACTGTAGCTTCCAGGAGACACAGGGAACTCTTGATTGACCCCCCCCCCCACACACACACACACACACTCCCAGCCCCTTGTTACCCACCCCCAAAGCCAGGCAATCTGTGAACATGCAGAACTGCAGATAGCAATTTCACAAATTGCGAGGGTCTCCTGTGTATTCTGCCCATACTTTGTAGTTAAATATCTTTTCACTTTTATGACACATGAAAACTACATTTACTTGCTATTCAACATATAGTATTAACAGAGTATGCCTGCTTGTTGCTGGCATGATGCTTTAAGGCTGTTTTGGAGAGGAGAACTGTTGCTGCTCTTAAAATGATTTTAGCTTATTCTAGATATTTCTCCCAAGCAGGATCCAGATGATATTCAGAACGCTCTGGTACGTCGGTGTCAAGTACCTGCTGACTCTAGTTATGTTACGTATGCTGTACATGTATTATTGATATCTGTAAAAGTCAATTTATTACAACACAAATAATAGGATTAACACTTACATGAGTTTGCTGAATTAGGATAATGAATCAGATTTTGAATGGATAGTTGATCCATAGAAGAGGAATTAGGACTTTAGGCCAAGATAATGGCTGAATTTTTGGGTCCCCGCTGTGAGATGCAATAGAGTGGCCTGATATTTCAGAACATTCTAAGCATCCATACTCTGACAATCTGTCCTCCTAAGGTATCTCAAGCTGGGCATAAGTCACTTTTGAAAATCTTGATTTTTGGCGTTCATCTATTTTTCGTGCCTTGAGTATGTTGAGTGCTTAGTAATGCACACTCTGAACCTCATGGTTGAATGTCACTGTTCTATTATTATTGTTATGACAAGATGCATTCAAAGGAAAGAGGATGGTGCTGTTGACAATTTTATTAAGTTGCCATTTGTGTTTTTAAAGTGTCTCTTCCCCTTCCCCCCAGGCAATGTTGTTTTGTTTAGATCTGCTATAGTAACTTTACATAGTCATTCCATTTTGGAGCCAAGAAACTGTTTTCCAAAGTGCTAAGTGTTCAACTCTGCAGAGGGCTCCATGAGGCTTCTGTACTACTTGCAGAACACTTAAACCCTTAAAATAGGGTTTAGAAGAACTAGTATGGTGCCTCAACCTTTACACAAGTATGAAATTCCCTGAATGAACTAAAACAATGGTCACTTGCACTAATTACCACCTCTGGGTCAGTGTTATCTGAAGTCAGGATATTTTACAAGTTTAAGGAACAGCAGTGCAAGCATTTTAAAGGAATCTTGCCTTAAATTTCATAAATGGACTATGATTGCATGATTTATAAACTAAGAGAATGTTTTTCTCCTCTTAAGGAATTTACCTAGGGGCATATGGAAGGGATATATTATAGTCTAATGTTTTTCTTCTCAGAACTGGAGTCAAACAGCAGTTTATAAATTAATCATGTTTTTTAATTGGCGGCAGCAGCAGCCTCATAGATGTGCCATTATTAGCACCTTGTTAATTCTCTGTTATTTATGGCTATAAAGTATGCATACGTACTGTAGAGTATGTTAGTCTGCTGAAAGTGAATATAGCGTACTGTAACCAGTCTATTAGCTAATACTTTGGAATATTAAATACACCAACTATGATAACTGATACAACATGTCCAAGAAGCTTGTTTAGCTACAAAATTCAGGTAGAAAAAGTCTGTTGCTAAACTGCTTTGCCTACACAATGGTGAGTTTGGCCTAGTGTAAATGGGAAAACTCTAGTGGCTGCAGTTGAATGAATCTCATGCTAGTAATGAATTTGGAGTGCTGACTCATGAACTGAAAAATTCATCTTCACAATGAGAGAACTGCTTAAAAGTAGACTTCCAAATATCCTGTAGTTATGATTCAGTACATCTGCTTGGGTAGACTAATGGCAGAACTCTTGGGTTTCTTTGTTATGAACTATTTATGTTTTTAAAGTTCTTTTAAATTGCTATGAAATAATTTCTCTAAGTACATACTAAGTCTGTCATATTTTGAAATATAACATCATGGTTTCAAAGAGGAGGAAATTGGATGATTTCATCTTTGACTTGTAAAAGTTCATGTTTTAAAGGAGATTAAAATTCAAGCTTTACTTTGTGATTCTAACAAACTTCTGAGCTGGGAAAGTATGGCACTGCAGGGGATAAAATATGCCTTATATCTGAAATCAGTGCAATAAGCTCTTAAAAGGTTAAGCAATGCACATTATGTTCCTTCTGAATTTACAGAGATCAACCTGAGTGTTGCGTTGAACAAATGTAATAGTTATAAAATGTTGACCTACATTCAATCTTTAACACAAGTTGCATAACTTGATTAAGGCTTACATCCTGTAACTTGGCATGGAGTGAACTCAAAAAGGATAGCAGTTGTCAGATTTAACAAAACCGCTCTTGTCATTCTGAAGGACTCTGATGGGAAATCTGTAAATTTTTGCAATGTTTACATTGGCAAAAGGTATGTCTAATCTCCTGCTGGTACCAGTTTTGTGTGAAAGAAGTTGAAGCAAGTCACTGCATTCTTGACCCCTTTTCTGTACTAATACCGGTTATTTTAAATAAACTTTTTATACCACACTCTGATTTTAGTCAGTGATTGATTTAAAATGCACAAACTTGTTTTGCATTTTGGTGTATACAATATTGCACTTCAAAAGATGGATTTGTCTTAAAGGTTTATGCTATTGTAGGACAGTGGTGGGCAACCTGAGGCCTGTGGGCAGCAAGCAGCCCATCAGGGTTCTCAGTGTGGCCCACAAAATATTTTGTTTACTACCATAATTACTAGTGTGACATGCATGTGCACTGAGGTGCATGCTGGTTGCATGCAATATTGACCGTGAGAGTGGTGTACTCCTTTTGCATTCCATCAAAGCACTGCTACAGTTCAATCAACACCTCCTGCAAATTCTAGGTAGGTAAGCACAGTTAGTAGAATACCCTATCCCGGGAAACCATATTGGTTCTGACAATCTTGTGACCCACTGAGATGGAGGGCCATTCATGTGGCTCCATTCGCTAGCCTGGGTTGTCCATTGCCATTGTAGGACAAAACATGAAGAAAATTCTGTCAAGCCAACACTAAGATACAAAGATCTGTGCCCAACCTACTTGCTTTGGATTAGATTCCAAAATTTTAATTCCATGAGTTCATTTCAGTGAGGCTAATCACAGCACAGAGATCTGATTTTTAGACTAGTCACATCTTTTTGCACTTCAAATGAGTCCCAAAGCTCTTGGTTCACAGTACTTTTATTTCCAGCTTCCTTTAAATTAATCACTTGTACTCCAGGAGCCTGAGAGACAGCTGATGTGAGCTCTTCATCAGTGACACTTCTCACAGATGCATGCAGGGGAGGGACAGGGGCTCATTTTGCTGTCTGAAGGAAGGATGGATTTTCAACCTCTGACGGTCTGTATTTTTATTGGGGGGAGAGTATGTAGACCTCATTACCTGTGTGTATATAACTTAATAATGTTTAATAATGAGCCATTTTACTATAGAAGTCCTCAAGTCCTATTTTTGGATTGAGGTATCATTAAGGGGTTGCTGTTCAAACATGAGATTACTTGTATTGTGATTCCTCACAATACAACATATTTATTAAGAAAAGGGCAGCTATCTTGTCAAGTAGTTTATTTTCCTTGTTATGATACCTCCCCACTACAATCTTCTGCAGAGGTTACAGTAAAATATATTAAATCTGTACAAAATAGTAAAAAGTTACTGGTGTGAATAAATTGCTGAAATATTATTAGTGTTACATAGAGGCAAAACCTTTCCTTCCTCATTGATAAAATGGATATTGGCAGAACAGTTTAATTTTTTTTTAAATCAAACTCAGTGACACTTTCCTTCATCATTCAAATTAATGGATTATATACATGGAAGAATGAGATGTGCACATTAACACAGTAGTTGCAGGTTTGCAATTAAGTCAATCAGATCCCAGCTTTATACTATAATGAGCCACATTCAAGCCTG
Organism: Pelodiscus sinensis; assembly: GCF_052426305.1. Lineage (NCBI taxonomy): Eukaryota > Metazoa > Chordata > Testudines > Trionychidae > Pelodiscus > Pelodiscus sinensis. The sequence continues at coordinate 86,629,592 of NC_143052.1, forward strand.
GCAAGCATCATTCATCTCCCCTGAGTTCAAGAAATGCAAGTATTGGTGTTGGGTAGAAGGAGGGAAATGTTGCAAGACACTTAAAATGGCAACTGAATGGAATTTTGTAAATTTACAATCTTTCCCCGCTCTGTGAATGTGTTTATAATAAAAAGGAGACTGCTAGTGTTGGTCCTGCTGAAGCTATTGAGACAGCTGCCATCCTTGCTGGCTAGTGTAGGAGCCTTATAATTATAAGCAAATGCAGGAAGAAAATTGGTTCAAATCGACTTACAATTAAGTGCTAAAAATTGTTGAGACATATGGGCTACGTCTCAACAGCTTCCTTTTTATGCAAAAGCCTATGCAAATGACGCATAGATTAGATATGGCTGTGCTTCATTTGCATAATTAGATGTTTTTGCGCAAGAGGTTTTTGCACAAGAGCTGTTCTTTCTTAAACGAGGAAGAATGGCTCTTGCTCGGGGGGGGTTGCACAAAAAGGCACTGTGTAGATGGCACTTTTTTGCACAAAAAACGTTTGCGCAAAACCAGCTCCAAATTAATTATGCAAATGAAGCATGGCAATTTGCTAATCTGCACTTCATTTGCATAGGCTTTTGTGGAAGAGGGAAGCTGGGTAGGTGTAGCCATGCATTATAAACATGTGGACAAGTGTCTGTCTAGACAAATTTACTCAAGCATTAGTGCCCTACATGGCTGTGTCTACACTGCAGGGCTTAACTCAAAATAAACTAAGCAAATTGAGCTACAGCAATTGCGTAACTTATTTTGAAATAGCTTATTTCAAAACGGGGAACGTCTACACAGCACTTATTTCAAAACAGAGCACTCTTCCTCCGCCTTCCCTTACTCCTCATGCAATGAGGGTTACAGGAGTTGGAATAAAAAGTCCTCCAGCTTGACAGTATTTTGACACTATTTCAAAATAACTACCTACTTTATAGACGCAGACTAAGTTATTTCAAAATAGTGTGGTAGTGTAGACGTACCCATGCATGTGAATATTGGCTATTCCCCTTTGGAAAGGAATATCTTTTCTGTCTCATGGTTTTCTTTTTACTAAGGGCTTGTCTACACTCCTACTCATGTCAATGTAATTTATGGCGCTCAGCGGGATGAAAAAGCTGCCCTCCCTAAGCAAGATCAGTTGCATGAATTTATCTACACTACACTATGTTGGCTGGAGATGCTTTCCTGACAATACATATCTTCAACCTACATGAGTGGTGGAAGATTTATGCTAATAGACAAGCACTCCTATTGGCATAATGTATCTTCACCAGCCTTGACGCAGCAGTGCAGCTGCATTTGTATAGCTCCACCGATGTAGCAGTAATGCAGACTTTGCCCATGTGTTAAACCTGGAATATTTGGATTTGCATTTACATTAAAAAGCTTCTCTGCTCCAGATAACCTTTATTTTTATCGTGAGATTCGTTTGTCTAACAAATGTGATGCACAGCTGCAGCAGATCCCAATTTCGGAGCAGTGAAGTAATCCAAAGGCTCAAAAATTCCACATATAATTAAATTCGCACTAGTCTGTGATTTATCTCCCATCATTTGCTGGGAGGATATGTCTCCAATGTTTAGAAATGACTACTGAAAAGTATTCTGTACACACCAATAGGCTAAAGACAACAGAAAGTGGTCAAGAATAAGGAATCTCATACATATAAATATGCTGAAATTCACATTATAATGTACCATCTATAAAGTCATACAGGGGATAAAAAGCTGTAGTCAGTCAGGTAGAAAAGGAAATTTGAGTATTCCAGAGAGACTGACAGATAACTCTGTGGCTACGTCTAGACTGGCATGATTTTCCGCAAATGCTTTAACGGAAACGTTTTTCCGTTAAAAGCATTTGCAGAAAAGAGCGTCTAGATTGGCACAGACACTTTTGCACAAAAGCACTTTTTGCAGAAAAGCGTCCTTGCCTATCTAGACGCGGTTTTGCACAAGACAGCCCCGATCGCCATTTTCGCCATTGGGGCTTTTTTGCACAAAACAGTTTTCAGCTGGCTACACTGGCTCTTTTGCGCAAAAGCATTTCCGGAAAAGGGCTTTTGCCTGAACGGGAAGTCAAAGCATTTGTACAAGAAGCACTGATTTTGGACAGTAGAACCGTCCGTGCTTTTGTGCAAAATCAAGCAGCCAGTGTAGACAGCTGGCAAGCTTTTCCGCAAAAGTGGCCGCTTTGCGTCTAGACTGGCAAGTTTTTCCACAAGCCTGTGTGTATATCCACCTGATAATAGACATGTAGTATAGTTGGCTTTATGAAAAAGGAAATGGCAATGAGATTGCTCAGGCTACTTACTAAAATGTGTGTGCTGCCTCATGAAGAAACTATTAATTGTGAATCCATTGCTGCAGAATTGGTTTTATAATGGCTGAAACCAAAGCTTGAGCCACAACAGTGTAGATAGATAAATACCCCTTTCAGAAAGCATTCGGGTAACTTCTTTCTATTTCTCCATGTGCCCTCAGAAGCCATATATGACCAGGGGCAAAGGAAAGGCTGACATTCAAAGCAAGGTGGGATAAAGGCTGATTAGACTGTGGGGACAAAAGAAAGGAAAGAATGCTGAGCAGATTCTCTGGGTATCCGACTATTCCTAGATTTAAATGCCAACATGAACATTCCATTCATGGAGTTGTTCTAAGAAAAATATTCCCTCCAGTGTTGTTACAGTTTTGTTTGTCAGAAAAAAAATCTACAGATTCAAATTATAACCTATTACAATTGGCATGCAAAACCAATGTCCTTAAACATAAATCCTGAATAGTTAGATGTAGTATTTTCCTGATGTAACTTTAAGAAAACATGTTCCTTCTTTATTCTAGTGATTATTCATATATTTATCATTTCTGCATCTATACTTAGGAACAGGATGCCAATGTTGGTAGTGTTCTTTCCTTTATACCACTACCACCTTCCCCTTGTGATTCACTGAACTATCAGTAAGGTAAATGTTAATGGCTTTGTGGGGGAAGTTGATGACACGTGATGGGATTTTTTGTTGGGTTTGAATGGCACCTGCCATGATTTTTCTCAAGTATGGAACGGGCACCAGTCACGCACACAATTCCTGAACTGGTTACTTTTTTGCATAATGAATGGAAAATTAAAGGCTTGTTCCTTCTCTTTAAAAATCTGATGAAATGATAGAGCAGTTTTCTGTTCAAATTGTTTCAAAAGGACTGTTACAGAACAGACAATAACAAACTTTATTTTCAGGGGGAGGAGAACGTTCATGTTTTGGAACAAAAATGAAACTCTGCTGGTCAAAGAGTATTATGGGGACCTCTAGTGGCTAACAAAACTGCTAGTAGCTACCCAGTTTATAATTACATCAAAGCTACTAGTAACCCTTTCTTATTGTAAAACTCAATGGACAAAATTTTCATCTTGGATCCATGCTGTACCTTTTAAATGGCTCATGCCCAATGTAGGGTGTGAGGAAGTCACAAAATGATTCCAGAAACCTAAAAAGCTGTGGGATTCCTTCATTTAGTAAAACTAACTTTATATAAGTCCACTTCATAAATATTTTGATGTAAATACTAAAAGGGGAGAGAACATATTTTTGTCCCCAAGTTATTTACATTCCACATAAATTTGCTAAGTCCCTTTTTTTTTAAAAAGTAACACCTGAGAGGCTTAGTCCACACAATGGATCTTACACTTTCTGTGCTTCCCCTTGACTTGTAGCTGAGCTACAAGACCGGTTATAGGTGCAGAATACAGACCAAAGAGTGATGGATACACTGTGGATGAAAAACTGATCAAAGAGATGGATTTATGCTCTACCAATAAAAGCTGGTTGGATGACTGGGCACTATGCCTGGTGGAACTGCAGGGGTGGCACCTTGTGAGTGCAGACAGCTCTCAGCATCCCCAACCCCTGCATCTCCAAGCAGGACATGCTAGGATCTGTACAGAGCCAGAATAGGCAGGAAGCCTGCCTTAGCCCTGCTGGGCCACTGCCTGGGAGCCACTTAAGGTAAGTGCCACCCAACTGAGGCCTGTAATCCAGACCCCCTTCCACACCCCAACCTCTGTCCTCATAAATCAGAATTCCCTCCCAGAGCCCCCACACTCACCCACACCCCAACCCCCTTCCTCAGCTCCCTCCCACACTCCAACTCTCTGCCCCAAGCTCACTCCCTGCACCCCTACCCCAACCCTGAGCCCCTTCATCTCCAGTTCCACCTCAGAGCCTGCACCCTTAGCCAGAGCCCTCACTGCCTCCCATACCCTAACCCAACACCTAAGCCCTCTCCCACACTCTGACTTCGACAGTCCCAGCCCATAGCCCCTTCCTGCACTGCAAACCCCTCAGGCCTGGCCCCACCCCAGAGCTGCACCGCCCAGTCAAAGCACTCACCCACTCCCACCCCGAACTCATTTTCTGCCCTACCCTGGAGTCCATACTCCCAGACTGAGCCCTCACTCCATCCCACACCACAACCTCCTGCCATGGCCCAGTGAAAGTGAGGAAGGGCGAGGGACAGAAGGAGGGAAAATGGAGTGAGCAGTGTGGGGTGCCTCAGAGAAGAGGGGGGACAGAAGGTTGAGCCTCAGGGAAAAGATGAAGCAGGGGCAGGGCTAGGGTGTTTGTTTAGAAAGTTTGCAAACCTACCTTACAATTATTTGAAAATTAAATGTAATAGCAATTCAGGTTTTGATTTTATGTAATTCGCTGTCCCCTCACACCTTTCACCCCATGCTCCAGATAAACTTTTTTTTTTAAGTATGATGTAACTGCTGGAACAGAGACCTTCCTGTACTGGCACCTGTGGTCCCAAAAGAACAGATAATTACCATAGTGCGTCATCTTGATGTACAATATGTCTATTAGCACCAATTTATTTGCTGAGTATAGTATTCTATGGACATCTGTGAAATAGGATCATAATAAATTATTTGTATTGTGCACACACTGCTGCAGTGACCCTGGCAGTCCCTTGAAGGTATTTATTACTGCTTTAAAAACTAAGATGAGCAGAGTAAGTTTGTTTAAAACAAACAAATTCCATAAATATTCAGAACCTATTATAATCTCTTGGATATAAGCTTGTTTAAAATATCTAAACCAGTAGTCCTGTGTGAATGCAAAGATGAGCGATTTGTCTTTTGGTACATTGTTAGCAATAGCAAAGATGTGTGATCTGTGTTCTTGTGCATCCTTAGCCATAGCAAGATACCCAGCTATAATTTTTATTTAGTCCTGACTTGCGGGCAAGGGACTGAATTAGATGACATTTTGAGGTTCCTTGCAGGCTTACACTTCTGTGGTTTTCTGAATAAAAACTATAAGAGAAGAAATATTTTATGGTGTAGTAGATACGGGTTATAAGGCAATCTGTTCTAAACAGTGCTTTACTTTTCAATATTTATCAGTTTATGCAAGTTCTTGTTGAAAAAGCACTGGCTTTCAAAGGGTACATCCACATAGCAGGGCTAACGTTGAATTAAGCTACACAACTTCAGCTACGTCAATCGTGTTGCTAAAGTCAAAAGAGCTCAATTCAGCTTTTGGTGCTGTCTACACAGCAGGAAGTCGAAAGAAGAACACACTTCCTTTGACTTCCCTTACTCCTTATTAAATGAAGGTTACCATGAGTCGGGTAAGAAGTCCTCCAGCTTGACATTATTTTGAAATAAAGTCTGTTACTTTGGAATAACATTAGTTATTCCAAAATAACGCTGCTGTGTAGATGTACCCAAAGGGACTTGTGCACCTCTGTCACCGGACTTATCTATGCTAGTCAACAAAAGATATAAATTCTAACATATATTAGATGTATTTTATCATGTTAGCTTTTTCTTGTGTGTAGATGTGAGATACTTTTGAAACCTCTACCTAGTTTCGCACCTGACAAAATTTCCCATCATACTGTTCTGACTAAACAAAAATCTTGTCCGACGCCTTGTAAATGCACACACTATTCCTGTTGCTGCTTCACATCTAAATGCTGCTGTTGTACTGAGAGCCTTTTTATATCCTCTTCTGCTGGCGTGACCTCCTACCACACCATATAGAATGACTTCAGAGAAATGAAAATCTGTTGATTTAAATGTCCACTGTATTTTCAGCTCTACAAACTTTTTAATTTTTCTCCTTAAATTACTGTAAGTATGCTTTTGTACTGCTAAACTTTTTCTGCCTTTCATCCTATAGTGGCTGAAATGATTCCTTCATGTATTATAAGATGTCAGTGGAGCCCTATGGGTTCTGTTATACAGGAAGTCATTTGAGCACTATAATCTATTATATGATTTAGAGCTGAGTGAATAATTCATAGCAAACTATTTTACTGGATGAATGTAGTTTCCATTAACTAATTGTTAGTGAGCAGTTTAGCTTTTTAAAGCTTATTTGCCAAAACTAGATGGATGATTCTTTATCTGCAGATCATTCAAGCAATTCATTTTAATAATTTAATAGTATTTGAGCAGTAGTTAGTTTTGTTTGGGCAGAGAAATCATAAGATTTTATTCTGTTCCCTGGTTGGTTTAACATAAATGTTAGTATCGGGCTTCCTGTATAAAACTCATATTTCCTTGTTTTCCTCAAATTTTCTAATATTCATTTAAGCTTTGATGCTATGCAGGTCTGATTAATCTGTACTTTTGCATACAGTTTCATCTTCTTTCAGCTCCACCCTTTGTATATACCTTCACATTTTTAGCAGTTCCTTCACTGTTGTGGCTGTTAAACCAGAGTGCACGATGCCAGAGTATTCACTGAAACTTGTGGGACTAGGAGGGAGACTTGAGAATGTGTGAACGTGGAAGAGCCAAAAGGGAAATGTATAGGAAGGAGGAGGTTGAGGAGATTGCAAAGATATGTGATGATCATGCGAAGACGTGCTGACCAGCCGGGGGACTGAAGAGGTGCAGCAGACTAGGAAGATTTGAGGGGTAGGATACTGTGAAAGGAAAGGGATGTAAATATAGGGGTAAGAATATAGAAGGTGGACACAGAATGGGATACTAAGGCTATGTCTATGCTTGTGGCGGCTTGCATTAGAAATACGCAAATGAGGCTAATCATGAATATCGCCAAGCCTAATTTGCATACCTAATAAGCCACCTTTTTTTTGCAGAAGAGGCTCTTGCGCCAGAAGGAGCTGTCTACACTGCCCCTTCTGCAAGAAAAACCCTCTTCAGCAATGCTGTTATTCCTGAAAATAATTGGCGTAACGGCTTTGCGCAAGAGGGTTTTTCTTGCGCAAGGGGCGGTGTAGACAGCACCTTCTGGTGCAAGAGTCTCTTCTGCAAAAATGGCAGCTCATTGGATATGCAAATGAGGCTTGGCGATATTCCACGCTTAGCCTCCTTTGCATATTTCTTCACAAGAAGCCGCAAGTAGACATAGCCTAAGGCTGTGTCTAAATTGGCAAGATTTTGTGCAAAAGCAGTTGCTTTTGCGCAGAAACTTGCCGCCTGTCTACACTGGCCGTGAGTTCTTGCGCAAGAGCACTGACGTTCTAATGTAAGAAATCAGTGCTGCTTGCGCAAGAACTATGACACTCCCGCTCAGGAATAAGCCCTCTTGCGCAAGAGGCCAGTGTAGACAGGCAGCCAAGACATTTTGTGCAAAAACAGTCTCAACGGAAAAAAGCCCTAGTGGCCGCTTGGACGCTCCGTACCTGCAGGCAGCATCCGGACTTCCCAATAACCCGAGCCCCCTTAAAGGCAGACGCAGCCTGCAGAGGCCACGAGGCAGAAGCCTTTCTGCTGCCTCTGCCCAGAGCTCTGCCACGCGGCTCTGCTGCCTTCCCCAACAGCCACCAGACCAGGATGGCCACTCTGGGGGGGGAACAGCCACCCGCACCCCCAGCGCAGGGGCCCCCAAGGGGCAGAAAGCGAAGAGTCCCATCCTGGTCCCCAGGGGAGCTCGAGGCCCTCCTGGACCTGTGGGAGGAGGAGGCCCTCCACAACACCCGGGGCACCCGTCACCACAATGCGGAGATCTTCCGCCGCATGGCCCAGGCGCTCTTGCACCAGGGACATCCAGCCCAGACCCTCAAGCAGGTTTGGGCTAAGGTGAAAAAGCTGCGCCTGGGCTATGTCCAGGCCAGGGGGCAGGAGCCGACAGCTGCCCCCACTACCAGCGATTCCACCACATCTTGGGCCAGGCAGCACCGCATGGCCCATCAGTGCCCGTGGACACCTGCAGGCGCGCCCTCTTCCCTCCTCCCCCCCCCCACCCCGTCACCAGGACCAGCGAGGCGGGGGAGAAAGACAAGCCAGCCAGCAGGTTGGAGGACGAGGGCAGCACTGTCTCCCTGCAAATGGAGGTCCTTTCCTGCCACCTCGACGTCTCCTATGTGTCCTCGGAGGCCGGGGAAGGATCCAGTGGTGAGTATTGCACTTTGTCCTCACAAGGTCAGGGGGGAGCCAGGCGCCTGGGGGGGTGGGGCACGAGGGGGAGGGAGCATCACTCAGGCAGCGTGAGCTGCACGCTGTGTAGCATTAGCAGTATGCAGCCACGTGACCGAGCGGCACGTGGCTGCGGTAGGCAGCTCCAGAGCACGCCTGGGACCGTGCTGCTCACTCACGTCCAGACCAGGGGGGAAGGGTGGATGCCAGCTGGAACCAGCCAGAGCCCCAGGGGCTCAGGCTACAGCTCACAGCCGCAAGGGTGCAGCACACAGAATGGCACACGGCTGTGCCTCACTGCGAGGCATGGGACAAGCTGCTGCTGGGAAAACCGCAGTGTCACAGCCCTGTGACTGTGGCCCCCACTGAGTCCCTTGCTTGCTCCTGGTGCCTTGGCTGGCACCCCAAGGGAAGTCCCCACTGTGGCCACACATGTCCCTGGGCTGCCGTATTGACGGCTAGCGGGAGGGGGAGGGCTGGCCCTAGGGCCACCTGAGTTTTGCTGCAAGGATGGTACGCTCCCCAGTCACCCCTGGTTCCGTCCAGGAGACAGCCACGTGATAGGGGATCTGAGAGCCCAGACCACATCTGCCATATGTGCTCCCAGGGCACTGTGTGGGGATTCATCTTGCTTCCTGTCAAACACCATTGATTAGCCCAAAGCCTCACAGCCTCCCCGGCAGGGAGTTCCACAGGTTAACCCAACACACGTGCCCTCCCACCGCCCAAGGGGCCAGGACATAGACCTGTGATTACAATACATGGAGGCGCACCCTTCTCAGGGGGCAGTGCTGTATGCAAACATACAGCACGGGGGGCGGTGGGAAGGACGAGTGAGTCCAAGCCACAGTACCGTGGTGTCACCTGGCTTTGGGCGGAGGGCATGGGGTGCGGTGATGGTGGCCGGGTTGCCTGACTGCAGCGGAACGGAGCAGGAGTGGGGGACCCTCCAGCCCTGTGGCAGCGGCAGCACCCCCAACCACCCAGGCCCCAAGCTGGCGGGTCCGGCAGCGGGATCACCTGCTTCGGCAGCATGTGCAAGCCATCGAGCGAATAGAGGCAGCCATCACCCAGCACAGCTACACTGGCACGGATGCTTTTGCGCAAAAGATGTCTTTTGCGCAAAAGCAGCCGTGCTGTAGATGCTCTCTTGCGCAAGAAAGCTCCGATGGCCATTTTAGCCATCAGGCTTTCTTGCGCAAGAAATTAACTTGGCTGTCTACACTGGCCCTCTTGCACAAGAATACTTACACAAGAGGGCTTATCCCTGAGCGGGAGCGTCAGAGTATTTGCCCAAAAACCCCTGATTTTGTACAGTACAAAGTCAGTGTTCTTGCACAAATACTCGCGGCCAGTGTAGACAGGCAGCAAGATTTTGCGCAAAAGCAGTTGCTTTTACGCAAAATCTTGCCAGTCTAGCTGCAGCCTGGATGAGCAAAGCCTGTTAACTACTAAAAGAAAATACTTTGAATACCACTACGTAGCCACTAATTACTTTAAATACAAAAATCATACATGGATATGACTAGTATAAACAGAATCAGCAAAGCATAAGATTTTAATAGACACCTCAATTGGCCCACTTTGTACAAAATTTGGGGCAAACATACAAGAGTAAATGCAACAGTGTTCTGCATGTTCACAAAAAAAATCCAATAACATCACAGAGTCCATGTTCAGGAAGCCAAGAGGAGACATGTTTTTTGACTGTGCACTTAAGGTTAACATTTGAAACTGAAATATCAAACAAAATAGGGGTGGATTATTTCCCTCGAGATTCAAGACAGAAGGAAATTGTTTTTAAAATTTCCTTTTTAAAATTTCCTCTTTAAAAACAATCTCCCAGGACATATATGTAACATATTGTAACAAGGTCCTTGCTCAGGCCCCTTGCCCTGAGACAACTTCTGGTTCATGAATTAGCTGGAGACTCCTTCTGGTGCAGTCACCCATGCCTTTTATTGTCAATTTCCCACCACCATCTAGTTACAGAGTTGTAGATTGCCACAAACTCAGCCAGCCTTTACTTCTGCCTGGAGAGCACATGCTGGCTCCTCACTCCTTTAACATGCCCTCTGGCTGCCTTATATAGGCCTCTGGTTAATGAGGCCCACAGCTGCTTCTAATAGCCCTTCAGGCTTGGGCTTGCTCAGCTGTTTGCCATCAGCCTTTTCAGCCAGGGTACAGTGGCAGAGCTCTGGCTTAGCCAGCAGTCTGTCACAATATATAATTTAAAAATCATGCGTTTAACCCAGTCTTTAAATTTCTGGGGATAATAATACAGAGACTAGCAACGTGAGGGAATGAACACAACTAAAATAAAAGTAAGGAAACAGGAGAAACAAGCAAGAACAAACAAACAGCTATTGGAACACACGAGAGAAGAAAAGAAGGGGACTAAGGAAGGGAAAGAAGGAAAAACAAAAGTAAAAGAACCTGGTAAGTTATTTTTTTTTAAAGTTTAATTAAAATCTGATTATGAAATATTGATATAAACTACAAGTTGAATTTCTAGTCTGGCACCCTTGGGACCTGACTGGTGCTGAACCAGAGAATTTGCTGAACCACGTGAGATCAATATTGTTTAGCAGCATTACCAGCACTTCTATGTCTTACTGGGCTCTTAGAAGACATGTAGCGGTAAATTAGAGCTAAATAACAGCACAGAACACTGAGAGCCAGGACTAGTGGCTGTAAACAAACATTAAGGGAATGTGAGAAACTTGGCCACACAAGTGGACATCTGGAAATCATGCTGGACCACGGATGTTGCTGGACAATGGAGGTTCTACTTGTGTTGTATTGTTTGAAAACATAGTACATATGATATTCTAAGTGTGCATATTGCTATACATTAGGAATAGGTATTAAGCTGTGTCAGAAAAATAACCAGCACCCTGTCAGAAAGACTTGCAGTGCAAAACTACAAGTGGGACCTAAAAGGGTGTCCTTGCAATCAAAATCCAGACTAGCTGAGCTCTATCATTAGTCATTATGGGTGTATCTACACTGCAGCATTTTTCCAGAAAAACAATACTTGTGTCAACACTGCCATTGAGTTCTTCCGACAGAAAGTTGAAAGAACAGAAGGGTTATTCTTGCAGCAGTAAATCTCATTCTACAAGGAAGAAGCCTTTTTCCAAAAAAGCTTTTTCAGGAAAAGGCATGTGTGGAGGCAGAAGAGGCCTCTAGGAAATAATACAGGTGCTGTAGTGGCCACTCTGTCCAGACTAATTGCAACTTAAATGTGAGATAGTGTCCAATTAATGTAGACGCTATCTTTCGAAAAAGCACATAGCTTTGTTGTTGTGCTAGACTCCGAAAGAAGCTTGCAGTCTAGATGTAGCTTATGAAACAAAATTCCAATGCCTACCTTATGAATGCAGTTCTCCTTTTGTAGAGTAGTTTAATTCAGTTCTCAGTTTATTGAAAATATCTGCACTATAGAACTTATCATTGGTGCTTTGTGGCCAAGGTAAAGAAGCTTCTGTGTGTTCTTGTAAGTCTTTCTAGTTTTTTTTTTTATTTAAGAGTCAAGGGTGAAGGAATAAACAACTCCATGTTGTCTTTATCAATATCTGGACTAATCCCATTCTTCTCCCCTCCCCCACCACCTCAAATTGGGAAAACAAAGATTTTTCAGAAGAAAATTGCTTTAGCTTTTGTGATTTGCATAGAGAGACAGACACTGAGAGGCCAGTTTCTTTTGTGCACAATAACCACCCAGTTCCAACACAAGGTGAGAGGGACTGGATTAGGGGAAACACACAGGGAATCTCCTGTGGCAGTATGTGGGGGGAAGAGCAGCCATTTTTGGCCCTGATATTGCAAACATTAATGAATGTGCATAACTTAAACTAGGGCAGTAGTTACTCACACCTACTTAGATGCATAAAGTTCAGCAGGTGTAAGTTTGCCACAGATTCATAGTGCTTTGTGCAAGTTACTTCAGCTGTTAATCTGTTAGCTTTTAGTTCTGCAAGACTCTATAGCAACTAAAAATTGCTGCCTATATATTGTACAGTTGACTGTCCTGTTGGGTCAGTATTATTTTCAGTAGCCTTTTTTCTTATGCTTCTCATTTATGCTCAAATTTTGGTGGTGTGTTACTAGTTCCATTAATAAATAATCCTAGCTCTTATATATTGATTGAATTGACTTGCTCAAGGTTACCCAGCAGGCAAGCCAGAAGTAGAACTCTGGTCTCCTAAATACCATTTCACTGCTCCACTGGGTCATGATGCCTCCCAAAGTATTTGCTTTTTTAAAAAAAAGATGTGGATAACTGAAGAGAAGTTTGTAAACTGATACTAGGAAGTAGGGCATTTCAAAACAATACATTTTGGTTTGTACAGAATCAGCTTTTTTCCCAGTAGAGTTTTGAGTTCATGTTCCTGGCTTGATTTAAATGCATCATAGAGCAAATACGTTATCCTATACAAGGACACAAATTAAAGAGAATTGAAAAATCTATTTTGCTGTTTAAATAGCTGAAAAGGCAAGGTAACTGCAACTGGAGATGTCCCTGAAACAAAATTTAAGAACTAAACAGCTGTGCCTCTGTTCAGGCTTCACCAGAATTCCTGGAGTTTACATAAATAACTAAAGACATCAGTCATGGAGGGTTAATATGAGCAGGAGTTGAAGTCAGGGGATAGATTCATCATGCAGCATACTGAGTCAGAGATGAAGGGGATCATTACTGAGTTAACAGCATTTGCCTGAAACTGCACCTCATTAGTAGGCATTGACCATTCTAAGGGGTTCAATGTTTTGTTGTTGTTGTTTTTTGTTTCACTGAGGGGGTGCTATGTTATCCCCACCTACATATAAGGGAGTGGGGAAAGAATACTATAAAGGTGTGGACTGAATCTCCTGAGAAGGGATGTATTGTTTTTTCTCCTAGGCCATTTATACATTGGTAGTTACATAGCTACACAGAGCTTTTTTCAATGATGTACTGGTGTCAGCAGAGTTTTGCACTGGTACAGCTTACCCCAATGCAAATCACAGTTCACACCAGTGTAATATGTCTATATCAGAGAGTTGCAGTGGTGTGACCATATCAATGGGACAGCACAGGTTTCTACAAAGCCCTGTTAAGTACACTGTGATGGGTCAGGACCCCTTTGGGATTGTTACTACTGTTGTGGCTGAGACCCCATTGAACCTGTTGTCCCTGTTTGGACTCCAGTGCCCTGTCTTGTTCAGTTTGGTACACTAGCCTGCTGCAGGGTCCAGGTCATGCCCCAAAAGCTGAAGGCCTTAATTAAAAACAGCACAGTGAGATACCTATCTCCAGCACTCAAATACTCAAACCCTCTGGGGGCTGAACCCTAGATAAATCTGTCTTCTGCTGTATAAAGATCTGTACTGTTTAAGCTGCTGAAATTCGCCCTCTTTCTCCATATAAAGAGAGATGCACAGACTCCTTGCCCCCAGGTAACAATTAGTTACACTGGGTTTCTTAATAAACATTTTGTTAGGTATAAAAGCTAGGATTTAAGTGGTCATATGAGGCAGCACACAAATGTAGGTTACTTGTAGGGCTAATGGCCACCCCTCAGCATGGTGGCTGAAGGGGTCTATGCCTCCTCACTGCAGTGTTCCGGAATCTGGCCTACAAAAGGGGAATTAGTCATCTCACCTGGGGTGGGAGTTTAAAAGTGAAGGTTCCCAGGCTTTCAGGTGGGGGAAGGTTAGTTAGCGATAAGAGGCTCTGTCCTCACAACCACCCAGAGCCAGTTTCAGTAGCAGTCCAGTTTCCCTGGCCTCTAAACTGGACAGGGTAATTAGCAATCAGAGGCTCTGCTCTGGCAGTCAAAGCCACTTTGGCTGTATTCTCCTGGCCTCTAAGCAGGACTATTGGGGGCTCTGCTCTTAACATCAGTTGCAGTCAGGGTTTCCTGGCTTTTAATCTTGATGTGAATGAATATCACCTGCTCAGGTAAGAGGTCATGCAGCATAGTGCAGTCTCTCCTGGCTTATAGAGGGGGAGTACTGTCACCGCAGGATTGGGGTGGTGGGCGGTGCGAGGGGAACATGGCCCTGCACGACTCCACTGCATCCCAACCCAGGGCTCTATCAGTGGTGAGGCAGGCTACCACTGGACCAGGAGGGATCTGCCTGTAACACACTGACACTGGACTCAGATGCACCATCTACCAGACTGTTGCCTAGTTCCCCATGGTTACTTCCACCATGCCCCCTCCAGCGTACCTGGACCCACGGGTTTGCTTCCAGCTCCGCCACGTACACTGCCAAGAGCATAGGCAACACCTCCGCAGTGTCAGCAATCTGGCTGCTTGGGCTGATCTCTGGGGTAATAGTGGCTCTCCCTGGAGATTGCCTCCAGCCACTTCTCCCCACCCCCCAGCTAGGGAAGCCTTTTATGCTTCCCCTTCTTGTTCTGCCTTTCACTTTGGAGGTGGAGCCCTGCTCCACAATCAGATCAATCCACCAGGTGGCTTGGGGCATCTCCCTAGTATCTGTGGCTGAGGAAGGCCATGCCTCCATATTACACTATTTATAAAACAACAACAACGTGCAAGATAAGTTTAATACGTTAGGAAATTACAGGTTGACCCTCTCTAGTCTGGCACCCTCGGAACCTGACTATTGCCAAACCAGAGAATTTGCTAGACTGTGAGAGATCAGTGTTGTCTGGCAGCATTACCAACACTTCCATTGCTTACTGGGCTCTTAGAAGGCATTTAGGGGTGAATTAGAGCTAAATAATTTCACAGAACACTGAGGCTGCATCTAGATTACAGGCTTCTTGCACAAGAAGCTTTTTTTTGGAAGAAATCTTCCCCCAAAAACTTCTTGCGAAAGAGAGCGTCCACACTGCAAAAGCGCATCAAAAAAGTGATGCGCTTTTCCGAAAGATAGTGTCCAGACTGCCTGGACGCTATCTCACATGTAAGCAGTGATTGCTATGGACAGAATGGCCACTAGGGCACCTGTGCTTTTTCCTCTCCCTGCTCCCCCCCCTTTCCCTGTCCACACACCCCTTTTTGTGAAAGAGCTCTTTTGCAAAAAGGCATTCTTCCTTGTAGAATGAGGATTACCAATTGCAGAAAAAGCCCTCTGTTCTTTCGATTTACTTGTGAAAGCACATGCTTGCAGTGTGAGTGTAACTCAAGTTATGTCAGAAAAACTAACGTTTTTCTGACAACTCTGTAGTCTAGACATACCCCGAGAGTCAGGACTAGTGTATGTAAAACTTCATAGGATCACAGGAAATGCGGCCAACTCCATGATAAGTGGACATCCAGCTAAATAAAATCATGCTGGAACATGGATGTTGCAAGATGAGAGAGTGCCACACTAGAGAGGTTCAACCTGTAGTTGCATGTAATATCTCACCCTCAAAGTTGTTCTAAAGAGCTTCTATCACAGGCTGGAAAGCCTTCCAGCCTGGCCCAGTCCTTCCCCCAGATCAGTGTCCATACTTCACGGGCTGACCCACATATTGGCAGGAAGCTTAAACCCCATTGCCTCTTGCTAAGGGGACATTAGCTCTGGTTCTGGATTCTTCATTGTTGTACCTGATTGTCTGGTAATAGGCTTTTCCCAACATGAACATTCTGATAATAAATCTACAATCAATATTTCCAACTTTAGATACAGAAATGATATCTGCATACAAATAGGCTAATCATATTCAGTAGTTCACAAACTTTCCAATGATAGCTCACAGGAAGTATCTTGCCTAAAGCATATTCAAGTTATGTCATATTCATATTCAGCATATTCCCATAAAGAATACAGAATGCCCCATCACATGCACCTCTAATGCACTGGGCACCCTTGACTGTCTGTTAAATTACACTGAAATAAACAGACCCATGAATTCCTCCAGATCAAATAAAATACTCCAGCAAAAACAAAAAGAATAGAAATTAATTTATCCCCATGTCCCAGGCTGTCTTGCTATCAGTACCAGCTCTACCCAACACCCATGAGGAGGTTTTCCTTGTGTAGATTTGTCCCAGACGTTTCTGCTGAACTGTTCTCTCTCTTTTTCTCCCTAGGACAGGTGGTAAGGTCACCAAATGCTTATTGGGAAGGAGGAGACTTTTTTGTGGGAGAGGTGGCAGATACTCTGATCCTGTCCACTGGCAGTATAGCTCTAATAAAATTACATTGCCAGGGATTCAATCCTGTCACTATGCAAGACACCACTGGAAAAGTCAAGCATCCTTAGACTGTGTTACTTTGCACTTTTGAGCTCCATGGGAATGCTATGCATCCTCCTTCCTCCATTTATGGTCCACCCACTTCCCCTCTTGGAGCACTGTGGGTGAGGAATTAAAAATACTATAGAGGAGACTGGCACCACTCTTTCATGCAGGAGTGAGAGAACTGCTTGCAGAGATCTTGGGCCCTTGTGTGAAATAATCTAGCAAGGGACTTGCCTTAGAGCAGACACTTTGTTCACATTCCATAGTTTAGTTTTAATTATTTATGATGATTAAAAAGTTTGTATTGCTACTAATAGGAGTTTCAGAATGTGTCCCCTGTGACTTCTCCTAAGGTAGTGTTTCTCAGTGGTCCCCAGAACCACTCTGAGAGAGCTGCTACTAGGCTGCTCTGGTTTGTTTACTTACCGGCTCTGCAGCCACAGAACCTCGCAGCTCCCGTCGGCTGCGGTTCATTGTTTGATGCTTCCCACGGCTCCCCTTGGTTGCAAATGGTGAACTGCAGTCAATGGGAGCCACAAGGCTCTGTGGCTGCGGAGCCAGTAAGTAAACAAACCAGAGCAGCCCAGTAGCCCCTTTCTCGGAGTGGGTCCACAGACCTCTTTGAGAAACACTGTCCTAAGGTAAGAGCACACTTCATAGTTGTACCTCTTAATCTCCCAAACCTGATTTATGAAGAGATGGCCCTCAGTGATGCATAGAAGTGGTTAATGCAGGAAAAGTAAAATGCTATGAGATTTATTTACCAAACATTTCTGTAACTTCAGTTCATGACTAATCCATGTGTGAGGCAAATAATGATAAACCAGGGGATTATCAAATTCATATTGTGTGAAGAACATCTGACTATTCAGTGGGGCATCCTTCTTATTAAGACACGGCTGAAAGTTATGGCACACTTCCCACATAAATTGGAGAGGAGGAACACATTGATTGCCAAAGATGGAAAATAAATGACTGAATTGAACCTCTCTTCCATCAAAGACCAGATGGTCAAATTAGCTTTACATCACCTTTGATGTCAAATTCTCAGTGACTAATATCAGGATTTGGATGTCAGGAGGAGAGAGATTACAAAAGCCTGAGCAAATACATGTACAAATAGTGCTATGGTGAAAACTGGATTCCTATTCAATCTGGATGTTAAAAAAAAGCTAGGAGCACATAATTTCAATATTCTGCAGTTATGAAAGAAAATCATGCTGTGTAAGAGCAGAATCTCTATCAATTCTATTTATGATTGTTTGAATAAATATATATAAACATGCATGTACACACCTAGCAGGTGTTTGTAGGATTAAAAAGAGCTGATGTAGATTTCAGCTTTTTCTTGCCCAGTAACAGGCTGTGAGTGCAATTTGTTGTTACATTTTGTATGGCACTGTGCACCTGTAGGTCATCTATTCCCAAAATGTATTTGTCCAACAGTGAGAATGTAGAAGATGCAATAAGAACATATGACAGTGGAGAAGCAAACAAAATTAATCTTATTGTCCTGCTTGAAAAGTACTCCAGGTAAAACTAATTAGCTCTTTGTATTCAGGTTATCTACCATCTGCTTCTTCTAAAATAATGCATTTCTTTAGGAGACCTTACAAAATTAAAATGTGGAAATACAGTACCATGTTTTCTTGATGATTCTCCTCACAACATAAAAGCAAATACCCAAAACAATCTTAATTTTTCTTTGCCTGTTCCTGGACATGTGTGTTTACTTGTGTGCAGGAAAGTACACCAGAGAAAGAAAGAGAACAATCAAAGTCAACCTTTTTGATGCATGAATCCACAATTTCATAATCTTATTGCTGTAGCCGATATACAGTACAGGCAGTCCCCGAGTTACGCGGATCCGACTTATGTTGGATCCGCAGTTACGAACGGGGCCCTCCCTCTCCCTGGTCTCCAGCAGACCAGGGAGAGGAAGCAAAGCGGCGGAACACACGGGCAGCGGGCAGCCCAGACGTGTCTGGGCTGTCCGCTGCCCGCGTGCTCCCCGTCTGCTTTGCTCCCCGTCTGCTTTGCAGACCAGGGGGACGGCGAGCAAAGCAGAGCAAAGCCATGGAGCCCGAGGGCAGCAGGACAGCCATGGCGCGTCTGGGCTGTCCTGCTGCCCCCGTGCTCCGCAGCTTTGCTCCGGACGCCTATGGTACAGCAGCTGGGGCGCTGCCAGTTGGTCCCGTAGCGCCGCTCTGGGCGCTACTGGACCAACCCGGCAGCACCCCAGCTGCTCTGCCCCAGGCGTCCTGATTCAGCCACTGCTGGTCAGTTTCAGCAGCGGCTGAATCAGGACGCCTGGGGCAGAGCAGCTTGGGTGCTGCTGGGTTGGTCCAGTAGCGCCGAGGAGCGGCGGTGCTACTGGACCAACCCGGCAGCACCCCAGCTGCTCTGCCCCAGGCGTCCCCAAGTCAGCCGCTGCTGAAACTGACCAGTGGCTGACTACAGGAAGCCCCTGCCCTGGGCTTCCTGGAATCAGCTGCTGATCAGTTTCAGCAGCAGCTGACATGGGGATGCCTGGGGTTCTTAAGTTGAATCTGTATGTAAGTCAGAACTGGCGTCCAGATTCAGCCGCTGTTGAAACTGATCAGTTTCAGCAGCGGCTGAATCTGGACGCCAGTTCCGACTTACATACAGATTCAACTTAGGGACTGTAGGTTTGTTCTTATCTTGTACGTAACCCGGGGACTGGCTGTACTTGCTTCATCCCTCTGGTATCTGTACATTTTATCTTAATTTTGGTTGTAAAATCCTTAAAGCACAGAGATAATCTCTTATTTGTCTGTAAAGCAGGGTGAGGAACCTAAGGCCCCAGGGCTGGAGGAGGCCCCCAGGTTGCCTGGATCTGGCTCCCGAGGCTCATGGCTCACTGCCAGCATTGGGAAATCAGTGCCGGTGCTCTAGCCCCTCACTGCCGCACCATGAAGCTGGAGCACACAAAATCTACTAGCTTGGCGCCCCCCCACCCCAGGTTCTGGTACGAGAGAGGAATGTGGGGAGTGTCTTTATTCTTCTTAGTTGGAGGCCATGTTAGTGAGAGTTGTTTTTTCTTTTTTTGCTGCTTACTTTTGTGTGGCTCCCAACTGATTTTTCTGTGGGTCAGCAGCCCCGACCCAAAAAAGGTTCCCTACCCCTGCTGTAAAGCCTCATGCAAGTTTACTGTATTATTACAAATGCTATTAAAACTATTAGGCACAAGGAAAATCTGTATTTTTATGAATACTACGTGTACTCTGTTTGAATGTCATGGCGAAGGTCTATTGGGAAGTGTCGAAGCTCTTTCCGCATCCCAGGAGAAAGAGTGCAATGTCTTTACCCAACCTTCCATCTGCCCACCCCCAACATGTAACAATAGTCCACCTCCATCCTCTCTGGGCTTTCCAGACAACTTTACTAATGGAAATGGGGCACTAGTGTGTAGACATGCAGAGCAAAGAGGTTTGCCTGGTTTTTTAAAAAGCAATCTCAGGAGAGGCCAGGAGCATAGAAGTAGTTTGCAGGGAAGGAAAGTGAAATCTAATACCCAGAGGCAAGAGTAACCTGGAATAAGATGAGGCCGCTGCCTAAGCTTGGGGGAAATGATAAACTTAGGTAAGAAATGTACTTACACTTTTGTTGTTTTAACCCTTGTCTTTGGATACTTTGTTCCTCTGAATAAATAAGTATTTTGTTCTGAGTCACTGCATTCACCTACTGATCAGAGCTTCCAAAGGGAAATCTCTTGCAGATCAAACCCAATTGGACCTGCTGAGGAAACATGACTGGAATCCAGGGGGCTACCGCCCACTGACCAAGTCTGAGAATGGGAGAATCAGTGGTTTCCACCCTGGGAGGAGTGAATTGTAGGGCTTGTCACTTGAAATGATGTTCTTGAGAGGCCAGAAGAGTAGTGTCAGGAGGTGTCCCTGTCACTGCCTCCCCCACACCGTGCCTCAGTGCCCCTATTCGACTGTCTTCACTCAGTCCCACGCGGGGCCGTTTACAGTCCGTCTCGGGAGCTCATCACCGGCCTTAAACCTCCCCCTTTTCCCTATCAGCCTTGCCCTCTTAAACCCTGTTTTTGGCGCCACTGTGGTCCCCTTGGTACGCCAAGAGTGGTGCCGTGGAAGGGAGAAGGGGGGGGGGCTTAGACCCGCCCTCGCTCACGGGCCCCAGCCCAGGGCCCTAAGGACGTGGATCCCTGTGAGTATCCGGTCCGGTCAGTGGGGCGAGTAGCCTAAACTCACCGACCCGCCAACCACACAGGGTTCTGCCCTGGGCTACTTCCCTTCCCCCGAGTAGGCCTTTCCGCCATGGGCGCCTACCTTCCCCTTTGCGGACAAGATTGCTGGTGGAGCCGCAACGGCTCAGGGCAAGCGCTGCTTGCTTCGGCTCCTGTCCAGGCCCTCCTACCAGGGTCGGACCTTCTCTCCCTGGTCTGGACCGGCGTGCCCTTTTTAAATGGCCGCCGCTGCCCTGACCGGCCTATCACGGGCCGGTGCCGACTCGAGGGCTTGCTCCGGCCCCGCCCAACGCAGGCGCCCCACATCCCGTCCCGGGATGTTACGCACCCCGCCTCCTTCCCGGGGGGCAGGGCCGTTAGTCGCTCCCTCCGCTCGCCCCGGGGTCTCCCTGATGTCATCCCCGCTGACATCATCCCGGAGCGACGCCTTTGTGGCATGGGAGCAGGCGGCGCACAGGCAAGCCTACCCGCCGCGGCAGCTGCCCAGGGCTTCCCCGGCCGCGGGTAAGGGACGGGGCGAGGATGCACCGTCACAAGTAGTCACATGTACAGATAACCCCACACCTTTAACTGTAGCAACAGTTTGTTCCATTGATATTTTCAAAAAGTCCTAATCTAGAAAAAACAAAATGTTACATTACAGCAGCAAGTGTAGAAACACCTACAACTATTATGGCTGTATTTATATATGTATTTATTTATTGTATAATTTAATGATAGCTATATTAAAGGGGCTAACCTTTGGACTCAACCTCTGAGCCCCTAGTTGTGCAGTGCTGCTAATTTGCCATAGTCACCTAGAGTTTGTTTTTATGTTGTCAAAACTATAAGACAGGGGCAGGGAATCTTTTTCTGTTTGAGCCACAGAATAATCAGTTGGGGGCTGCACAAAAGTGAAAAGGCAAACAAAAACCCACCTCACTCACATGGCCCCTGAATGAGAAGCTGAAAGCACATTCCTTTCACACACAAGAGCCTAGAACAGGGGTGGGCAAAAGGGCCTCCATGGGCTGGATTCGGCCCACCAAGTGGGTGGATCTGGCCAGCAGAGGCCCTGTCGCTTCCCCGCTCCCAGGGCAATTAGGGCCTGGGGGCAGGGAGGCAGCGTGTGAAGTTTCCTCCACCCTGCCAGGATCATGCAGTGCTTGGAAGCACCAGGCGCTCCTGGCAGGGCTGGAGGAGACTTCGCACACTCCCCTGCCCCCAGGCCAATCGGGTCTGGGGGTGGAGGAGCATGAAAAGTTTCCTCTGCCCTGGCCTCACCCTGTGAGGAGCACGCAGTACTTCTAAGTGCCACGTACTCCTGGCAGGGTAGAAGGAGTCTTCGTGCAAAGCTTCCTCCTGCCCTGCCGGGAATGCGTGGCACTTCATTTGAATTTTCAATTGGCTTCATTTACATTCCTCTTTCGAAAGAGGAATATAGTTTAGACGTGCCCAATGATGCCTATTTAGCTTTGTTGTTTGAACAGTGGGAGGGGGAAGGGAGAGGGGGAGGAGTGGAAGGTCAAACCAGTCCAGGCAGGTTAGGTCATATAACCTCCTAACTAAAGTAACCTTCCCTCACCTCTCTCTTCTCATAGAGCTCTGAAAGTCAAGCCCCTATGAAACAAGGTTCTTTCTGCTAAATGGGAGCCCTTCTCTTTGGAACAGATTAAGCACAGTCCTGCTTTTCTGTATTCCCACAAAATTACAAACATTGGTAACCCTATTTCAGCTATCCCTGCATTTAATACAAACAAAGCTCATCTTGGCTCACAAATTAAGCTGATTATAATGAGAAAAATACTACTCCATCTGCTGAATATCTAACAAATCTAAGCAAAGTAGGAGCAAACTCTATTTACATAGATATACCCCAGGTCTCTCCCCACTTCCAGCTAGCTGTCAGGGAAGTATTCCTTCAGATCCTGCTTACACAAAGGTGATTTCAAACCGGAACAGGTTCAGAGAAAGGTTGCTGGGATAATTAGAGGAATAGAGAAACTGCCTTATAGGAGGAGACTTAAGGATCTCTGCTTAGTTAGTGAACAAAATGAAGGCTGAGGGAGCTATAATTGCTCTCTCTAAATATGTCAGAGGAATAAACATGAGGGGGAGAGAGGTGCTGTTTTTAGGTTAAGGACCCATGATAGCATAAGAACAGATAGAAATAAATTGGCCATGGGGTCAAGTATAGGCTTGAAGTAAGATTAAAATTTTTAGCCATCAGAGAAGTGAAGTTCTGGAACAACCTTACAAGAGGAGATGCCAGTGGTGAATGAGCAAAAAAAACAAACTTGTTCTGAGAGTGAGCTTGATAAGCAGTAATAGAAATGTAGCCGTGTTAGTCTGGTGTAGCTGAAGCAAAATGCAGGACTATGTAGCACTTTAAAGACTAACAAGATGGTTTATTAGATGATGAGCTTTCTGGCCCACGAAAGGGTGGTTAATGTTGACCTTATCTTTATCTTGTAGTAAAACAAAAAGCCTCGAAAGGGTGAAAAATAGGGCAGATTTTGTGCAGTATAAAATCTTGAAAAAAATCCCTGGCTCCTTGTTTCTCTCTCTCTCTCTCCCTTCTCCCCCCCCCCCCCCCCCCATCTCTCTCCCAAGGACCAGTTGGTGAGCTGGCTATCCATTGGAAAGTCCCTAAGCCATAACACTGTAAGGTAAACAGATTTCTACTTGCAAGAACAAATTATAGAGCTTTTGATAGGTAGTAAAATGGATCAAATTAAAAACTGTTGTAATGCCATTGAAGTCAAGGGACTTAGAGCAGGGATTGATTAAACCCTAAATATCTGAAGGGGGAGCGAATTAGGCTATGTGGAAGTGAGACTCTTAGCAAAATTTCCTATATGCAGATTTTATTTGTAAGGGAAGTTATTACTAAGTGAATATCTCTCAACACACACACTCCTTTTCTTAGCGACTTCTGTGAGGGTGCAGGTTGCACATCCTACATCTGCCTTGTCTTGCCAAGCTAGACAGCTGCACCTGGCTCACACTGAATGACCTTGCTTTCGGTGTCACTCATTATGAGGACCATGGTGAGAGGATTTTGCACTCTGGATTGCGAGGAAGAATAACATGCACGTTTGATTTTGTCCCTTTGCAAATTGACTTTTGCTAGTTGATTTTTCTTCTCTTGCAAAAATTCAATTCCCTCTGGAGATCTACAACAGAGTAACCTTTCTGGAGCAGCAGCAGCATCAGTCATCTGTACCACGTGAAGGGAAAGCAGCTCACACACTACCTCATTTGTCAGAAGAGCAAGGTGTATCTTATTGCTGGGGACGAGGACTCCTAGGTAGAAATCTTTAAGTGGTGAGATTGTGTGCGTAGCATGTGGCCAGCATGTACTTTGCAGGCTGCAGGCTGTGGCTGGAGCCCACCTAGAAGACTCCAACTGGGTAGAAGCACTGGGGAGAGAAAGTGCTGCAAGATGGGGGCTGCTCAGAAGCCAGCAAATAAGGGTGAACTGCAAAAAACTGCAACAGACCTGGCTGCTTTCTGTAGCCCTGCTAGCAGCCCAGCCCAGCACCGAGGAAGGATGGCTTCCCTGGCTGCACATGGTAAAGGTATTTGCTTATTACTGGGGTAGGATAGTCTCTGATTACTGTGTCTTCAGAACACTCCTATTTTGGGGATGGGGGTAAAGTCAGGGATGGCACGTCACCAAGTAACATGTCTGGGGATCCCTGTTGGGGGGCATAAGGGGCTGATGTAAGTGATCACTGTTTGTCTCAGGGCTATGGGGTAGGATAAGGGACCCTGCAGCTCGGGGATTTTAGGACATGACACTATAGTTCAGCACATCTGAGAATTCTTGTCTCACACAACTATGGGATGAATCAAATGGGGGAGTTTCTTACTATGCAAAGTAGAGCCAAACAAGTCAGAGGCAAGCCAAAGCACTTCTCAGAGTTTCAGATCCTTACCATGTAAGGTGCAAAGGCAGTTGTCCAGTAAGAAGGTTAGAGGCTCTTAAAAGGTGATGGAAACAAGAATTTCTTGCATCCATTTCACAGATTGACAGTATGTTTTAGGGATTACATATAGGAACACTGCACCTAAAAAAAAAAAAAAAAATTGCAGCATTTTTCAGGACTGTTACAGTTAATCTTCAGTGGGGGAAATATTCCTCATGACACTAGCAATTTTATTTTATTTGTTTATTTGTAATGTCGGATGTGTTTATCTGCCTTGCATTAAAGCAGGACAATATTTATTACCTGAAATCATATTTCTGAACGAACTTGTAGTGTGAACATAGCTTGAAAATTTGTAAGCACAATGAAACCTTCTGTGCTTCCAGTCACCAATTTTACTAGGCTGGAAAGCAATATCCTAGTTATTTTCAGCAACTCTGTTCACTGCCTTGAAGTTAAGAAGCTGCATTAGTAGCTAGACTTTTATAATTATTGTTCAAATCTAGATAAATATTTTTAAAAGTCAGTGGCATATTTTTTACTGTAATTACGCATTACGTCTATCACCATCTTATAATGGGACTGTGGGTTACTGTCTGTTGACAGAGTGAAGCAGAAAAATCAGTGTATGCTTTATATTATTACGGAGAATGTATCCCTCCATTACTCCCACAAGGTTATGCGGTTCCCTGCCATTTGCAATGATCTGTAGCCTTGTGCTTAGTTTGAAAGATCAAGTCTTATTTCTGAACACTTACAATATTTTAAAATTAACCTTTACTAGTAGGTTTTATAAACTGCATGTTTATACAGGCTATTTTCATGAAGGTTTCTCACAACTCCTTGGAACTCAATTTTGATTGCTGTTGTGACTTTGTGATTCAATAGTTTTAAATATTGTCTTTCATCTCCATGGAGCCCATGGCACCTTACAACTCTGTAGTTGCAGGAATCACTTCACCAACTTATGAAATTCAGCAACAGTACAAAACCATGCAGGAGAGGAATAGTACTGTATCCAACTGAAAATGCACAAAAAGTGCATAAACATTATTTTTATCAGATAATCAACTCTATGTTGCTAGGTCATTGCCAGAATTGGGCCCAGTGGATATTATTGCATAAGCTGAAGGATTAGCTTCATTATTAAGATAAATTACTGATGATTTTTGTGTGTCTTGTATGATCTGTCTTCACAGCAGCTAACTCTGTAATGCATGACCAATTGACTTATTTTATGTTTCCAGTGTGGTACATAAGACTTTTCAATTTCAAATAGTCTGTGCATGATCCCTTTCAGTTAAATTTCCCTGTGAAGTCAGTGTTCTGTATCTTGGGAACAGACCTGAATTGGGAAGGGAACTGGTAAACCAATCTAATGACTTGTTCCATTCCTAATGTTTATGATTTTGTCAGGAACCTGCCAGTTGGGCAATAAGGAGAACATAAGTGGAAGCTGTAAATAGTATTGAAGAAAGCAAGCACAAGGAAAAGTATGAAGTCAGACTAAGATAAAAAACTGTTTATAAATGTTTGGCTGGCTTTCTGTGTATCTCTCTTCACTCTACCTGAAGACTATCCACATGAAAACAGCATGATATGTACTAGTGTGCCCAGATGTTATTGATGTAGAGTGTTTTCTTCACTTGTGATACTTTAGCCACACAGGATACATTCAGCCAAATTCAGTCTGTAAGTAAGAGGGTGCCAATGCTTCAGAAATCTCTGGGCCTAAGTCAGTATTCATGCAAATGATTTAAACTGTAAATGAGAAGTGGGCTTAAGTGGGGAAAATAGCAGAACTTGCATTGACTTATACTCATAGACTTTAAGGTCAGAACAGACCATTATGACCATCTAGTCTGACCCACTGCACAATGCAGGCCACAGAATCTCACCCACCCACTCCTGGAATAATCCTCTCACCTAAATCTCAGATACTGAAGTCCTCAAATGATGGTTTGAAGACCCCAAGATGCAGAGAATCCTTCAGCAAGTGATCAGTGCCCCATGCTACAGAGGAAGGCGAAAAACCTCCAGGGCTTCAGCCAATCTACCTTGGAGGAAAATTCCTTCCTGATCCCAGCTATGGCAATCAGCTGAACCCTGAGCATGTGGGCAAGACTCACCAGCCAGACACCCAGAAAAAAAGTTCTCTATAGTAACTCCTATCATCCCACCGTTGGCCTATTTCCCACTGATAGTGAAAGGTCAATTAGTTGCCAAGATCATGTTATCTCATCAAACCATCTCCTTCATAAACCCATCTAGCTTAATCTTGAAGCCAGAGAGGTCTTTTGCCCCCCACTACTTCCCTTGGAAGGCTGTTCCAGAGCTTCACTCCTCTAATGGTTAGAAACCTTCATCTAATTTCGAGTCTAAACTTCCTGATAGCCAGTTTATATCCATTTGTTCTTGTGCCCACGGTGATATTGAGCTTAAATAATTCCTCTCCCTCCCTGGTATTTATCCCTCTAATATATTTAAAAAGAGCAATCATGTCTCCCCTCAGCCTTCTTTTCAAGACTTGACATTGTAGGTATAATAATTGAGTGGAACTTACATATTGTGGTAGGAAGAATGTGCTGTAGCAGGGGAAACAGCTACCAGAAGCTCTAAACCAGTTCAATCTGCCATTTCAATTTGTGCTGCAAATAGCTCCCAAATCCTGCTAATTCAGCCCTGGTGTAAGTGGGCACTGTCAGTTCAGGGCAACTGTACCTGTATCTTCCCTTAGTGTTCTGCAAGGGCAGGGCACCCAGTGTCAGCTCCCAGCTGGAACCTTTCTTGGGTGGAGAAAAGAGTATGTCATTCCTGACTCGTTCCCAGGCAGAACAATTCCCTACCTCCAGAAGGCAGCAGACCAGTTTGCTTTCTCTTCAGACTAACAACAGGGTAAAACTGCCCACATAGCACTTCCTATGCAAGCATATTTATTTTCAGGATATAAATACTACGGCGAAAACTTGAAAAAATGTAAAAGAATGTACACACAGATACTAGTAAACTTACTAGAGATTCCCCTCACCTGTCTCCAGCAGGAGCATTGGCAGGTTAGTCCTTCAAATTTCCTTAAAGGGTATCTCTTGTGGTCAGAGGTTCATAATAGCCTCAGCTCAAAACTGGCTCCCAGGTTTATGGGGTTTCAAAATATGCCAAATGCTTCCAACCCCTCCCTAATGATTGAGATGGACTTTGTGTGGATGAGAGGTCCTGTCTGCTTATGGATCAGGAAAAAGGCTTTGAGCTTGTTTGGATAAATAGCCAATCAGGCTATTTGTCCCAAAATCCTTTATTTATCTGTTGGTCCTTGGAGAATCCAGTGGGGCCTTTGAACTGTCCTCTGGTAACAGATAATTAGCAAGGAACAGATACCCCCTCCTCCACACAAAACAGAGTCTGTAGATTAGGGGAGGGGGTTTGCAATCCTGTCCTCCCCAGTACTTTGTAGTAATCCCATTTAACGCACATTGTCTGAAACATCAATCATCTCTGCTACATTAGATTTTAGAGAGAAAAGGCGTCAGAGCTAATATCATTTATTAGACCAACAACTTTGGTGAAAGAGACACTTTTGAGCTACACCGAGCTCTTCTAGAACTTAAGAACAACCATGTTAGAATTTAGGAATGGCCCTATTGGGTCAGAACAATGGTCCATCTAACTTGGTATCCTGTCTTCTGACAGTGATTAGTGCCAAATGCTACAGAGACAATGAACGGAACAGGGCAATTGAGTGATCAGTCTCTCCCATCTAGCTCTTACATCAGGAAGTTAGAGATATAGGATTACACAGAGCATGCAGTTTTCCTGACCATTTTGGTTATTAGTTATCTCTGGTCCTATCCTCTATGAATGAATCTCTTTCTTTTTTGAAACTACTTATATCTGAGGCCTTCACAATATCCTTTAGCAACAAGTTCAACAGGTTGACTATGCATTGTGTGAAGAAGTACTTCCTTTTTGTTTTCAACTTGCTGCTTATTAGTTTTATTGTAGGACCCTTGATTCGTGTGTAATGTGAAGGTATAAATAGCATTACATTATTCATTTTCTCCACATCAATCATGATTTTATAGACCTCTCTCATATCCTTCCTCAGCTGTGTCTCTTCCAAGCTGAATAATCCTTACATTTTTAATTTCTTCCTATAAGGAAGTTGTTGCACACCATTAATAATTTTTGTTGCCCTTCTCTGTACTTTTTCCAATGCTAATATAACTCTTTGGAGTTGGGCTGGCCAGAACTACCCACAATATTCAATTATATTTTCTGTCATATTATCTATTCCTCTTCTAATGATTCCTAACTTTGTTAGTATTTTTTACTATTACTACACAATGAGTGGGTGTTTTCAGAGAACTATTCACAATGACTCCAGGATCTTTTTCTTGATTGATAGCAGCTAATTTAGACCCCATCATTTTTTATATATTTATATTTATATTTATATTTATTTATTTATTTATTTAGAGAGAGAGAGAGTATATATATATATATATATATGAATGATGTTTTCCAGTGTACATTACTTTGCATTTATCATAGAATTTCATCTGCCATTTTCTTCTCCAGTTTTGCGAGATCCCTTCATGACTCTTTACAGTCTTCTTTGGACTAACTATCTTGAATAACTTTATATTGTCTGCAAACTTTGCCATATCACTGTTTACCTTTTTTTCAGATAACTTATGAATTTGTCGTACAACACTGGTGTCCGTATACATTTTTGGGGGGAACCTGCTTTTTACCTCTCTTTTTTTTTTTTCTTTTAACTGGCTACTGAGCTATGAAAGGACCTTCCTTTATCCCATGACTGCTTACTTTGCTTAAGAGCCTTTGCTGAAGAACTATGTTAAACTCTTTCTGAAAGTTCAAGTACTCTATATCCACTGGATCATCCTTGACTACATGTTTGTTGACAACCTCTGAGAATTCCAGTAGATTGGAGAGGCATGATTTCCCTTTACAAAATGTGTGTTGACTCTTCCCTAACATAATGTGTTCATATATGTATCTGATAATTCTGTTTTTCACTATAATTTCAACCAGTTAGGCTTACCAACCTGTAATTGTGAAGATCAGTTCTCAAGCTTTTTTTTTTTTTTTAATAATCAGTGTTATGTTAGCTATCCTCCAGACATCTGGTATAGATATTGATTTAAGATGTAGGTTATGTAATTGTTCTGCAGTTTCATACTAGAGTAAATTCAGAGTTCTTGGGCCAATACTTTTCTAGTTTTGGTGACATATTACTGTTTAATTTATCAATTTGTTCCAAAACCTGCTCTACTGACACCTCAGTCTGGGACGTTTCCTCACCCATATTGTCTTTCTAATATCTTAGGACCAACATGTCTACAATACTATAAACAATATTGTTCACTCTGTCTCCTAGAGAATGCATTAATCTTTCTTCCTTCTAACCAAGTTCAATATAATAACACTGACATTTGCCTTTCCAGTGGATCAAAATATATTAAATATAATTCAATAATGTTTAATTCCCTAAGGTTTGCCCAGGATATTGCAGATATGTTACTGTCATATCTATCAGAGGCAAAAGCTCCATATAGCTGTTCTTGCTTATGCAAGAACTGATGATGTTCAAATAATTACATGCTAGCCATTTATGTAATCTCTGCTGACCTTTTAAGGAAAAGTTCTATAAAACCAAACAGGAAATGATAGCCTTTCTCTAGATATTTTTCAACCATCTTATCCAACTCTGTAACAGAAAAATTTTTCTATTAAATTCCATAGGGTGGTTGAGAAAACAGAGAGGCATTCTCATTCTCTGTTTAAACTCAATAGATTACCTTCAGAGTAGTTTATTTAGAACACTTTCTGGCAGGAGTGGTCCAAGGCCGGCTGCGGCAGCTGGCGCCCCAGGCGGAATACACGATTGGCACCCCCGCCTGCAGGGCCATCAATGGACTGACATCATCATTGGGCGCCCCGGGCACCTTGTGACGTCCTCACTGGGCACCCCGGGCGGTGGCGCCCTAGGCGGCGGCCGAATCCACCTCTAGTCACGGGCCGCCCCTGATTATTAGTTTAACCCCAATTAGAGCCTATAGCTCTTTTCCACAAGGAAAATGCATACATATACAAATACGAAACACAGAATTTCCTCATCTCTTAAATTTTGTCTTTTGATGTATTGTCTCATATCTGTGGTGTATGCCATTTCTTGTCTGTAGTAAATTAGTTACGCGGTACAGTCAGGCCTGGATTACCCAATAGGCAGACTAAGCACGTGCTTAGAGCACCAGCAAATCAGGGGCATAAAAAAAAGAAGAAGAGATTTTACGGTATGGTATTGTTTTTATTTTGAATTAGGTATGGGGGGGCACCATAATCTTTTCAGTGCTTAGGGCTGCTAAAGGTCTTAATCCAGCCCCTAGTACAGTGTATAAAGATATGGTAGTATTATTGCCACTCTGACCATTTCCTCTACTCTTTGCATTCTTCTGCTAGTTCCTTCTTTCCACCTGTCAGAAGTAAACTTCATGTCTTCGCTTTTAAGGCCACTACATCATTCTTCTTCTAATCGGTCTTTGAAATTTGGCTCTACAGTTATGTCTACAAAATGCTTGACAGGTAGATAGATGGTGTGCTGTGGCTGTTGCTTATTGTGCTAATCCTAATTGTTTCACTATTTTGTCCTCCTGTCTCCACCTTGTCTTCCCCCATCTCTTGTCTCTCATCTTGTATTTTGATTGTAAGCTCTTTAGGCTAGGGAAATGTGTGTGCACATTTGTGGAGAGGGCAATACAAATCACTGTCATCCTAAGCAGAGACATTTCTTTTTAAAGAAGTAGTAACATAGAATCATAGAATACTAGGACTGGAAGGGACCTCGAGCGGTCGAGTCCAATCCCCTGCCTTCGTGGCAGGACCAAATACTGTGTAGACCATCCCTGATAGACATTTATCTAACCTACACTTAAATATCTCCACAGATGGGGATTCCACAACCTC
The DNA here is from genome assembly GCF_052426305.1 of Pelodiscus sinensis. Lineage (NCBI taxonomy): Eukaryota > Metazoa > Chordata > Testudines > Trionychidae > Pelodiscus > Pelodiscus sinensis. Next base: position 86,661,304 of record NC_143052.1, read on the forward strand.
CCTGGGCAATTTATTCCAGTGTTTGACTATCCTGACAGTTAGGAACTTTTTCCTGAGATCCAACCTAAACCTCCCTTGCTGCAGTTTAAGCCCATTGCTACTTGTTCTATCCTCAGAGGCCAAGATGAACAAGTTTTCTCCTTCCTCCTTGTGACACCCTTTTAGATACCTGAAAACTGCTATCATGTCCCCCCTCATAGAATCATAGAATAATAGGACTGGAAGGGACCTCAAGAGGTCATCGAGTCCAGCCCCCCGCCCTCAAGGCAGGACCAAGCTCCGTCTACACCATCCCTGACAGATGTCTATCCAACCTGTTCTTAAATATCTCCAGAGAGGGAGATTCCACCACCTCCCTTGGCAATTTATTCCAATATTTGACCACCCTGACAGTTAGGAATTTTTTCCTAATGTCCAATCTAAACCTCCCCTGCTGCACTTTAAGCCCATTACTCCTTGTCCTGTCCTCAGAAACCAAGAGGAACAAATTTTCTCCTTCCTCCTTGTGACACCCTTTTAGATATTTGAAAACCGCTATCATGTCCCCCCTTAATCTTCTTTTTTCCAAACTAAACAAGCCCAGTTCATGAAGCCTGGCTTCATAGGTCATGTTCTCTAGACCTTTAATCATTCTTGTCGCTCTTCTCTGTACCCTTTCCAATTTCTCCACATCTTTCTTGAAATGTGGCGCCCAGAACTGGACACAGTACTCCAGCTGAGGCCTAACTAGCGCAGAGTAGAGTGGCAGAATGACTTCACGAGTTTTGCTTACAACACACCTGTTGATACAACCTAGAATCATATTTGCTTTTTTTGCAACAGCATCACACTGTTGACTCATATTTAACTTGTGGTCCACTATGACCCCTAGATCTCTTTCCGCCATGCTCCTTCCTAGACAGTTGCTTCCCATCTTGTATGTATGGAACTGATTGTTCCTTCCTAAGTGGAGCACTTTGCATTTCTCTTTATTAAACCTCATCCTGTTTACCTCTGACCATTTCTCTAACTTGCTAAGGTCATTTTGAATTATTTCCCTATCCTCCAAAGAAGTTGCAACCCCACCCAGTTTGGTATCATCTGCAAACTTAATAAGCGTACTCTCTATCCCAATATCTACATCATTGATGAAGATATTGAACAGTACGGGTCCCAAAACAGACCCTTGAGGAACTCCACTTGTTATCCCTTTCCAGCAGGATTTAGCACTGTTAACAACAACTCTCTGACTACGGTTATCCAGCCAATTATGCACCCACCTTATCGTGGCCCTATCTAAGTTATATTTGCCTAGTTTATCAATAAGAATATCATGCGAGACCGTATCAAATGCCTTACTAAAGTCTAGGTATATGACATCCACCGCTTCTCCCTTGTCCACAAGGCTCGTTATCTTATCAAAGAAAGCTATCAGATTAGTTTGGCATGACTTGTTCTTCACAAACCCATGCTGGCTATTCCCTATCACTTTATTACCTCAATCTTCTCTTTTCTAAACAAAACAAACACAGTTCCTTCAGCCTTCCTTTATAGGTCATGTTCTTAATCATTCTTGTTGCTCTTTTCTGGATCCTCTCCAATTTTTCCACATCCTTCTTGAAATGCGATGCCCAGAATTGGACACAATACTCCAACTGAGGCCTAACCAGCACAGAGTAGAATGACTTCTCGTGTCTTGCTCACAACACACCTGTTAATGCATCCCAGAATCATGTTTGCTTTTTTTGCAACAGCATCACACTGCTGACTCATATTCAGCTTGTGGTCCACTATAACCCCTCCACCTTTTCCCCATTTGATGAAGGAAAAGAAATATCTCTCTCCTTCATGATGACTCTTGCCTACTTAAATGGTTGATTGTATAATTAATCTTTTTGAATCTTCTGTTTTAGCAAACCGAGAGACTAAAAGTGGCAGTTACAGTCTTTCAGCTGGAAGTAGTTACTACAGTTGTGTCAGCCAGATCACAGTCGGTAAGTAGACATGTGAAATCACTTTTATTTTTGTGCAAAAAAATAAATCTGACACAATTAGTTTTGTGTATAACAAGAAATATGGATGAATGAGCTTTATGCCTCTAGGTGCAAATTCAACCTGAAGGTTGTTACCTTCTGACAAGTTTGGTCAGGGAATTTAGTGGTCTTCATTTGCCAATGGAGAGGAACCAGGATAATCTGAGTTGTAATTATCAGTAGTCTCATCATGAGTGATAAAGATGGGATGGGTGTGAAGCTAAACTAATTAATTTATAGAGGACCCCCCGCCACGAGAAGTAGGGGGGGTATTGGGCGGAGTGATGTGCAACAGTGGGTGTCTCTGTAGCCTGTAAGTGAGATGTTAAGACTTCATTTTAGTTTCCATTGGCTGGTAGGCACCTTTCACATTTTACTTGAGTTCAGGAAGGACAGAGGGATTGATTGTTACCCTGTCTGACAGCAATAATACTATTTACTTTGTAGCAAACTTTTGTTATTGGTCATGGCTCTGCTTGCTGGGATCCCTGTGCATTTATGGTGGCTACATTTTAGAACCTAGAAATATATATGACTAGTTCAAATTCCTTTCTGTAGGCATTATGCTAGATGCGTGAACACTGAGTTTTATCTCCCATGGTGCTCCTCACGCACCTGTTTTGTTTAAGTCTCTCTTTGAAACCTCAGTCTTCTGTAATCTTGATTTATGCCAAAAAAAAAAAAAAATCTGTCGGCAAATGATGCTATCTCAGTGTTCAGATCATGGCTTAATTACTATATTAAACAGCTCTGTCTCTATTACATTTCATGTTCCTCAGTTAAATTTTAGCCATGTGGAAAATTGATTTTACAATCTAAAATGACGACAGATGAAGGATTAAACCCTATTTTCACAAATCTGTTACTTTACAGTTAAACAGAACACAACATCCATCTAATTAAATATCCTGATCTCAAAAAGTAAAAGTGAAATAAAGTAAAAGCCCATATTATGAGAGCATTGACTTTGGCAGCTTTTGTAAGGATTGTGATTAGCGAGTCTGAGGGGTAGCTGTGTTAGTTTGTAACTTTAAAAACGAGTAGTCCTGTGGCACCTTAGACTGACAAATATATATACAACCTCATGCCCTTTCGTTGGCAAACCCCACTTTAGCCCAGCTCATCTGGAGAAGTGGGTTTTGCCCACAAAAGCTCAGGATACTATAAATATGGTATCATATATAAAGGTGCCACAGGACTACTTGTTTTTATCAGTACAATTGGTCCTGTAGCAAAGATGACTAAGCAATCCTGGTATAAGGCATCTATATATAAGTGTAATTTCATCCATACTAGAGTTGTACTGATTTTGAAAGGAAAAAATTACTCCGAATCCAAATAGTTAAACTGGTATTAAAATGTGTAGATGGGACTAGAAAAGTATATGCAGAAAGAAAGAGGAGTGCAGACTCCATGTTGGACATCTGACTGGGCTCACTCTGTGGAATGGCTTAACTGTGTTTTATGTAAGAATAGGAGGAAAAGATGTATTGAAAGGATACATCAGTCCGTGTTATAGCTGTTGATTATGCCACAGGAGAATCTGGCCCAGTATCATTAATATTTTTGATGTGGCCCTTCCTCAGAAGAGGAGAGGTTATTTAAGAGTTAAATATTAAAAAAATAATAACAAAACACAAATCCTGTGGCTTAGATTTTGTTTGTTTTTATTTTATTTTATTTTATTTGCTATGAAACAGACCAAACCGTATGCTTTAAATCTAAATACTGTTGCCAGGTTACGCTGCTGCTGGACCATTTGCAATAGGTTTCTCTCACTGGAAAAATCCGTATGCACATGGTGGCCCTCATCTTCCTTTCTACATCTCTGAAGAAGCTGGCATTCCTGTATATCGATCTTTTGAACCACAAGTTGATTTATCAGCTCCTTTATCCTGCCCAGCTTCACTGTCTATCACTCCAGTGCCTTCTTGCAGCAGCAGCAGCAGCAGCCAGGAAACTCTGAGTCAAGAATCCACAGGTAAGATTTTTTTTTTTTTTTTCAGACGCTCACTATTCAGGGCCTAGTCTAATCAGTAGTTTGAGTGTAAAAATTAATGGATTGTTCCTGCTGTCACAGAATCATTGCCAAAACTGCTATTGACTTCAGGGAGCAGGATTTGGCCATATGGAATTTATTTTGAAACCCTTGCCTATTATCTCATAGACTTTATTCCAGCAAGTAGTTTCATTGACTTAAATGCATCAAAAATAATGGGCACTGAATTTAAAACAACATCAAGGTAAACAGCTGGTGTCTGCATTAGTCTAAGTCAAGGATTCTCAGCCTCGAGGGTTGAAAACAGACATAAAAAGGTTGCAACCACTCTGTTCTTTCTAGCTTGCTAAATGGGAGAGTTGAGGGTCCTGGATAGATACCAGTTAGATGGAAGCAGGGACTAGTGTGGTTCCAGTTTCAAAAAAGTGATTGATATGGAAAAGCATCACTAATGCTGAGCACTGTGTGCCCAGGCTTGACGCTCTTATTAATTTTTTTATTTACTTTTAAAAGGTCCTAACACGTCTTGAACCATTAACTGAAATAAGTCTCTTTATTATAAACATACATCAGATATATTATGCCATTATTTGGGTTACGCTATTTCAGTTTTAATCTCATAATACATAACTAACAATATGTCTAGAGTGACTTATGGGAATATTAAAAAGTGCAGTCAATGAATAATGTGCACTGAAATTCCAAGGAATTACTGAAATCAAAGAAAACATACATTATTACCTCCCTAGAACCTAATACTCTAACTCTCATTAATGATTTAATCTCCTGCAACTAATTGAACTGTCATACCATTTTATTTCTTGCAAAGAAAAATTCCAGTTTCAAGTTTTTCAATCACTGCTCCTAATGACTGATATTCTCCAGTTAGGACAGTGGCAAATCAAGTGTGATTAGGTACCAGTGAAGCAGTTAGCAAAAGGCAAATGTCATAACTTTCAGTAGCTGTTTTGCTTATCGGATGCCAAATATCAGTGTACATTTGGCGAAACCCCATTCTCAGGTCAACATGTTAGATGTATGAGTTCTGTGATTGTGTCTTAAAAGCTTATGACAGAGCTCACCTTACTCCTTACTTTGTGATAGAAATACCACTTCTCCTTAGATAAATAGCCGTCTCACCAGACATTGAATAGCGATTCTTGTGCTTAGCTGTAACTGTTTGTGCTAATGGGTCAAAAAGTCCCAATTGTTACTCTAACAATTAAAAAAATACTGCCATCTAGCTAATAAAATTAACTAAATTTTCAAAATGTAGCTAGGCCCAGTGCTGAATTCCAGTGCAGTGGTGAGCAGCCTGCAATCCATCAGGCTTCTATATATGGCCCATGAGACATTTTGTTTACCACTGCCCCTGTGCAGGGTTGCCAGAGTCTGCTGGTTTCCATCTATGTAGGTTTTTTTCCTACCGGTATTATTAAACTAAGAAATATGTAAAGCAAGGGTACCTGAAGTCAGGTGCACATTGATTGCACACAACATTGACTGAGAGCCATGCGCTGCCTCCGTGGCCAGTCAAAGCACTGCTATGGTTCAGTCGGCCACCCTGAAAATTCCAGGTATGCAAGTGCACTTAGTCAAGCTACTCTATTTTGGGAGATGGTCTCGATTATGACAGTCTTGCCCCATTTAACTTTCAAAGTGTATTTGTAACTGATTCTTAGATTCCTAGTCTTCTCTGTTGTTGTTGACCATGCTAATGGTTAACTTTCCATTCACTTGTCAAGAAAATATCAAACAGAAAATAACTTTTTTAAAAAAAATTTCTATCTAAAATATTAATAGGTGTTATGAAAGGATACTGATGAATATTCTCTAGACAAACTTATTAGTTAGACCTGTGTATCTGACTTGTTTATAAGGATGCACCAGCATGTTCTTCTTGATTAAAGGACTGCAGCACTTTCTTCTTCCAGTGCTTGGCAGGCCAGCCCTGCTTCTCCTATTCTTCTACACTGCCTGGCCATAGTCCCAGATCAGCCTCTGTGCCTCATGACAGCTTCCCCTAATGAGTGTTAGCAAAGTGTCCGACATACTAAATGACCATATTTACATCTTTAGCAAGAATTTCATGAGTAGAAAACCCTGTGACTTACTAGTGGAACCCAAGAATATGGTATTTCATTTGTTGACTATATCACTGTGCCTGCAACTGCTAACTGGTGTCCCTCCAACTTAAGGGAGTCGGGTTATGATCTCATGTCCAATTGAGTATTGCCTCCTTCACACAGGACATAAAGGTGCTTGCTCTTTGGACTCTCTCCTTTTGTGAAGCTCTTGCAGCAGCAGTAAAATGGAGACATTTGTGACAACCTCTGGTTTCACCATGGTTAAAGAAGTAAAGTAAACATAATCCCTAGGCAGTCTTTCCAGATCCTGCCTACTGCCCCAATACATCAGATCTCTTCAAATCTCTCCCCTCCAGCAACCTTCCACCCACATCCATCTGACTCTCTCTCTCTTTTCCTCTCTGGCCTCCCCATAGTGCCTCAACTTGATGCTTTCCACCTTACGTTTGCAGCCCTCTTTTTTTTCTGCACTGCTCCCATTCTTCCTGCTCCTCCTCCTTCCTCACACCCTTTGCTCTGTACTTGTGTTCCTTCCATTGCAGGGTTTTGCTGTAGTCCTTCTTGCTTTCCCCTGCTCTTCTGCACTTCAGAGGGGCTAAGAAATCCCCAGCGATGTTGTCTGCCTTGTTAGGTAATGAAGCAGCATACACAAATTATCCAGAGGAATTAAATCTAAATTAAGTTTCTCTACAAGATAACTTTAAACATTGGAGTTTGCCTGTTTTTTAGTTTTGTGTTTGTATAACATCTAGCAGCGCAGGGTGTTGGTTTGTCCCTCAGGTCCTGGATGCTACAGTTATACAAATGCCAAAAACGAATAATACGAAATAAAAAGCTGAAATGAACAGGCAGTTAAATTACAGGCAGTCCCCGAGTAACACGGATCCGACTTATGTCGGATCCGCAGTTACGAACGGGGCTTTTCTCGCCCCGGAAGATGGGAGCGGTGGGACGCCCAGATGAGCCGCGATCCCGCCGCCCGCGTTCTCCGGGGCGAGAAAAGCTGCTCCCCGTCTCCCTGGTCTGCTGGTCAGACCAGGGAGACGGGGAACAAAGCCTCGGAGGACGCCCGCAGCGGGACAGGCGTCCCCAGGTCAGCCGCTGCTTGAAACTGACCAGCGGCTGACTACAGTAAGCCCGAGGCAGAGTTGCTCTGCCCCCGGCTTCCTGGAATCAGTTTCAGCAACAGCTGACTTGGGGACGCCTGGGGTTCTTAAGTTGAATCTGTATGTAAGTCAGAGCTGGCATCCAGATTCAGTCGCTGTTGAAACTGATCAGTTTCAGCAGCGGCTGAATCTGGACGCCAGTTCCAACTTACATACAGATTCAACTTAAGAACAAACCTACAGTCCCTATCTTGTACGTAACCCGGGGACTGCCTGTATTGCTTGCTACATATGAGGTATATGTCCTGTTGCAGGTTACTCATACTGTCCAGATGCATTGTTTTTTGCAGACTGTACATCCGATAATCTTATTTCAATGCCAGAAAACGAGCATTTTAGATTGTGGAATGTGTGCTATATTGCCTTCAATATAATAGCATCAAAAAGTGTGAGCTGTAGGCAAAGCAAGCCTTGTTGTAGATTGATTGATTAAGTCTCCTCCCCTGCAGTTTGTCCTTTATATTTTAAAAACCAGAATCTGATTTCAGAAGTCTCAGCAAGCAGTAGGAAACAGATCTGAAAAATGATAGTTTGCATTGTAGGCAAGCTAGCCTAGTTGGTTATAAAGAGTAGTGAATCATATAATATACTTAGTGGCTACGTCTACACCGGCCCCTTCTTCGGAAGGGGCATGCTAATTTTGAACTTGGGAATAGGGAAATCCGCGGGGGGATTTAAATATCCCCCGCGGGATTTAAATAAACATGGCTGCCGCTTTTTTTACGGCTTGGGGAAAAGCCGGAAAAAAGCATCTAGACTGGCGCGATCCTCTGGAATAAAGCCCTTCAAAGTAGGAATAAGAGATCCTCCAGAAAAGGGCTTTATTCCAGAGGATCGCGCCAGTCTAGACGCTTTTTTCCGGCCTTTCCCCAAGCCGGAAAAAAAGCGGCGGCCATGTTTATTTAAATCCCGCGGGGGATATTTAAATCCCCCACGAATTTCCCTATTCCCAAGTTCAAAATTAGCATGCCCCTTCCAAAGAAGGGGCCAGTGTAGACGTAGCCATTGAGTGTGATAAATTACAGCAAGAGTGGCATGTGGTGATGGTACAGTACAATCTAGGTCATTTCTTTATTTTTTTAACCCTGGTCAAAACTGAGATGGTTTGAACTCTGAAGAGGAAAGGGGCTGGGATGAGGAACCAAAAAGGAGTAATTGATGGACTGGGATGATGGAAGGGAAGGGGAATGCAGAGGAGAACAGAATAGGCAGAAGGAAGGTGGTTGGAGAAGGACACAGGGAATGGAAGAGGACATGGGAAGAAATGAAGGGGAAGAATGGAACAAGACCGGAGAGGAGAGGTCTCTTTGCTTTTATGCATGATGAGTTGGCAGGCACCTTTCCCACTCTGTATTCCCACTATCATGAGGGAAGGATATGTTGGTGAATGGGAGGAGGGAAGAGGGGAGAATGGAAGGAAAAATGATTGTGGGTGGTCAGGAAAGCAAAAGAAGGAAGCTTTAGATGGCAAAAGAGGAAAAAAGATTCATCAGGATAAAGTGGGAAAAGCTAAATTCTGAGGAAAAGGGACACGTAGCCAGAAGAGAACTATGAATGTGGAATGAATTAAGAAATGAAGAGAGAGAACAGAAAACCTGGGAGATATAAATACATAAAAAATGTTTAAAAGTCTAGTCTTTCCAAGTAATACAATGGCATATACACTAATGTTTGATTTGGGCTTCAGGGGACAGGAGGTGAAGAAGCAGGAATTAACTAATTGTGGGGCAGAGGAGCCCTCAAAAATGCAAAGTAAATTACATGAGACCCTAGTATTTTTCTGTAGGAGCTGGGAAGCTGTAGAAGGTGGTGAGAGTAGTGGACTCCAGTCCATCATCACAGAGTGGAAAGCTCTTTTTTCATTCCAGTGGCTAGAGAGAGAGAGGACAGTTTCAATTTTATCAAACTCCTGATAACCAGAGGCTGATAGGAATGACTGAGTCTCTGAGCAGGGTGCAGTAAAAGCAGGCTAGTAGGAATCCTACCACCTGTTCTTTCTACTGGCAGCTTGAGGCTTGTAGATGTTCTCACTAGACTGTTACTCCAGACCTGTCTTTTGTAGCTGCCTCCGTCTGGTAGCTAACTAGTTACTTCTCTCCCCCCGCCTCCTCCGAGGTCACTGGTATGTTCTGAGTAAAACTGGCTAGACATTTTTTGATGAATCCGTTTTAGTCAAAGAATGCCAATTTGTTGAAAGTTAAATTCTTCATAGAACAAGTTGAATTTCTCAATTTGAAAAATTGTCAAAAGAGGTGAAATTGTTGAAATATTTTGTATCAACATTTTCAAAATGAAACATTCTGGTTCTCTAGTTTGAAACATCTTTTTGTTTCAAAATGTAAACTAATTAGATTGTAGGGAAAGTTTAAAAAAGAAAAAAGCTCAACATCTAAATAAAACAAACCTGGGAAAGAGCTTTTTATTTTGTGACTATATTTGATAATTTGATTTTTTTTTTGTCCTGATTTCACACAGGAAAATTGTTTAAACATTTGAAAATGTTCATGGAATGTGTAAATCATTTCCTTCCCAGCTCTAGTTCTGAAGCTTAATTTTTTTATTTGCTATTGACTTTGAGGGAGAAAGAAGATGAAACCATGATGACTTATTTTACAGAGAATGGGACATATAAACACAAAAGTTACTATTTGACTTCAACTACAAATATGAATAACATGTGTTTTGGACAAAAGAAATTTCAAAAAGGGGGAAGAAACCTCTCTTCAAATGTCCTATGCAGTTTACAAATGAACTTTAACTTCAGAAAAATTATACATCTGTTCAGATGTCTCTTTCCATTTTGTTGCCTGCTTCACCTGCCCGTGATGAAATATGAATTTTAAAATAAAGAATTGTGATGTTAAGGCAGAGTATGAAACAGTAGCTATCCAGCCCAATAGTAATGTCTTTTGGATTTGTTTAGAAACTTGGGGCATGTCTACACTATGGAAATGATCAACCCTCTGGAGACTGAGCTTCTAATGTTAGATTTAATGGGTCTAGTGTAGACCCCCAAACCAACCACTGGGGGTAGCCCCGCTGGAGTCCGATATTCCTCATTCTGCAAGGAGTAAGGAAAGTTGATGGGAGCATATGCTCCCATTGGCATCCTGCAGTGTAGATGCTGTGACAGTTTGGCTCAAGGTGAGCCCAATACAGCTACATATTTTCTTAAGCCAGCCTGCCTGGCCTAGTGTGGACCAGGCTTTAGCGTGCAGAAAAGAAAGAATTCCCAAGACACAGGTTGTTCCCCATGACACAGGAATAAATAAGAAATATATAAGATCTACATCTAAGAATTTTCTAGGTGCCTCTTCAATTTGTTTGCAACTTGGCAACAACCAGAGCCTTCTGTTTAACATATGTTCTCTGCTTCATACTTATTTTATTTTGTTGCTGTGATTTTTTTAAATTCAAACCTTTTTCACTTGTTACTAAATTGCAAGATGTATTTACACAGTAATATTGTCATCTGATGTGTATGCTGGATCTTAAATGAACAAAACTCTAACTGAATATTCTTAAGTTCCCTGTAAGATGAAAATCTGCATTTGAGTCACCAGTTTCTCTTCTTGTCCAGATCTCTGACCTTGACCGGGGTTTTGGCCAGTTACACTCATGAAAATACATGCAATCCCCGGCTCAGATTCCCTAATGTGTTCTAATTTCGACTCAGGACCTGTGCTTTCTGTCTACTACTGTTAGCTGGCAACTGCATAAATGTTTGGGTAAGTCAAGCACCACAAGGTGGTGCTGATGCCTTCTAATGACTGGCTCAGTGGAAGTTTAGCTCAAGACATTCTTTGATTGGGATTGGAAATCTGAGCACACTTGGGGACTGCATGTATTTTCGTGAGTGTATCTAGACAAACCCCTGTCAAGTCCAGAGATCTGGAAAAGAAAAGACTCAGCTGGAACTATAACTTAAGTACTAATACTAAACACTACGTAGAGAGGGAAGGAAGATATCAGTCGGTATATGTCCTGTTTTTTTAAATGTGTAACAGGAAGCCATATGGAAAGAAGGCTGGAAAAGATGCTAAATTATGAAGCAAAGACCGAATAATTTTAGGGACAATATTGATTTTCCTTTTGTTTCCCTGATTAAGATCAGCATTTTAAATCCCAGATACTAAGCCATCTCTCATGTGTTCTCCCCCATTGATTCCAAATCAATCTGTCAGGCTGGCCAATATTGTCACATTGTTTCTGTAAGTTGTACTCACTAATCTGTCTGTATCCATCTGTTTCCTGTTTTATAGCTCGATTAAAAGCTCTTTGGTATATGAGCCATGTTTTTGTAATTGACACCAGCCGGATTTCAACCTGGAATTTCTTGAGTTGGCATAGGAGCCTCTACACCTTGAGCTATAAAGCCAGCTGGCTTTCAGCTTAGGCTGTAGAGCTCCCTTGTTCTTATCTCTCACTGTATGTGGTCTAAGTCAGTGTTTCTCAACCATAGATACAAGTACCCTTTGGGGGTATGTGAGAAATCTGGGGGGGTATGTGAACACAACTGAAATTTGGAGAAAACGAAATTTTTGGGTGTAAAAAGTACAAAAATAAAACGATGTAAAACTTAAAACAAAAATTCCATCGCTCACCCAGCTATGATTAAGTTGTTTAAGCAAACGTGTTGCAATAGTAGAAAAAAAATGTCCTGTGTCTGAAAACTGTAGGTACTGGGGGTACTTATAATTTTTTTAAAAAGGGGTATTTTATTAAAAAAAAAAAAAGGTTGAAAAACACTGCTCTAAGGGTATGTCTACACTGCCACCCTAGTTCGAATTAGGGTGGCTAATGTAGGCATTCGAACTTGTAAATGAAGCCCGGGATTTAGATATCCCGGGCTTTATTTGCATGTTCTCGGGCGCTGCCATTTTTATATGCCCCATAGTTCGAACTACCTGCCTGCGGCTACTCGCGGCACAGGCTAGGTAGTTCAAATTAAAGCTCCTAATTTGAGCTACCATTACTCCTCCTGTAATGAGGAGTAACAGTAGTTTGAATTAGGAGCTTTAATTCAAAATACCTAGCCCATGCCGCGTGTAGCCGCAGGCAGGTAGTTCAAACTACGGGGCATTTAAAAATAGCGGCGCCCGAGAACATGCAAATAAAGCACGGGATATCTAAATCCCGGGCTTCATTTGCAAGTTCGAATGCCTACATTAGCCACACTAGTTTGAACTAGGGTGGCAGTGTAGACATACCCTGAGTGCCACTACGTGGAACAGTGAACCACACTAGGTGTGTAGGTTACATTTGCAGAGCACCTAGCACAACAGGGTCTGGATCCCTGATAATGCAAATAATAAATAATAATAACTGTTATCCTTGTTGATATGGTGCCTTTATAAAGGTTTCCCCACCTTTTCTGGGAATCTGCACACTGTAGTGAAAGCGCATGTGCTTCATTTTTTTTTAGTAAAACATTCATCCGACTTTTAAAAGAACTTGCTGGTTAGTGGGCTGGGGAGCAACATCGCTAATCCATGCTTAAGGCCTCCACTGCACTCAGTCACCTCACAGTCCTTCTGCAAGTAGGGTCTGAATGAGCTCACCCCTGTCATCTAGTAGTGAGCAAGGGGAGAAAACGTTAGGAATGAATCATATTTGCATAAGCACACCTGCAGCTGCTTTGCCACAATGATCCATTTTGGCTGATGTTGGCTTACGTATCACTTTAGTATTGAGTAAAGAAATTTTGGGATCCTTACTGCATGAGTAAAAGGCAGCAAAACAATACTTAGCCTGGATGAGGGGTGCCCCTAAACTGGCCCTTACTTGCAGAGCCCTGAAAATCTGCAGATATCTGCTTTAAATCCACAGGTATCTGCATCCACAGATGTGCATATCTGTGGCTGAGTTACATTTTATTGCCCACTCCAGCATTGAGAGACTAGGGTCCTGTTCTGCTAGACATTGTATAGAGCAGGGGTGGCCTACCACAATGGGACCTAGTCTTTCAATGCTGCTGTAGTTACAAGTATATAATAATGCTTTCTCCTTGGCTTGCTTTCTGCTCTGGAAGGAATCAGTTGAATAGTTGAGTGCACTTAAAGCGTGTCTTTAAACTTTCTGAATTTTTGATTTCTTAGCCTTCACATTTAATTTGTAGTATGTTTTTGCATTTCATCTTATATTTACATGAATTCCCATAATTATTGCCGATTCCTGTCCTCTAGTACATATTTACCCTTTTATTGTTCCTGTAGCTCATGGGTTCCCAAACTGGGGGGCATGAAGAAATTCTAGGGGCGGGGAGCGCGAGGTGATCTGCTCAAGTTGTGTTGCTTTTTGGCCCCGGTCAGTTCTCCCCCCCCCTTTTTTTTTCTCTCAACAACTTTTGCTGCTATTTGGGGGGGGAGGCAGGCATGAGGGTTTCTCAAAAATGAAAAAGGGGGCATGATGCCGAAAAGTTTGGGAACCACTGGTAGCTAATGCTACAAAGCCTCATTAGGAGAAATACAGTGTGGTTTTAAAATTATACTGTTGCTTATTCTGAAGTGATGGGCATTAATGTGATTCAACTTATTTATAAATAATCTAGAGAAAGGGGTAAACAGTAAGGTGGCAAAATTTGCAGATGATACCAAACTGCTCAAGATAGTTAAGACCAAAGCAGACTGTGAAGAGCTTCTAAAAGTCCTGCTGCCTGTGATACCTTCCTGCCTGCCTGTAACTGATCCAGAGCAATCTAGAGGTGGCAGAGGAGAGGGGGGGGAAAAAAGGCCTGTCCCTTTCAAGTAGTACTTAAAATATTCCAGTTGGTCTTTGAAGTTGATGCTTACACTGAAGAAATAGGGTGGAAGAAAGGGCCTACCTAAACTACTGCAGTTTGTCTGGAACTAGTGACAAGATTTGTGATGGCCCTGTCTGAGCAACAAAAAAAGTTAGAAACCCAAATAAGCTGATTGGGGGAGATTTTCAAAGACACAGGAGACATCTAGGAGTCCAACTCCTATTGAAAGTCAAGAGCAATAGGGTATCTAATTCTTCTTTGTGCCTTTTAAAATCTCTGTTAGGTTACATCTACACAACAACTTGATTTCAAAATAACTAGTGTTATTTTGAAATAACTTAGTCTGCAGCAGGCAGTTATGTTGAAATAATGTCGAAATACTGTCAAGCTGGAGGACTTCTTACTCCAACTCCTGTGACTCTCATTATACGAGGAGTAACGGAAGTCAGAAGAAGAGTGCTGTATTTCAAAATAAGTGCTGTGTAGATGCTCTCATTTTTGAAATAAGCTATTTCGAAATAAGCTACTCAATTGATGTAGCTCAATTTGCATAGCTTATTTTGAGTTAAGCCCAGCTGTGTAGACTCACCCTTAGACAATGCCACATAATCTAATCAAAGAACTGGCATTATATTGCACAGTGCAATGGAGTTTATCAGTCTGTGCAATTCAGTTTCTTCCTCTAACGTCCCTCCAAGGTTTCTCCCTTCTCTGACAATGTTTGTATGGACAAAATTCTGAGTCATAATTCCTCATCAGTGGTAGCAACTATATTCTAGAAAGACCGCTAGTACTTTTAGTGCCATGCCGTTTAGTCCAACTGTAAGTAATGTGGAACCGCACCATTGATGAATAACATGATCTAATGTCAAATAGGTTCCTGATTATGATTACAGTATGTCCATACTAGTTTCCTAACTCCAGCCATTTTTGCTGTAGTCTTGTTTTGTTTTATTTTGTGTGTTCATTTCACAAAATGAAAACTATTTCCCATATGTCTTCTACTGAAGAGCTATTGAAACTTTCAAGAAAAAAATTCTCTCTGTTTTAGGCACAGAACATGCATGGCAAACTAGCTCAAAATGAATGAATGTTTGGAAGTTAGAACCTTGTGAAGATGGCATTATGATGGAAACTCTAACAGGAGTATTCACAACCAAGGATGGCTATAATCAGGAATATTGTGCTGCTATTGCTGCTAATGCGTTTTGATATCTGTACTTCTAATCAGTGAGTGTGAAAAAACAAGACAATCCCTTTAATTCTGTCACCCACCTTTCCATAGAATGTCCTTACATTGTGAATGGCAACTGTTAATTACCTCCAGCATAAATGCTGACAGACATTACTCTCTGTATAAGAGTTGCTTGGCTGGAGTGCTGACCACAGTTTTGCTCCTGAAATGCGGACAGAGCATTTTTCCTGAATAAAATGCTGCAGAAAATGTATTTAAATCTAAACAACCTGAAACTGCTAAAAAGCATATGGCAGTCAATCAATGATTTTAAAAGGACTGTTGACTATTTCAGTCATTAATAGCTTCTTTGCTGACTCCTGGGACATAAAATACCATTAAGTCAATACCTTTAAACAGCTGACTATATGCACCTTCATAATTTCAGGATTCTGGACACCTCATAAGCAGATAATGTTGTTTACTCAAAGACTGTTTGGCTTACTTAATCAAAAATGTACAATCAACAAAAAAGCTTCACATTTAATGAGGGGGAAGGAAACCGCTTACACTCATTATTTGCTATTGTATTCTGTGCCTTCATCATGGGCTCAAACTAGAAGGTGCTGAATGCTCTGGCTGTGGTCCTGCAAAGCACTTAAGCAGGTGAGTAATAACACTGAACTCAGTCTGACGAGGTCTCATTCCAGTTTCATGACCTGCAAATGGTATCATCACATGCAATTCATGAATCAATCATGTTTTCTGTAAAAGAGGTTCAGCATGGGCAGTGGCAATGTAGACTATCCCATCATAACCTGCCAATGTGCCTACATTGTTCTACAGAGAGCACCACTACCATTGGTTCATGGCCTAGTCAAATCTAGTTTTCCTGCTGAAACTGCCAATAAAGTCTGTGGTATTTTCTTTTTTGTCTTTTTGGGGGGTTGTGGGGTTTTTTGGAAGGGAGTGGGTAGGGTTGGTTGGGTTTTTAATGGAATGAGAACACTTGTCCTCCAGGAACTGATCTGATACCACCAACAGATACGAAGGCAATCTTTAAAACTGGGTACAAGATTTATTTTCTTTTAAATCTGATAGGGATTTCTGTTGAGAGATGTAATGGAAAATTCCCCTACTACTTTGGCTTGTATTAACTAGTCAAGTTGTAATATATGAATTAATTAATAGCTTTGTTAAATGTTTTCTGAATGGAAAAAATAGCTAAAAAGACTATAGTAATCCAATTATGTACGTCAGCTCTGATAAGTAATTGAACAAGAATGGGATACCTGCAATATACATCTCCTCCAAAATGTTTCTACAGACATCAGGCACCCTGGTATAGATTAATTTTTTTAATCTAGTTATTCATTAATGATATTATCAGATTAAAATCTTGATAGTATGATATCTCTAAGGCTATGTCTTTACAGCAGCATTATTTTGGAATAACTAATATTATTCCAAAATAACATAGTCCGTGTCTAAATGCAAGCAGTTATTTTGCCATAATATTGAAATAATGTCCAACTGAAGGACGACTTCTTCCAACTCCTGTAACCCTCTTTTTTCGAGGATTAAGGGAAGTAGGAGGAAAAGTTCTCTTTCTTGGACTTCCTGCTATGTAGACAGCGCCAAAAGCCAAAATAAGCTATTTTGACTTAAGCTATGCAGTTGAGGTAGCTCAAGTTTCATAGCTTATTTTGGATTTAGCCCTCTGTGTAAATGTGCCCTAAGTGAAAGAAAAATGTTCGTGGTAGAAAGACTTATTAAAAAACATAAAATGGCCATACTAGGTCCATCTAGACCAGTATCCTGTCTGCTGACCGTGGCCAATAGCAGATGCCCCAGAGAGAGGGAACAGGTAATCGTCATGTGATCCCTCTCCTGTCATCCATTTCCAGACAAACAGAGGCTAGGGACACCATTCCTACCCATCCTGACTAATAGCATTGATGGGCCCAACCTCCATGAATCTATCTAGCTCCTTTTTTGAACCCTGTTAAAGTCCTAGTCTTTACCACATAATCTGGCAAGGAGTTCCACAGACTGACTGTGCTCTGAGTAAAGAAAAACTTCCTTTTCTTTGTTTTAAACCTGCTGCCTATTTATTTTATTTGGTAACTCCTAGTTCTTATATTGTGGGAATAAATAAATAACTTTTCCTTATTCACTTTTTCCACACCACTCATGATTTTATAGACCTCTATCATATCCCCCCTTAGAAAAGAGGAGACTAAGATGACAAGTCCAAATCTTTTTAATCTCTCTTCGTATGGGACCAGTTCCAAACCCCTAATTATTTTTGTTGTCCTTCTCTGAACATTTTCCAATGCCAATGTATTTTTTTAGATGAGACAACCACATTTGTACGCAACATTCAAGATGTTTTATTAGAGGCAATAAGATGTTCTCTGTCTTATTCTCTATCCCTTTTAAAATTATTCCTAATATGTTTTCTTTTTTGACTGCCACTGCACACTGAGTGGATGTTTTCAGAGTGCTATCAACAATGACTACAAGATCTCTCTCTTGAGTAGTTATAGCTTAATTAGTCCCCATTGTATTGTATGTATAGTTGGGATTATTTTTTCTAATGTGCATTACTTGACATTTATCAACACTAAATTTCCTCTGATAAATCTCCTATAACAGTATTTAAAGAGAATGGATGATGGTCAGGAAAGTAGAGTTGTTTAATGTAGTTAAACAGAATAAAGAGGATTTTTGTTTTGCTGCCTTTTTGTATGGCTTTCCCCCTCGCCTATTATCCCCGTGGAATAATTTATTTTTTTAGTGATATGGGCATTCTTATGGCTGAAAGAGAAACTCACACAGTAGGTTTTGTCAATGAAGCCATGTGTTATGGAAACATAATTAAAAACAAATAGTTCCCCTCCACATACACATGAGAGAGAGAAACTTACTCAATGAGATTTTACAGTATTTTCAGTTTTTCATTTTGAGGCAGGTAGGAAAAAAGATTTATCTATAGCTCAGAGTGGGATGAGGGATGGGTGGAGAAGAAGAGGGAAACGTGCAATAATGT
Source organism: Pelodiscus sinensis (assembly GCF_052426305.1). Lineage (NCBI taxonomy): Eukaryota > Metazoa > Chordata > Testudines > Trionychidae > Pelodiscus > Pelodiscus sinensis. Next base: position 86,679,536 of record NC_143052.1, read on the forward strand.
CATGCACATCTGAGACCTAGATCAAGGATTATATGATGAACAGGGAACAAATGATACATAATAGCCCAATTAGGCTGTTGGTTTAACTGTTCTCTCTCTTCAGGTCTCAGCTTCAAGAAGGCCTGTTGGCCCTTGTAACTAGGAAAACCCCAGTGCAAAAAGTTTGGAGAGAGCTTGAGATGAATTTAAAATTCAGAAAGCTGTTTCCTTTTCCACCTATTTCTTCTTTCCTTTTATTTATTTTCTATTTCTTTCCTTTGCCCCACTTTATTTTTTTGTTCTTTACCACAACTATTACTTCCCCACATCTCTTCACTCTTTCCTCTACCCCTAACCCCCCAACATTTCCTTTAACTTATTAGTCCTCCTATCCCAACCATTTATCCCAGGTCTTCTATGAATTTTCCTCTCCTCCTTCAACCCCCCAAATTAAATTATTTTCAGCTATTTCAGTTTCTGGGCTAATCCAGGATAGTAGCTGAGCACCATCTCCTGCAGCTGTTTATGGCCTCTAAGCCCTGCTGCAAGGAGGTGCTGCTCTAAACTCAAGTGGGGTTCTTATGTGGTTTTCTTCAGGTTGATCCCCTGAAAATCTTTCATACTCCCTGAGAGCATGTGTGAGAGCAGACAAAACCTCTGGAGATGAAGAACCACTCTGAGATGGAGTTACTCTCTGGCCAGCTTGCCAATTGTTTATATAGTAGGCCGGTGAGCGGATTATATGGCATTTGCTGACCTAGTTACCCCTTTCTTCTGCTTATTTCTGGTGTTCCGTTTTAATGTTTGCATGACTTTGCTGTGGTCATGTGATACTTCTCGTCCAGAAGGCAACAGAAACATTTGTTATAATTTAATAAACTTCAGGCAATATTTTAATTCCACAGAACGTTGAGTAGTTGGTTTCAGATGTCCGTGTCAGAGCTCTACTTCTATTGCCTCTGACGGATGGGATCTGATCCAAAGTCCTGTGAAGTCAATGGAAACATGGACATTGGTTTCAAAAGACATTTAGTTGGGCTCAGGGTAAACCTATCCAGTTCTCAGATATGAGTAATTAAAAAAATATTCTATTGCAACTGCTGATTCTTGCAAGTCATCCTATTTGCATTTATATGACTGTACTATACTGGAATAGAAAAAGCTTTCCTTTGCAATTGCTTGCTGTTGGCTCAGTTAATACTTCAGACTAATGCTCCATCTGCTTATAAAATGTGCAACTCTGCTTGGTTTTATAAATCTAACAATCTGAATATGAAGGCATAAGTCATTAATACTGTATGTTATGTATTCATCCCTCATTTTAGATAGTTATCACTAGCATTGTGCAATGATTATCAGTAAGACCTGAATGGTTTGAATTCTCAATTGTTTGTATATTAATATTTGTTTTATTGTCTTTAGGAACAAATGGTCCAAGGGGGTTTCCAAATTGCACTCCTGGGTATTCCTTCTTAGTTTCCTTGAGATATTTTATTAAATAAGCTTAATGCTCATTCAAACTGTGGGATTTGATGACTGACAGAAATTCAGTATTTATCCACAGAAGAGGCACAGCTGTGTCAGTTTACCTACTGTCCCATCAGCGTATATCAACTCTGACCTGAACAGAGTGTGAGAAGACACAGTGGTGCAGGCCCAATCAATACATTATGCCAAACTATATTTTTGCATTTTGAAAAGAAGTATTTAAAGTATTTTTGGCCCATCACACTCTGATTCCCTGTGCTGCTGTGACTGCACTGCAGTAAGTGGTCTTCACCCCTTTCTTTTCTAGGAACATAGTAAAAGGTATCCCAGCATCAGTGTGTGATGGTCAGCTCACAGTTACCCTACTTATTTCCTATTCTGTGCATAGGAGAAATTTGGAAATATGTCAAAAATAATTGTGTGGCTGTCGTGGACAAAACCTGCCCTTTAAAATGGTAAACACTGAAAGTCCTCCACAATTCTTCAAAAAAACATTTTTTCTTTATTATTATTTTATTGATTTTAATACTTTTTTGATGCTTCTCTAGTGCAGTTTCTTGCTTTCTTAGCTGCCAAATATACTATCATGGCTGGGTCTGGAAAGTTCCAGTCGGTAAAGTGAAAATTCTAGAAATTCTGAAAATAAGGTATTAGAGGAAGTGCTTAAGCAACCTTAACAAGAAGTAGAACTACTGCTCCACTCAGAAGTTGTAATAATCTACAGCTATTCATCTGTAGGTTTACAGGATCCTTTGCAAAAGTGCACAAGTATTACCCCCATTTTATAGATTGGAAAAGTGAGGCATGAACAGATTATTGTGATTCTCACAATATCCTAAAGTGAGCCTTTAGTCAAGTCAGGATTGGCTCATACTTGGCCTATTTAACTATCTATGGAGCAAAAATTAAATTTTGCTAGTGATTAGCATTGATGCTATTTTAGACTTTGCACTAACACTCCTGATTAAAATTGCAAAAAGTACCTGTGACTTCAATTGTGAGTGGGGAAATGAGGCTGTGACATCAAAAATCGTAAGAATCTGTTTGTCAGGCTGAGCTATATAATATTCCTGAATAGAGGCACCAAGAGAGTGAGGAAGAAATTGGATGAGTCCTTGCTAAACAAAGGAGTTGGATCCACATTAGATGTCAAGTGAGCTGGGCATCTGAAAAAAGGCAAGTAATTTGGTGTAAGGAACAGACGGTGATGTCGCTGCCATGAACTCTGAATATATTCAGGATGATTATGGTGGTTAATGCATGAACTGTTTTGTTTGGCCATTGAGGGCTAAAGGAATGGCTATGTCCTCTGAGATTAAAACACAAGTACTAACTTACTATCTAGGAAAAAAGAAATCAGAGTGTATTTATGGGTTAAAAGCAAGCAAGCATCTATGCACAAATGAGTTTTGATCTGTGATTCAACAGGTGACAGTTGTGGTAATCTGTTAATTCAAAATGTCTTTCAGGACATGGGGAGCACTTGCTTATGTTTAAGAATATTTGCCTTGCAGAGTCCAGACGGCATAAAAGAGCCATTTCTCCGGTTCGGGGTTTTTATCCCTCCACTTCAGTGTCAAAACTGATGGGATGAGTTCCCGTGTGGATCTCTTCTTCCTTGAGGGGATTAAGAATGCAGTCAACTGGGCCTCTCCTTTGGTGCTACACAGTACCTCATTTGCCTGCAATGAGCCATCTTCTATGCAGGCCAAGCCTGTTACCTTAATTAACACTGCTTTTCCTCTTTGCATTGTAATTGTGTAACTCAAACACTCAATATCACTTTACATCATGGGCTCTAGAGTTTATAAATAAAATCAATACATAGAGCATCCTACAAGAAGTCTAAACACATTCTTATCAACTTAACATTGAATATCTATTTTGATGATGCTAACACACAGGTAAGCAACACTGCTTTCCAGATATGCATTTGTAAGTGTTCAGTGGGGCCTTGGCATGAGCTGGTAGCTGGTCTGCCATCATCACATAATGTAAATGATGACACTTCCCTTTTTCCACACCCTCTTTTCACTTTTTTTTTTTTGCCATGACACTTCCCTTTTTCCACACCCTCTTTTCACTTTTTTTTTTTTTTGCCAAAGCTGAGGCCATAATTCAGTCTTTTCAGAAGATGGCAGACCAGGTGCCAGCTCATCAAGGCCCCACTGAACGCTTACTATAAGTGTAAGTGTGTCAGGGATTGGGACCCAGCCTTCACAGTAGATATATCTCTTGGGCTACGTCTACACTGGCATGATTTTCCAGAAATGCTTTTAACGGAAAAGTTTTTCGTTAAAAGCATTTTCGGAAAAGCACGTCTAGATTGGCAGGATTCTTTTCCGCAAAAGCACTTTTTGTGGAAAAGCATCCGTGGCCAATCTAGACGCGCTTTTCCGCAAAAAAGCCCCGATCGCCATTTTTGCGATCGGGGCTTTTTTGCTGAAAACAAATCTCTTCTGTCTGCACTGGCCCTCTTGCGCAAAAGTTTTTTGGAAAAAGACTTTTGTCCGAATGGGAGCAGCATAGTATTTCTGCAAAAGTACTGACAATCTTACATGAAATTGTTGATGCTCTTATGGAAATTCAAGCGGCCAGTGTAGACAGCTGGCAAGTGTTTCCACAAAAGCAGATGATTGTGGGAAATCTTGCCAGTCTAGACACAGCCTTGGTGTCTATGCCAGTCAGTCAGTCAACAAGGATGTCTTTAAATCCTAGATTTATAATCCATCCCTCCCCCGTATACTCTGATTGGGATAAACCAAGCAAATGCTGCACTATAAGGTATGTGAGTTGCACTTATATCACATGGGTAATGGCACAAAATGAATGGGTCACTTAGAACATCCCAAGAATTAAACAGTCTGGAGAAGGAGTGTAGGCTATTTTTCATCCTCTGAAGAAAAAAAACATTGTGGAAGGGTTTCCCTAACTGGAGAAGAACACATCAGTAATACAGTAGATTCTCCTCCAAATGGAACCTGAACGCTGACATTTTTGAAGTTTGTTTATAAACAGCTGTGCTATTGGCAAATGGCCATGCGCTCTTCTAGTAAGTGCTCTTATTGTCTCCAGAAATAAATGGTACCACTGCTTTTGAGGGAAGGAGGGAATCTCTCTTAGGGGCTAAATGTGAGGAAGTGACTATGTAAAGAGGAATCTCTTCCATAGTGACTTTCATGGAAGGCTACTGAAAGCAGTAAGACATATGGCAACATTTGAGGACCCCTCCTACTTCTGTATTAGGTTTGCCAATTTATTGATAAAATGCAATATCGTTATGTGACACTTAAAAATTTGCGGAGGGGGTTGTTAAACTTATTCTCTCGATTTCCCATATTGCATTGAACTCACTCACTTGACATGTCAGAGGAGTATTTTCTAACAACAGGTGCTGCAAACTCATCTTGGAATGTGTTCTGACTTTTTCCCCTCCATGTGCAATACAAATTCTACAGTTGGATTGTAGCTGACAATTTTGTTGAAAATGCCTGAGGGAGAACAGAATCCATTTCTCCCCTATAGGTATATGTCGAGTCTGCACTGTTGTAATTCTGTGGTTACACTTTTCTTCATCAGTCAGATAAGTAGGTATGACTCAAAGAGAACCAGGCAGCAGGTATTTGAGAATAACTGTCATTTAAAGTTACTTTTCTGATTATAATCCCGCTTGAAGTTTCCATTGATCTGACTAACTTTTAATTTAGCCAATCTTTTTTCAAGTCTGTGACTTGGAACCTGCTGTGCTACTGCACAAAAGTCTAACAAATTTCTTTCTATCCCAGCCCCAGGCACTAATGTTTAGTAAAGTAGATTATAGAGGAAGACACTGGAAGGAAAATAAAAACAAAATATTATATGAATTTTTATAGTAACATATCGTACAGTCATTCTTGTGCAATTTATTTTCTGCATGTTTTAGATGATTTTAAATGATAATCCTGACTAACCTTTAGTATGTTGGCACTCTAGACAAATACATTTTTCTGGGTGCTTTGTCCTTAATTTTCTCATGGAAGCAACAACCTATTTCTTTTCCTGTCCATTCCCAGGCCCTGTTATCTTTCCCTTTCCACTTCTCTATGTTACTTCTTTCCCTTTCTGTCTCTGGTGTCTCCCCATTTATTGTCCTTGCTAGAGTTAGACATGTGTTGTAACAGGGCATCACTGGCCCTGCCTCTATTCTTTCCCTGCTGTGCACACAAACCAGGCAGAGACCTCTGAATGGTCTTTATTTACAGTTTATTTTCCCAGCGCCTTCTAGCTATGAACAACGTCAGTGTCACAACCCCAGGGACTGCGAACTCCTGCAGCCAGCAGGGAAGAGCTCCCATTCCCACCAAATCACTGGCTTCTCTTTTTCCTGCTGCCCCTGGCTTCCTTCCTGCCAACCTTTTATGTAGCCCCCGGGAACAGCTGTCAGCCTTGTTTTCCAATTTGCTACTCAGACCTGGGGTTACTCAGCCAGCTCCGATTTCCATTGATTGGAGTGGGTATGACAGAGCCATGGCTCAATTTCTCAGCCAACACCTTCCACACACCTTCCTACCTATGAAATACCAGGTTGTCCTTCCTTGTCCTTTCCACTACCAGCGGGATTTGTCTTGGGGAGTCTCTTTCCTTCTTTTGGGGGATCTCTGGAATCATTTCTGTAGGGTCCCTTCACACACACCCCCAATCTACAGAACGTATTCCTGTGGAGGGAGCGGATACCCCCAGAGCTCTGCTGCCACTCTCAGGTCCTCACACTTGTAGCCCCCAGAGGGTATCTCTTCTCTTTTATCCCTTTTCTTCCAATAGGGGGTTCAGGCCAATTCTAACTTTCTGCAGGACACTCTGGGCCTCATGTTCCCCCAAGTCACTCTCATAGAATCACAAAATCCTAGGGCTGGAAGAGACCTCAGGAGGTCATAGAGTCCAGCCCCCTGCCCAAAGCAGGACCAATCCCAACTAAATCAACCCAGCCAGGGCTTTGTCAAGCCTGGACTTAAAAACCTCTAGGAATGGAGAGTCTACCACCTCCCTAGGTAACCCATTCCAGTGCTTCACCACCCTCCTAGTGAAATCGTTTTCCTAATTTCCAACTAAGACCTCCTCCACTGTAACTTGCGACCATTGTTACTTGTTCTGCCATCTGTCACTACTGAGAACAGCCTCTCTCCATCCTCTTTGGAACCTCCCTTCAGGAAGTTGAAGGCTGCTATCAAATCCCCCCTCACCCTTCGCTTCTGCAGACTAAATAAGCCCAAAGCACTCAGCCTCTCCTCGTAGGTTATGTGCTCCAGCCCCCTAATCATTTTGGTTGCCCTCCACTGGACCCTCTCCAATGCGTCCACATCCTGGCTGTAGTGGGGAGCCCAGAATTGGATGCAATACTCCAGATGTGGCTCATCAATGCCAAATAAAGGGGAATAATCACTTCTCTAGATCTGCTGGCAATGCTCCTCCTAATGCACACTGTTGACGCTCATATTCCATTAGCCTTCTTGGCTACAAGGGCACACTGTTGACTCATAGAATCATAGAATAATAGGACTGGAAGGGACCTCGAGAGGTCATCGAGTCCAGCCCCCCACCCTGTCTTCTGCTGTATAAAGATCTGTACTGTTTAAGCTGTTGAAATTCGCCCTCTTTCTCCATATAAAGACAGATGCACAGACTCCTTCCCCCCAGGTAACAATTAGTTACACTGGGTTTCTTAATAAACATTTTGTTAGGTATAAAAGCTAGGATTTAAGTGGTCATATGAGGCAGCACACAAATGTAGGTTACTTGTAGGGCTAATGGCTACCCCTCAGCATGGTGGCTGAAGGGGTCTATGCCTCCTCACTGCAGTGTTCCGGAATCTGGCCTACAAAAGGGGAATTAGTCATCTCACCTGGGATGGGAGTTTAAAAGTGAAGGTTCCCAGGCTTTCAGGTGGGGGAAGGTTAGTTAGCGATAAGAGGCTCTGTCCTCACAACCACTCAGAGCCAGTTTCAGTAGCAGTCCAGCTTCCCTGGCCTCTAAACTGGACAGGGTAATTAGCAATCAGAGGCTCTGCTCTGGCAGTCAAAGCCACTTTGGCTGTATTCTCCTGGCCTCTAAGCAGGACTATTGGGGGCTCTGCTCTTAACATCAGTTGCAGTCAGAGTTTCCTGGCTTTTAATCTTGATGTGAATGAATATCACCTGCTCAGGTAAGAGGTCATGCAGCATCGTGCAGCCTCTCCTGGCTTATAGAGGGGGAGTACTGTCACCGCAGGATTGGGGTGGTGGGCGGTGCGAGGGGAACATGGCCCTGCACGACTCCACTGCATCCCAACCCAGGGCTCTATCAGTGGTGAGGCAGTCTACCACTGGACCAGGAGGGATCTGCCTGTAACACACTGACACTGGACGCAGATGCACCATCTACCAGACTGTTGCCTAGTTCCCCATGGTTACTTCCACCATGCCCCCTCCAGCGTACCTGGACCCACGGGTTTGCTTCCAGCTCTGCCACGTACACTGCCAAGAACATAGGCAACACCTCCGCAGTGTCAGCAATCTCTGGATGCTTGGGCTGATCATAGAATCATAGGACTGGAAGGGACCTCAAGAGGTCATCGAGTCCAGCCCCCTGCCCTCAAGGCAGGACCAAGCTCTGTCTACACCATCCCTGACAGATGTCTATCCAACCTGTTCTTAAATATCTCCAGAGAGGGAGATTCCACCACCTCCCTTGGCAATTTATTCCAATATTTGACCACCCTGACAGTTAGGAATTTTTTCCTAATGTCCAATCTAAACCTCCCCTGCTGCACTTTAAGCCCATTACTCCTTGTCCTGTCCTCAGAAACCAAGAGGAACAAATTTTCTCCTTCCTCCTTGTGACACCCTTTTAGATATTTGAAAACCGCTATCATGTCCCCCCTTAATCTTCTTTTTTCCAAACTAAACAAGCCCAGTTCATGAAGCCTGGCTTCATAGGTCATGTTCTCTAAACCTTTAATCATTCTTGTCGCTCTTCTCTGTACCCTTTCCAATTTCTCCACATCTTTCTTGAAATGTGGCGCCCAGAACTGGACACAGTACTCCAGCTGAGACCTAACTAGTGCAGAGTAGAGTGGCAGAATGACTTCACGAGTTTTGCTTACAACACACCTGTTGATACAACCTAGAATCATATTTGCTTTTTTAGCAACAGCATCACACTGTTGACTCATATTCAACTTGTGGTCCGCTATGACTCCTAGATCCCTTTCCGCCATGCTCCTTCCTAGACAGTCGCTTCCCATCTTGTATGTATGGAACTGATTGTTCCTTCCTAAGTGGAGCACTTTGCATTTCTCTTTATTAAACCTCATCCTGTTTACCTCTGACCATTTCTCTAACTTGCTACGGTCATTTTGAATTGTGTCCCTGTCCTCCAAAGAAGTTGCAACCCCACCCAGTTTGGTATCATCTGCAAACTTAATAAGCGTACTCTCTATCCCAATATCTACATCATTGATGAAGATATTGAACAGTACGGGTCCCAAAACAGACCCTTGCGGAACTCCACTTGTTATCCCTTTCCAGCAGGATTTAGCACCGTTAACAACAACTCTCTGACTACGGTTATCCAGCCAGTTATGCACCGACCTTATCGTGGCCCTATCTAAGTTATATTTGCCTAGTTTATCAATAAGAATATCATGCGAGACCATATCAAATGCCTTACTAAAGTCTAGGTATATGACATCCACCGCTTCTCCCTTATCCACAAGGCTCGTTATCCTATCAAAGAAAGTTATTAGATTAGTTTGGCATGACTTGTTCTTCACAAACCCATGCTGTTTGACTCATATCCATCTTCTCATCCACTGTAATCCCCAGGTCCTTTTCTGCAGAACTGCTACTTAGACACACTCTCACACTCTTTCTCCATTCACTCAGGGGAGAATGCATCTTAGGGAAAGTTACAAGCAAGGTGACTGAGAGTTACAAAGATTACAAAGTTTGACAAAGATCATAGTAAGTTGCAGTTTAAAACCTTAGCCCTTACAGTTTGGTGGTTTCAGAAAATCCATGTATATAAATCAAGTAAGCTCAGGAGGAGGCTTTTTTAAGCAACACTCTCCCATCACAGAACTCACCATTTGTTCCAGGAGTTGCTCCTGCACTCTGATCTGCTCTCTTTTAAAGTCCTATAAGCTTTTGTGCTGTTCTGCCTGCCAGGTTAGCAAGACCCTGTCTCTTGGCCTGGTGGGACTGCTGGAATAAGCTGGAATAACAGGCTACTTTAACAGACATGGAATAGCTATTTCAGGTTATTTCCCAAAATAGCTTTGAAGTGTAGATGTACCCTTAGTTAGTAGCTCTGCAATATCATATTTGAGTTTCTTCAGAACTCTTGGGTGAATGCCATTTGGTCCTGATAACTTATTACTGTTTAATTTACCAGTTCCAAAACATCCTCTACTAACAGCTCAATCTGGTCTGTTCCTTCAGATTTGTCACCTAAATGAATGGCTCAGTTTTGGGAATCACCCTTGCATTCTCTGCAGTGAAGGCTGATGCAAATAATTCATTTAGCTTCTATGCAAAGACCTTGTCTTCCTTGAGTGCTCCTTTAACATCTCAATCATGTAGTGGCCCTTCTGATTGTTTGGCAAGCAGCCTGCTTTTGTTGTATTTAATTTTTTTTTTACTGTTAATTTTTGAATTTTTTGCTTCAGAGCTCAGGATGCATTCTAGTCAATTTACTTACTTAATCCACTCATGGTAACAGGGGAGTACAAGAACCAGAGGGAGAGCTGATCCTGTAAAAGTCTCAGAGGGGTAGCTGTGTTAGTCTGCAACTTTATAAACAATGAGTAGTCCCATGGCACCTTAGAGACTAACAAAAATATGTATAGTATCATGAGCTTTCTTGGGCAAAACCTACTTGGTTTTTCCCACGAAAGCTCATGATACTAATATATATTTGTTAGTATCTAAGGCCATGTCTACACTACGTGGAAGATAAACGCTGCCGCACTCGATCTTCCAGGATTCTAATTAGTGAGTGTAGTGAAGACCCACAAATTCAAACTGAGAGGGCTCCCTCATTGGCACCAGTAGGCCTGCTCCTCTCGAGAAGTAAGAGAAGCTGATGGGAGCAAATGTCTCCTGTTGTGTCGATGATGTGAAAAGCCAATTTAAGATCCCTCAACTCCAGTTATGTCGGGGTGGGCAATAAGTTTTGTTGAGAGGCCACTTCACCAGTGTTGATAGTGGTCTCGGGCTGGTTCCCTTTAGACACCATGTGGGGGGGGGGAGGAGACTTTGTGCACTTCCCCACCTGTAAGCCCCGAATTGCCTGGGGGCCAGGGCGTGCAACATCTAGGGAAACTGCCAGCAGTTTTGAATAGCAGGAGGTTCCCTCTGGTGCTGCCTGCCCCCGGTGGGGACAGGAGACATTGTGCTCTCCTCTGCCTCCTGGGTCTCAATTGGCTTGGGGACAGGAGTTTAGCAGGGTGGGCTGCAGGCTGCATGAAATCACTTAGTGGGCCGGATGTAGCCCACAGGCCATATCTTGCCCACCTCTGAGCTACATAATTAACGTAGTTATGTATCTTAAATCGACCTTCCCCTTTAGTGTAGACCAGTTCAAGGTGCCACACAGGACTACTCATTGGTTCTGTAGAGACATGCTTGTCTGATCTGTGTGGAAAACTTTTGGATGCTGGTCTCTCCTTTGCTCTCCAATTGCAAGGCTTCTCTGAATGTTGTGGGATGACCAAGTGTATCCCCAGCCACAAAAAGGATAGGGGAAGCATGGGCGTTTATGGTGCTATTACAACATGAGCCTATCCCCAAACCTTGCTATAATCTCTCTCCCATGTTTTCCAGTCTGCCCCAGAAACACACAGGCTGTGTCTAGACTGCATCCCTATTCCTCTTAAAATAAGGAATAAGGGATCTTTCGGAAAAGGGTTTATTTTCCGAAAGATCCCCATCTAGACTGGCGCTTTCTTCCGGCAAAGCTCCGAGCCGGAAAAAAGCGGCAGCCATGTTTATGCAAATGAAGTGGGGGGGATTTAAATCCCCACTTCATTTGCAATTGCGATGTGTCTAATTTGCATCCCTTTTACGGAAAAGGGATGCAATCTAGACAGAGCCACACAGTACATCCTATGTACATTACATCCTTTAGGATGGAATAGCACGCTGCCTTTTTAATAATCAACCAGCTCTGACCTTATCTCCCTTGGAGCCAGGATGCATGGCACAAACTGTTCTTATCTTACTTGGAGCACAGGGACTGCAGTTTTTCCTGATGCTTATGAGAGACATGCAGTGAATAAAGGTTGTGTGTGTCTGGTCACCACCCATACGTGCACCAGAGCCAGGGAAAATCTAATCCCTTAAGGCAGGGGTGAGGAACCTGTGGCCCCTGGCTTACCTTGATCTGGCCCCCGAGGCTCAGGGTCTCCCCACTGCATTGAAGAGCCTGTGCTGACACTCTAGGCACCCTGCTACGCCACCATGGTGCTGGAGCACACAAAATCTACTAGTTTGGGCCTTCGTAGGCTCTGGTGTGGGAGGGAGATGTGGGGAGTGTCTTTCTCCTTCTCAGTTAGGTGCCACATTAGTGAGGGTTTTTTTGTGTGTGGCCCTCAACTGACTTTTCTGTGGGGCAGTGGCCCCCAACCCGAAAGAGGTTCCCCACCCCACCTTAAGGAAACCTTTTGCATCTGGTTTTTTCCCCCTCGAGACAAGTGTACTGGACTAATTTGTATAGTGGAAGTGCCGAGAGCCATTGATGAAAACCAAAAACCTTGGATATGATGGAAACCACTTCCAGCCAGGAGGTGTGGCGGCACCTCTATACCCAGCACCTCTACATGGAGTATTGAAGACACCGGTAAAGTCTCAAGAGGAAAAGTAACAAACAAACATCCAGCTTCCCCTTGGAAAAATTGCCTGGGTGAGGAGGAACAGTTTAAGGACTTTACTCCTAGAAGCGTAAGACATAGGGTGTGGCTGTCAGGGAGGGGAGATGATGATGTCTTTCCGTGACCCGGCAATGCACACTCTCTACTCCTTTTGGCATATCCGTGTGGGAAATCTCTTCTGGGAGCTGCCAAGTTGGAGAATATTAACTGAGTCACACAGTGTGTGATGGTGACCTCTTTGTACCTCTTGGTGTACGGCATCATTTCTCCTCTTTCAGTATTTATTAAAAAGCTAACACACATTTCACAAAAGGTTTTTTTTCCCCTCCCACATTTCATCCATTATTTTAAAACCAGTCATTGGCCTCAGCTGGTTTATAGAAAATCTAGGCTAAAAAATAGGTCATGTTTCAAAAGTTAGCTAATGTGTTTTAACCAAATTTTTAAATATTAATGTTGATCCGATTTAACACTTTTTTTTAAAAGTGTGTGTTTATCATGATCAGCTTTGGTTGGGCACTTGGGATGGACCACAACATGTTAATCATTACCTGTTTTCCTAGTCTAGATATGGCCAATGTCTCATTCAGTCATTGTCTTCAACACCTCTGATCTAATATTCCAGTATTATTGTTGCCTACCCAGTCTAGTCACAGGAATGCAATTTATAGAACTTCCACTCTCACCAGAGGTAGGTATTAGCTCTCCCTTTTTATAGCCTCAGGGTCATAGGGTTTTAAAAATAATAAGTCATGACTTTCAGCTATTTAAATCTGAATTTTCAGGGTGTTGTGGGCAGGTTGCAAGGTTGTTGGAAGGGGGATTGCCGTACTGGTACCCTTACTTCTGTGCTGCTGCTGCTGCTGCTGGTACTGCCTTCAGGGTTGGGTAGCTGGAGAACAGGGGCTGTTGCCCAGGATCTGAAGGCAGAGCAGCAGAAATGCAGGCATAATGATGACATGGTAGGCTATTGCCATCTTTACTTCTATGCTGTTGCCTGCAGAGCTCGAGCCTCAGTCAGCATCTGCCTTTCTCTGGCTGCCCAGCTCTGAAGGCAGTATAGATGCAAGGTGGGCAATACCAAAACATGGCATCCTTACTTCTCCTCTTGTGATCTCCTACAAATAGCTGTGGGTCAGGACCTGCAATTTGAGAAACTGTGGTCTGCCCCATGAAATCTGTAGTTTAGTTTCCTGATGACTGTAATACTTTGGGCTAATTCAGGTGGTAAGACTAGACGAACTGGCTGTGAACTCTGACTTTCTATCACTTCCATCCTGTAGACCCCTGCAGCATCACTGCTAATCTGCATTTTGCATCTTAAGTGTAGAGAAATGTTTAAGAAAAAAATTTTTTTCTCTCCCCCTCTACCTGGAGCTCTTCTTCAAATCTAGGTAGACCTGAAGAGTTTTCATAGAATCATAGAATCATAGAATAATAGGACTGGAAGGGACCTCGAGAGGTCATCGAGTCCAGCCCCCCGCCCTCAAGGCAGGATCAAGCTCCGTCTACACCATCCCTGACAGATGTCTATCTAACCTGTTCTTAAATATCTCCAGAGAGGGAGATTCCACCACCTCCCTTGGCAATTTATTCCAATATTTGACCACCCTGACAGTTAGGAATTTTTTCCTAATGTCCAATCTAAACCTCCCCTGCTGCACTTTAAGCCCATTACTCCTTGTCCTGTCCTCAGAAACCAAGAGGAACAAATTTTCGCCTTCCTCTTTGTGACACCCTTTTAGATATTTGAAAACCGCTATCATGTCCCCCCTTAATCTTCTTTTTTCCAAACTAAACAAGCCCAGTTCATGAAGCCTGGCTTCATAGGTCATGTTCTCTAAACCTTTAATCATTCTTGTCGCTCTTCTCTGTACCCTTTCCAATTTCTCCACATCTTTCTTGAAATGTGGCGCCCAGAACTGGACACAGTACTCCAGCTGAGGCCTAACTAGTGCAGAGTAGAGCGGCAGAATGACTTCACGAGTTTTGCTTATAACACACCTGTTGATACAACCTAGAATCATATTTGCTTTTTTTGCAACAGCATCACACTGTTGGCTCATATTCAACTTGTGGTCCACTATGACCCCTAGATCCCTTTCCGCCATGCTCCTTCCTAGACAGTCGCTTCCCATCTTGTATGTATGGAACTGATTGTTCCTTCCTAAGTGGAGCACTTTGCATTTCTCTTTATTAAACTTCATCCTGTTTACCTCTGACCATTTCTCTAACTTGCTAAGGTCATTTTGAATTATGTCCCTATCCTCCAAAGAAGTTGCAACCCCACCCAGTTTGGTATCATCTGCAAACTTAATAAGCGTACTCTCTATCCCAATATCTACATCATTGATGAAGATATTGAACAGTACAGGTCCCAAAACAGACTCTTGAGGAACTCCACTTGTTATCCCTTTCCAGCAGGATTTAGAACCATTAACAACAACTCTCTGACTACGGTTATCCAGCCAATTATGCACCCACCTTATCGTGGCCCTATCTAAGTTATATTTGCCTACTTTATCAATAAGAATATCATGCGAGACCGTATCAAATGCCTTACTAAAGTCTAGGTATATGACATCCACCGCTTCTCCCTTATCCACAAGGCTCGTTATCTTATCAAAGAAAGCTATCAGATTAGTTTGGCATGACTTGTTCTTCATAAACCCATGCTGGCTATTCCCTATCACTTTATTACCTTCCAAGTGTTTGCATATGATTTCCTTAATTACCTGCTCCATTATCTTCCCTGGGACAGACGTTAAACTGACCGGTCTGTAGTTTCCTGGGTTGTTCTTATTCCCCTTTTTATAGATGGGCACAATATTTGCCCTTTTCCAGTCTTCTGGAATCTCCCCAGTCTGCCATGATTTTTCAAAGTTTTATGTGGCTTGAAAACTTGTCTCTTTCACAAATAGAAGTTGGTCCTATGAAAGATACTATTTCATCCTCCTGATCTCTCTCATATTTTGGAACCAACATAGCTGCAACAATACTGCAAACATTTCATATTGATACATTTTTTTGTATAACTTAAAATCTGCTATGGACAAAGAAATGATCAGAATTAAAAAAAAAAAAAAAACCAAGCCTTATAAACAAGAGAGATTTTTGTCTACACTAGCTGCTAAGGAATGCTTTTGAGGTCATGACAATTAATTTGAATTCTTTTCACAAAGATCTCTCACAATGCTGTGCAAACTCCTACAAGCAAGCTTTACTTATGGTCGGTGTTAAGGAACAATTACATGTGTAGACAAACCCTAACAACTTTTTCTGATTAACTGTATCTTATCTGCCCCTTAGGGTTTGTCTACACTATGTGGAAGACCCGCTAGTGAAGACCTGCTCATTTGAACTGAGGGGACACTCCTGTCAGTGCTGGTAGTCTTGCTTCTCACAAGGAGTAAGGGAAATTGATGGGCGCATTTGCTCCTGTCAACCTCCCATTGTTTGTACAGTGCGAAAACATGATTTAAAATAATTTGACTCCAGCTACGTAATAAATGCTGCTGGATTTGCATATCTTAAGTTGACTTCCCCCTTTATTATAGACCAGGCCTTACATGCACATTCTTATGCTGGAATATGAGTGCCCTGTTTGGGCTGGTCTACACAGCAGGGCAAAAGTCAAATTAAGATATGCAAATTCTGCTATGTCAATTACATAGCTAAAGCGGAAAAAGTTTAATTTGGCTTTTTGCACTGTCTACACAGGAGGAAGTCAAAGTAAGAACACTCTTCCTTCAACTTCCCTTACTCCTCACAAAATGAGGGTTACAAAATGAGGGTTACAGGAGTCAGAGTAAGCAGTCCTCCATCCCAACATTATTTTGAAATAATGGCTTGCTGTGTAGATGCACACTTTTTTAATTTGAAATAATGTCAGTTATTCCAAAATAACATTGCTGTGTAGATGTGTCCTTCCTGTTTATCTTAGTGTATTAAATTAAACAGGATCAAGGCACTCTCTTACTTTGGAACACATGGAGTTAATCTGGAACAGCTCCAAATGTAGACAAGGCGGCAAATGATATTGCTTATGGTAGTTACCTAGAACAATTCATTATAATATCTATGTAAAGCTATACACAGAATGTTGGAACTTCGATTTTTCTTCATCCTTTTTAGTTTATGGTACTGTGTGAATCCAAAATGATTAGTAATAGTGTCATTTCTTTAAAAAAAAAATTACTGTGGGCTCTCACACCAATCTTGGTTCTGGTATATTTGTCTGTTGTACTCCTAATGCATGAAAGGTAAATACCTTCAAAAATGGAGATCCTCAAAGTGGCTGTATGTCATATATTTTTGAATGACCTGAAGTAACAGCTCAATTAAGTGAGCAGCAGGATGAATTTAAAGAAATGTTTTTCCTTGCTTGGAAAAACATTTGAACTCTCTTTATCCTTACCTTATATACAATTTTTGTCTCGTATATGTAATACTCATTTAGGTTGTGCTTTGAAAATACATTTTGAAAGAACAATAAAAAGGATAGGACAATGGGGGCCAATCCAATTCTGCAAGATGCCAAAAATTTGGTCAATATTAAACTTCACTAGATGGAGTCCATTTCAACAGAGTTTGATCTGGGAGCTAGAGGCCAGAACACGAGTCTCTTGCTAGGGCTGTCCTAAACTTAAATTGAATATTATACAAAATAGAACAAGGGCCTAGAATTTTAATATTTTTTAACAAAAAAAAAATCCGACTTTTTGCATTGATCACAGTGATTCAATATCTAAAAGCCTTTGGGTTTATATTCTCACATTTGGGGGATGATCTAGCTGCTAAGAAACATTCTTCTTGACAGAGAACTGCAAATAAAACATCAACATTCTGTCCATGCTACTGGCGAATAGGTGCTGAGCAGTTCTCACTTTCTGCCAGGCTAAATTTTTGACTCTTTGTTTGGACTATACCTTTAACATTTCTACTGAGCACCATGATGAGGATAACTTCCCCAACCCCTATTTTACAATGAACATTGCTCCATTTTTCAACTTTCACCAATATTGCCATCTTTAAGTCAACCTGTGTAGTCTGTGGAGGTCTTCTTTTCCTTGCCTTTTAAATTATCTAACCATTTTGAAAGTTACATATTTGAAAGGGTTAGCATTTAACTAAGGCAATGTAAATTCAATAGGCTCATGATACGCGTCATTAAAAGCCTGATGTCCTTACGTGATACTGCATGTTTAATTTGTTTACCCTCATTTAGATGTCATCAGTCCCTGTTGCTGGTACTTCAGTGATGGTAAGTTAAAGTGACAGCTATTATGTGTTCAGGAGTAGCTTACTCAGACTATGCATAATGACCTGCTCCATTAAGAGAGCTATCATTTTCTGTTATGAAAAATATTGTGGAGTCTTTAACTTTCTCAAGAAAAGGGTAGCCTTCAGTTTAACATCTGAGCAAAAGGACAGCATCCCTGCAGTGCAGCAGCTGTCTGCTGTAGGTACTCACCTATATGTTTGGCAGTGACTGATTGTGCAGTGCAAATTGCCACTTTCTGGTTGTAAACTGAACTATGAGGGAAAGTTGGGCCTTTTTTCACTTTGAAAAAATACACAATAAACATTTGTTTGCACTTATTTAGTAAAAGTAAAAAACAAATCTGGGTCTTTAAGGAAAAAAACGGATTGTCTCCTGTGCATCTCCTGTTTAATGCCAATATGAGGATAACAGCTTTATAAAGCAAGTAGGAAAATAATTTTATGGCCTATCAGGGGATTTATTTTATTAGCAAAGCTCTTAATTAGGTATGTTTTTGGAATAAAGTAGAATTTCTGTTTCATTAATTGATGATCTTTTAAAAAGTGCAATTGCTAACAATTTGTATTCCTGTATTGTTGGCAATAATTTGCTTCGGTTTGTTGTATAATGAAGTCTTTCTTAATATAGCATTATATGTAACCAAGACAGTTCAGTGGTTCACAAAAAATAACCTTAATAGTCACTAAGGGCATGTCTACACAGCAACATTATTTTGAAAAAAATTCATGTTATTTCAAAATAACAAAGTGTGCATCTACATACCAAACCTGTTGTTGTGAAATAATTTCAAATAACAGGCTTCTTACTCTGACTTCTGTAATCCTCATTTCAGTGTAAACAGCGCCAAAAGCCATGTTAAAGTACTTTGACTTCAGCTACTCAATTGACGTAGCTGAACCTGCGTATCTATCTTCAACATTAGCCCTCAGTGTAGTCATATCTTAATGATCAACTTTCCAATTTAACGTGTAATATTAAATTAAGACTTTTTTATTTTTAGTAATAAGTCAATCAAAAAATTGAATCTGAGCTATGGAAACAAATAGGAAATGAAGGGTACAGGGCTAGAGATCAAACAAAATAAATGATTTTTGATAAGACGTGGTAAGTGCACTATACATGTGAAGCATGGTGTAAACCCTGAAAGGGATGCCACTCCTGAAAACTAGTGTGATTATCAATATATAGTTTCCTTAAAGCACCTGAATCATGGGGAAACTGGCTGATCCTTAGAGGTTGCAAGTTTTATTTTATTCAAATCTTGTATGCCCAAGTTTTTTTCATTGGAAACAAGTAATATTCTTTGAACCACCTCTGGCAGGTAATCCTCAATAGAACTGAACTTTGGAATTTTTTGAGGAGCCTCAAGATGGAGTCTTTAGAAGTTGTGGAAAGATCTGCTTGTGCCATCCCTTAATTTACTAACAAAGATTACTTAAAAAAACAACAACCCTCAAAGACTCCATTTAAAGTCCCCCCACAGAACTAACAAGACATACTCAAGTCCTATCCTTCAGTTGCCCTCTTTTCTGTTATTTTTGTCTGCTTTTTCTGTACATTGCCTATCTAGAAGGCAGGCAAGCTCTGTGGGGAGTTTTGTCTACATAACCATTAAAGAACCTAGTCCTGTGTTGCTGCTACACTAAAAATAAAGCATAATCATAGAGCTGGAAGAGACCTCAGGTGGTCGTCAAGTCCAGCCTCCTGCCCAAGGCAGGACCAACCCCAATAAATCATTCCAGCCAGGGTTTTGTCAAGCCGAGACTTAAAAATCTCTCGGGATGGAGATTCCACAACCTCCCTAGGTAACCCATTCCAGGACTTTGCCACCCCCCGGTGAAATCGTTTTTCCTAATATCCAACCTACACCTCCCTCACTGAAACTTGAGACCATTGTTCCTTGTTCTACCATCCGTCACTACTGTGAACAGCCTTTCTCCATCATCTTTGGAACCCCTTCAGGAAGTTGAAGTCTATCAAATCCCCCCTCACTCTTCCCTTTTGCAGACTAAACAAACCCAAATCCCTCAGTCACTCCTCATAGGTCATGTGCTCCAGTTATATTGACTATTCTTGATCACTTCCCCTCTTCCAAGTGCTTCAAAATGGATTCCTTGAGGATCCCCTCCATGATTTTTCTGGGGATTGAGTTAAGGCTGATTGGTCTGTAGTTCCCCGGATTGTCCTTCTTCCCTTTTTAAAAGGTGGGCACTACATTTGGCTTTTTCCAATCATCCGGGATCTCTCCCAATCTCCATGAGTTTTCAAAGGTAACTGCCAATGGCTCTGCAATGACATTTGCCAACTCCCTCAGTACCCTCAGATGCATTAAATCTGGACCCATAGATTTGTGTATGTTCAGCTTTTCTAAATAATTTCTAACCTGTTCTTTCCCCACCAAGGGCTGTCCACCTCCTTCCAAAACTGCATTGCCTAGTGCATTAGTCTGGGAGCTGATCTTGTCTGTGAAGACAAAGGCAAAGCAGGAAATAAATAAATTAGGTAGACTCATAGGCTGCCTTTACTTTTTATTACTAACATCACAGAGTTAAAACACAAAAGTTGTATTTTGTAACGCAGCCTATGCAGGGGAATATTTTTGCAGGCTGGAAGAAGGTGCATAACAAACATAGGTACATATTAGTGTAAACTTATACACTGTGTTCACAAAGGGCAACTTCTAAAATACTGTAATTTTAAAACATTTTCCTTTTTGGGATTTTTTTTAAACTGAATATATCAAGACACTCATTAGCTGGATGGCCATTACAATCAAACAATTAAGACTATATTAGCCAGTTGTTACTTTTCTTTCTTTTTTTAAAACAAGACATTTTTAAGAACAGTATACTTCATGTGGTGAAGCTATGCTATACTGAATACCTGCACCACTGCAAGGGTATGTCTACACTTGCACCCTAGTTCGAACTAGGGATGCAAACATAGGCATTCAAAATAGTCAATGAAGCGGGGATTTAAATATCCTGCGCTTCATTAGCATGATCTTGCCGGCACGTTACTCCGATCAACAGCTGTTTCGAAAGTGAAAGTGCACGCCAAGGGGTTTGGTTCGAACTAACACGCACTTTCACTTTTGAAACAGCTGTTGATCAGAGTAACGTGCCGGCGAGATCATGCTAATGAAGCGTCGGATATTTAAATCCCCACTTCATTGACTAGTTCAAATGCCTACATTTGCATCCCTAGTTCGAACTAAGGTGCAAGTATAGACATACCCCAAGAGAATAACAGTTACCCATAGACTGCTATCTTCCAGGCAAACAGTTCCACCAGACAGTACTCTGGCCACATATACACTACAGATAAGATTCATAAGTCAATCTTTCAGAGTCTTTCTTTGAATTAGCAAGTCTAGTGAAGACACGCTAACTTGAACTGAGAGGGTGCTCCCGTCAATGCCGGTAGTCCTGCTTGTACAAGGAGTAAGGGAAGTCGAAGGGAGTGTGTGCTCCCTTTGACTTCCCACAATGAGGACAGTGCCAAAAGTAGAGTTAAGATACTTCAACTTAAGCGATGCAATTAATGTAGCTAAAGTTGCATATCTTAATTCAAACTTATCCCCTAGTGTAGACCAGATCTCTGAAACAAGCAATTTACCTTAGCTGCTGAAGCAACAACCCACGGTGAGTCTTTTCAAAAACTTTTGAGGTCCAGTCTAATTAAACTGGCTGCTGGTCTCTAAGGGTACGTCTACACTGCATCCCTAGTTCAGACTAGGGATGCAAATGGAGACGACCGAAGTAGTTAATCAAGTGGGAATTTAAATATCCCGCGCTTCATTAACATGATCTCGCTGGTGTGCTAGTTCGAATCACAGCTGATTCGAACCAGGAAGTGCACGCCAGGACGCATTAGTTCAGACTAAAGCCCTTAGTCCGAACTAACGTTACTCCTCATTTTTTGAACATTTTTTGAGGAGTAACGTTAGTTCGGACTAAGGGCTTTAGTCCGAACTAACACGTCCCGGCACGCACTTCCTGGTTCTAATCAGCTGCGATTCAAACTAGCACGTCGGTGAGATCATGTTATGAAGCGCGGGATATTTAAATCCCCGCTTCATTAACTACTTCTGTCATCTCCATTTGCATCCCTAGTCTGAGCTAGGGATGCAGTGTAGACGTACCATAATCTATTAAAGTAAAAACCCCTTGAGGAGATTATTCATGACCTAACCAAGAGTAATATTCACTCCAAAAGAACACTGAAACATAGATTGGAACCTATTTCCCCAACCCTGCATATCACTTATATATACACTTCAGTGCTGTGTGGGATTGGAGCCTAATCAATCATTGGCAGCTAAATGTTCTTGGAATTGAATAATTACCCTCTTCTTAGACATGTTCATTTTGATCAGTGGTCATTGGCAAGTACTCCAACATCAAGAAATAGGTTATTTAGGAAGAGGCATGTTTGTAGGGCCAAACAAGATGTACCCTACAGATAATGTACTTTTAAGCCTAAATAGTAGGAGTTGTGCTCACAATTAAATGCAGCTGCAAAATTGTGCCCCATCTCTCAAAAGAAGCCTCTCATTATCATCCTTAAATAAAGAACATGCCTAGAAAATCAGGAACTAATAGGAACAACCCCCATTAGAAACATCTTTTCTTGGAAAAGCTTCTTAAAATGATACTACTATTATGTTTATATAGCTCACAAAGACCTTCTTTCCAGCGATATGTTGGAAAATCTTCTTTTGTAAGTATTTTGTAGTTTTTCATTTTCTTTTAACTCTTGGATTTTTTTTGAATGAATTGAGTTCTTGGAAAAGAGCCTAGTTTGACACTGGAGATCAATGTCTGCCGAATTAGGTTTGTCACAATCAGCAACAGTACAAGTTTTACCATCATTGTTCTTGCTAATTACTATTGATCTCCGCCCCCGCTCCCCCAGCCTAGACTGGATTTAAACCCAGGGCTCAGAAGTGAAAGTCTATTGCCAAATCCTCTTTTACATCTCCTCTTACTCTTTTACTCCTCTTCTACTTTTTAGATCTTCAGCAGTGGCTATAAAGTGTTCCTTAGGAAGAAATTCAAGATGGCAGCTACAAATTGGCAATTTTGATTGTTAAATATGATGTTTTTTCCTGGAATTCCACTAATCTTTTCAGTTCTCCATTTTCTCTACCTCATACACAATTCCAAACTCATGTCACCCTCTTAAGGTACAGCTACACTTCAACACTCTTTTGAAATAATTAGCACTATTCTGAAATAACTTAGTCTGAGTTTACATAGCAGGCAGTTATTTTGAAATCGTGTCAAAATACTGTCAAGCTGGAGGACTTTCTTACTCTGACTCCTATGACCCTCATTGTATGAGGAGTTAGGGAAGTTGGAGGAAGAGAATATATCAGCAATTTCACATACTATATATCAGCAATTTCACATACTATTTCTATAAGTCACAAAAGTGGGCAAAACCTCAATTTTCACTAGTCTGGAGTCCAAAGACTATTTAAGTCTCATGCTGAATCAAACCTTCTTGTGTGATGCCTAATAGGTCTGAAAAAAATGGAAGTACTTTTCATAATTGTCAACTGTTTTGGTAACTGAGAATGTTTAAGAACATTTTACTACAAGCCCCAAAACCGACAATCCCACAATTTGAAAAAGGCTACGTTGTTTTTTTAAAAAAGTCTGGCTTGGAGGGGAAATGAAAACAACTTAGAATCAAACTGCTTTGTAAATTCACTTTATAAATTGTGTTGAAGCAAGAAATGGTTTCTACAACTGTAATATCAATTAATATAATTTTTAAAGTGACTTTAATAAACTAAACTTATTTAAACCAGTAACAAAACAATGATTTTAAAATGTATTAAGAAATCCAGCAGTGAATTTGGGCGGTGAATGTCCAAATGAGGCACAGAAACACATGCTGTATATCTCTTCTTTATATCTCTGTATATGTATATCTCTGTGATCACATACACCTTCTGAAAGTAATTGTATAAGCAAATGCTCAATTATATCAACATAAAATACAAGTCTCTATCTCTTTCATACATTCCCTCTCCTCAAGGGAACATCCCAGAATGGGAGGGAGTAAAAAAGTAGAATACAAGAAAGAAAAAGCTTCATAAGAGAGGAAGAGGAGAAAAGATGACAGTGTATCTAGATTAGGTAAAAGAAATGTAGGGAGTGTTTGGCAGAGCTGTGGGGCACAGCAATGGAGAAGTAAAGATGGCAATAGCCAACATACCAAGTCACCCTTACTTTTGCATTGTTTTTGGCAGCAGCACTGCCTTTAGAGCTGAGCACTCGGCCACTGAACACAGAGGACAGCTATTGTCTGGTCATCCAGTTCTGAAGGAAGTAATAAAACATGGCTGGTCTTCAGTTTCTTTAGTCAAATTATAGGGGGAAATGTTCCATGTCCTCTGCAAGCAGTTGCTCATAAGAGTTGGTCTCTCTTCAGAGGTGGTTACTAAGGCAGATTTACTCAATCCTTAGTGGCCCCGAGGGCTTATTTATTTCTTCTGTAGTATATAGGAAGGATAGCATTGAAGTGGCAGGGCTTTCTTGAACATTCAGAGCACTTTGTGAAAATTCTGTCTAATCAGCTGGTTGGTTTTGGATCTTTGGATTACATAGAAGGTATGAGGTGACAGCACTGGCAGCCACTTTTCAGTTGCTGGGTTTTACCGAGTGTGGCTCCAGACTTATGGTGAAATGCCCAGGCTTTGCTTCTGGAATGAGTGAAGTCAAGACTTCTACAGTCTTGTTCTGCTTCTTCAGGCACCAGAGATCAGTAACTATTTGTGCTTTTGCTGCATCTGGATCACCACTCTCCTTATATTCATTGAAGAGTGCCTTTGTCTTCAGCTGCTCAGATGTAGTATAGACCTTCCGATAGTTGTGGGGAATGTATTTTGTGGCAGCTTTAATAAGAAGGTGAATAAAGCATAGTGACATTTTTCTGGGATTGGTGAGATATGGTTTATCCTGGTGTGATTGGTGTATCTTATCTTCAGCTTCTCCGTGTAAGCAACCTAGTTTGCTTTGCTGAAATTCCCATGTGGTTCAGCATTCAGTCAATTGATGGAATGCCAAAGCCGATGTGCAGAATAACGGGACAGTGCCAGCTGCAAGGAACATTTCCAAGCACTGTTTATGTAGCTTTCAGGGGAACATAGCTATTGTCTTTCTTTCTTCTTCTGGATTGCTTTCAGTGTTCATTTTGCCAAGAACTCATAGCTTAATCCTGCTCCTTTCAGCCCAAGGCAATAGCCTGGCTTACTTTTGGTTTCCTCCTTTTCATTCTCCTGAGCTCTCACTTCCTCTGCTGGGTAGCTGCAGCACTGCACTCTGAATCCAGTTTATTTTGCCTCCACATGAAAATGCAGCTTTATGTTCACGGGCCTCCCTTATGGAAAACTTTAGAATGTGAGCATTTCTCCTGTGAGACTGTGGAGAACTTCAGATAAATTAGGTTTGCATTGTTGTTAAGGTCTGGGCTATAGGTGGTCTTGACTTTAAGGGTCAAAGCAGAAGGCTGGTCTAGTGCTTGAAGCAGAACTGACTAAGCCTACTGGCCAGAGCCCAAATCAGAAGCCTAGTTATTAAGTCCAGGGAGCAAGCCAGAGCCAAAAAACAGGAATCAGGAACCAAGGACCAGAGCCATGGTCAGAAACCAAATACCAAATCCAGGAAGCAAACTGGAGGTGAGATCCAGGAGTCAGAAGGCAAGAGTTAGAGTTGAAACCAGGAACTGGAAGTGAGAGAGAGAGAATGAGGAGCAAGGACTGAGAGAAGCAGAGGGCAGGACCAAAAACACAGCTGTTGGTGTGGAAGGCTGCTGAGCACCCAGGGACCCTGACCTGCTGCAGAGCTTAATGTTTCTGTTGACATCTCCAGCCTATCAGGAGGTCAGATTAATTACTGAATCGCCTGAGCAATAAGGTATGGGTCCCTTTCTTTTAGGACAGCCTCTGGGTACAGTGTGTTGCACCTGCATTAATTTTGGTTTCCTCAGAGTGTGTGTGTGGGCTTTCCTTTCCTCACTACCCTGTGTGCTTAACCCATAAACACCCTTTGAAATTATTCATGGCATGACCAAAATCCATCTTTGACCATTTTTAAAGGACATTAAAATCTAGAATATTTTTTAATGACAAACTATGTTATTTGGGGAGTATTCAGATTTATGTTTCCCATTCAGGTCCACATAGAATCCAAGAGTCAGCCCCACAGCATGAACTGAACTGTGCAGTAGGATTAGGAGCAGTTTCTCTTGCTGATGGAATATTTACATCCACAGATAGGGTAGGCTCTCAATTTTTTACATAAATTCCGTGAAAGTGCATGTTTCCAAACTTGTACCTCTCTACTACAAATTTCCTAGTCTTTCTGTCATAGGATATGTACCATATTCTCCAAAAATATATAATCCAACAATAATTTTAGTTGATGAAACTTTTGCATACGTATGCCATGTGGATCTACTACTATGTAGGTCCAATAATATCATGTTGAAAACAGTATTGATTTTCACAAGAATAATTGCCAGCAACAAAATTCCTGCTTTTAAGTCTTTAGTATGCTTTCCTCTTTAGTGTAAAATAAAATACATCTTTTGATGAGGTGACAAATTTCAGTGCTTCTCCATATACCTAATAGATCATAGTAAGCAGACTTTGGGTTAACAATACTGTTAATCTGTTATTCTTGTTTGTTGTTTGTTAGTTATTTGGTTTGGCTTTTGCAGAAACACATAAGCCAGTGTATCTGAACAGCAAAGTGAAGACCTCATTTTGGGTACTTTTCATGCTTTATCCTTTGACGGGAAGCCACAGCATGTTCAGTAATTTATTTGTGTAGGTGAAAATAAAACTCTTATGAGGTTAAAAAAGCAGATTACCCTATGAGTGTTCTGGTATGAGCAGCGGAATGTGAGGTTTGCTATCAGTGCTTTGGTCAACTGTCATGCTGACACAGCTCAAGCTCTTCTGATTGGTTGTTTGCAGTGACTGATTAAGAATATTGATGCGGTCTCTCGGTTCCTTTCCGTTTGGAAGAGAATTCTGTTTTCCCCACCCCCATCCCACCTCTAGGATGCAAGTAATTGCAAGACTATGAAGATGAAAACAGAGCCGCCTGAGTGACTGAGAAAATACAACAGTCTGTTTGAGCTGCAGAGCTATGTAGTAATTTTCTTCAGACTTCTTACCGTAGATTTTACAGAACAAACTGCTTGCAGGGTTTGGAAGGCTGTGAAAGGACTTACCACTTATGTATTAGTATTTTATGTATATCATCACACTACTTGCCTGTGTCTGGACAGCTGTGGTCAGAGCTTCATTTGGATATCTTTCTATTGAAGATATATAAAAAGAACCCTAAATCTGATTCTCTTTGGATCTTTCTATTTTTATGGTAAGTGCCAGCATGCACTGGCTGAGCATAGCTTCTTTGCTGCAGTGCTCTCTCCCTCTCTCCCTCCCCTTGTATTCTCAGCTAAACCTAGTGACCTTCATTCAGAATCTTAATGCTCATTTTCATCCGTTTCACATTGTCGTACATTTAGTCAATTAAAATCAAACTTTTTTTTCTTTATTTTTCTCCTGAAAGTCAGAGCTTTAAAATACTGGTTGATATCTGAGCCCCATCTCTTTGTCCTTGAAACACAAGGAACGTGTTCATGATTGTAAGCAGCAGCAATGTTACAGGCATTATGTGTAACTGAATGAAATAACATGTTTGATACAGGTGACTCATGCCTAAAGGTCTCCACCACAATGCGGGAAGGACCAAAAACCCCACGCTTGAGAAGCCATCTAGAAAATGCTGTAATCCTTCAGCTTTAAGTGTGGTGCTGACATGTGGATTTTTCTGATGTTTGCTTTCATTATTTTCAGTATAAACCCTTCTCTTCTGGCATCTGCAAGTTGGGCATTAAAATTCACTCTAAACTGAATCCTACAAACCTACTCTGGCTGGGCTGAAGGGGAATTGACTAAATGATCAATCAGGTCTTTCCATCTGTGTGATTCTAAATTCTTCATCTTTTTGAAATATTTTATAACTCTGCAGGGAAAGGGGGGGGGGAGTGAAATGCCTTTAAGTTACAGTAAAAGAAACCATATGCTTGCTTCATTGATGCTTCATGCTATATTACCAACTTTGATTCTTTTTTTAATAAAGAATAGGAAGGTTGTTATTTAGTCTATAGCAGAAAATATATCCTGTAGGTATTTGTTTCTAAAATAAGGTCGACCCACTGAGCAATTAAATGACTAGAGCACAAAGGCAAACTGGTACCTTTTAAAAAGAACATTTTTACAGCATATTTGGTCTCACAAAGTCATAGTATGAATACTTCTTATGTCTAAATGTACTTCATAATGTGGATTATTTATGCATTTCCATTATACAGTGTAAGAATTGTAAACACATTGCTAAATCTTTGGGAGTCCTCTGATGGGATAGGATGCAAACTACAGTCCAAGCTTGTTACAGGGTGATATTCAGCCTTGCACAGCTGCCTACATGTAAGGCAACATATAAATATGCTGCAACCCTTTTGGTTCACTGAGACAGAATAAAGATAGTTTCTTTTAACTTGGAATTTTCTTTTATTAATGTAAGCTAGAGAGATGCTGCTGCCTAGAAATCGTTTTTCATTGTTGAATGTGAATACATTATGGATTTCTTAGTAAAGAAATCTTTTCTAGTATGTAGCCTGTGGTTAAACTGTTGATGTTAAACTTTCTCCTCCAAAGTGAGTGAAGACTTTACATGTAATCACCTGGATCTCTTTTCAACACTTTGGGCCCAATCTGGCTTTTATTTCTAGGATTAGGCAGGGCTGGCTTTTTGCTAGGTAGTTGCAGGAAGCACTGCGATACTGTGGTGATGGAGCCATATACGTACCATTGTCTCAGTGGATACACTGCTTCTCCTCTGAAACAGCAACGTGCACCGACAGTTAGCATGTGTTGCAGAGGACACCACACACACTGCTGAGGTCTGGGCATGCTTCCTAGTCTGCAGACCTGTAACATCTTGAGAGTGGGATGCACTGGTGGAGGCAATACTATTACTTGTCCCCCTCCTTCGAGTTCTGTTGAGTGCTGGAGTTCTGCTGAGTACTAGGTCTGGAATCCTGTCCTGCTGGTGTATCTGTGAGAAGGTAAAGATGTCTGTTATCTTAGGTCCTTTTAGCAATGTTTAAGCAAAACATTGCTGAAATGCTTTGGTGCTGTATGGTACCCAACACATTTTGTGCTTTCAAATGCATGGGGTTTATTGTGCTTTCTGACATGGGTAATAGAGGCCATTTGGTTTGTTTTCTTTCTATTTTATTAATTGCTGATGTAATTAAAATGCAGAAGTAACTTTGTGTTGTTGAAAACAGAAGGAATCTTCCCAATGCACAAATGGAACTATTGTCGCAAGAGTTAGCAAGTACTGACGTCATTTTGCTAGACTAGATTCAGTTCTCTGTTGACATACATTACTGATTCAATATAACAAATAATTCCTTTGCATGTGTGTGTAAAACTATATCCACACACATTCTTTTGTTCCCTGTAATATTTTTGTAAACTTTATTTAAAATATATACATAAGCATTTTTTACAAATTATTACACAAGTCTGGGTAATTGACTCAAGGCAGTTGAATTTGAGAATTTTGAAAAATTAGCATTAAATAATGTTATATAATATGTACTTTTAAAAAAGAGTATTACAAAACCACATTTTTCCCGCTTTGCAGAACATCTCCTTCCAGCAAACAGTTAATCAGGCCTTTCCTCAAAAATGGCGCACAGTTTGAAAAATGAATTTCTTCTAAAAGTTATTTTTATTATTTCTTAAACTAGACACAAAACCATGTCTTATCAGTGCGGTGAAAAGTAGTTGAAAACTATGTTCTCTCCCACTGAAATCAACAAACTGTGTGTTTGTCAGTAGTCTGTGCTAGCAAATCCCACTGTAGGATTGGAGCATAAATTATAATGATAGAAAAAATGGGGGCTAAGGAAGAGGGGAAATTGCTAAAATAACATTTTAGGTATGAATGCTTTTGAATGATCAGAAATCCTGTAAGAGGAGCACTCTGATTTGGGGCTGCATACATAGTACTACCCTCTCTCACAGCATGGTGTCATGTTAATTCCTTTGCAGAGTGTCTGAAGTCTGCATAGAAAACAACTGCAGGAAGGGGAAAAAAAACTCCAAACCTGTTCCTTAGTGAGCTAAAACCACCCATTGGTCTGATGAAGTGTGTGTGTGTGTGTGTGTGTGTGTGTACATTTGATTTTACCATGGAACCAGCTTCTTTAAAGCTTTATACTCACATTAGACTATACAACTACTCAGTTCTAAACATTTATAGCAAATATTTAACATACAGAAGAATTTCATTTACAAATAAATCACTTGATTTCCATATAACTTTTTCCATTTTCTTGCTATGTATTTAATCACATCCTTTTTCTGTTATACACAGTACTGTCTTTTCTCTCCTATGAGCCATAAACATTTCAGTATATAAATGATGTAAAACAATTATATTAATGATGTAAAAAATTCCCTATCGTATGATCCTGTCCGGTAGCAGGCATTCATTTGCTTTTAAGTTACTCTCTGTAATTTCTTAGGCAAACCCAACCACAAACCAAATTCATGTTTCAGTTGCACTTATGTAAATATGAAGTAACTCTGTTCAAGCCAATGAAGTTTCTCCAAATTTATATTGGTGAAGCAGAGCAAAATTTGCCCCCCTGCCTGTTATGCTAGATCATACTATTAAAGCAATCTCTTAATAGGTATATTTGTTTTGGGTTTGTGAACTTGAAACTCTATCGAAATATAAATAGTCACATTCCCTTTTAAATTGATGCAGAAATACTTTTATCGTGAGTGGCACCATTTCGCTCTTCAAAATTAAGTCAAGCAAATTTTATTTGTGATACATTTCTGGTAATTCTAGATTAAGTGCTTTACATAGTTAACTCATGTAAAATAACATCCAAATCAAGTTGTTTTAAATTATAAGTTTTAAGCTGGGACTCAATGGATAGTTCTTCATCAAGTGGAAAGGATTCTAGTATCACAACACATATGCTCTTCAAGGGTCTGCAGTGTAAGTCCTAAAAGATTTGTGCACCAGTGAGTGATGCATAGGCACATGGATGAATTTTGTCCTAAGAAAACACAAGTAGTTGTGACATTATGCCTCTCTTCCATGTAAAAGGGAAAACACAGATATATCCTAAAAGATATATCCCATGGAGCCCTCCACAAATGTGGAGCACTCCAACCCAGCTGCAGCAGCCCTTGTCTGTGACATGCCCGGCCCTTCTGCCACGTATATTGGCCAAACCGGACAGTCTCTGTGCCAAAGGATAAATGGACACAAATTGGATATCAAGAAGGTTAACATTCTAAAACCTTTCAGAAAACATTTTAATGTCGCTGAACACAGTAACAGATTTAAAAGTAGCCATCCTTTTACCAAAAAACAAAACAAAATTAAACAAAACCTTTAAAACCAGACTACAAAAAGAAATAAACTGAATAAGGACTTAGAATTTACTACAAAGGCACTTTTCCCTGTCTTGGTATTCGCACCTCCCCATCAACTGCTGGGAGTGAGCACATCCACCTTGACTGAATTAGCCTCATTAACACTGGTCATATACTTGAGAAGTAACTCCCTTCTTTTGATATGCTAGTACAGTTTGGACCTACCTAGTCTGGCACCCTCAGGACCTCATCGGTCCCAAATGAGGGAATTTGCTGGATCAGGGGAAGTCTTCTGCCACCAGCCTCCCAGGACACTGCCTGTGCCCTGTGTCTGGCTTCGCTACAGCCCTGCTGCCACTGGGCTCCAGCCCTGCTGCTACAGGGCTTGGGCTTGGCATGCTGCTGCTTACCTGCTGGGGCTCTCTGGAGACCGAGCTCCCACTGCTGCTGCACCCTGCCAGAGCTCCCCTGGAATAGGGCTCCATGACTGCCTAACTGCCCTGCCCGGCCAGGGCTCCCCAGAGATGGGGCTCCATGGCTGCCCCCTGCTACTGTGCCAGGACGGGCTCCATAGGACAGGGCTTGCTGGTCCCACTATTCTCTGCCTGGTCAGGGCTCTCCGGAGATGGGGCTCACCAGTCTGAAGGTGGGGCTCCCCTCTGCAGAGCTCCCTGATTGGCTCGGATTCCTGGGCACCTAGGTTCTCTGGTTCAGCAACATCCATGATCCTGCCGGACTATGAAAGTTGCCGGACCAGAGAGTCCCAGATATATAACCTCTGTGATTTCTACTCCATGCATCTGACACAGTGTATTTTATGCACAAAAGCTTATGACCAAATACATGTTAGTCTTAAAGGTGCTATAGGACTCTTTGTTTTTGCAAAAACAGACTAACGTGCCTACCCCTCTGAAACATGAAACACAGGGTTCACCTGCATCATGGAGGCGCAACTAGAGAAAGAAAGTGACCAGGTTCATTTGTTGCATGAACAGAAAAGGACCATGATACCAGCAGTCAAGTTTGCAGAAATATTGGGAAGTGCCCATATAGTCTGTGGAAAGCTAGATTTTTTTTGTCTTCTACAGTAACTGTGGAGGGGCAGCTGAATGATGACAGGTGGTGAAGTGTTCTACTGTGCCGCATCCAACTGGAATTTTAGTCCCTCCAGAATATGGCAGAGGCTTTTAACCAGGTCAGAGGCAGCAGAGATGATAGGGATGGTTGGAATCAGAGGTGGTAGCTATCATTGGAAAAGAAAGGGCTTTGATCAGTGGATTTGCGTTCAGAGTTGTTACAAATTCTGTTAAAAAAATCTGTCCTCCTGGTGGAAATTTAATAAAATAATGGAGATACTGCTTCAAAATTAATTCATCCATTAAGATTGTCCATCCATTTAGAGGTCATATTCTGTGAAGAAGTGCAGGTTGACGTTCAAGGGATGGAATACCTTTTGCCAGAATTGACAGACAAATTGTGGTCCATGGTCAGACGTGATATTGGAGGATAATCTGTGTGGCTTAAAGACAGAATCAAGGAATAAAATAGGTGTCATTTGAACTGTAGGGCTCTTTCAAGGTCACATGAGGTAGGCTATCTTAAGGTATTTCTACACTTGCACCCTAGTTCGAACTAGGGATGCAAATATAAGCATTCGAAATAGTCAATGAAGCGGGGATTTAAATATCCCACAGTTCATTAGCATGATCTTGCCGGCATGTTACTCCGATCAACAGCTGTTTCAAAAGTGAAACGGACCAGCGAAATCATGCTAATGAAGCACGGGATATTTAAATCCCCGCTTCATTGACTATTTCAAATGCCTATGTTTGCATCCCTAGTTTGAACTAGGGTGCAAGTGTAGACATACCCTTAGACAGTAGATGAATTACTATTAGTATAACTCTGTGGTCCTAAAAAGCAGGGAAGTCTATAATGAAGTCTTAAGTATGGACTCCTAGGGTTGGGAAAAGCTAAGTAGTGGGACCATTGTGTGCTGATATTTAGCTCCCCTTTACTTGGGGAGCATTTACCTTACAAGAGTCAGTGTAGAATCTAATGGAGACAGCCAATCATAGCCATCAAAAATACTGCAAAATCACTGTCCGCTGTTTATTTAAAATTTCCTGTTTGTTTTTCTATTGCATGCTGTAAAAGGCTATTAAGATTTTAAGACAATCTAAAATTCTTGTTTTCACTCTGCTATAGGGCATGCTGAGCTAAATGTATCAGAATTCAAATAGAATGTTTTGTTTAATTATGGCAAAACAAGGCACCTTATCAATGGACTTAGGGCACTATGCTTAGAACTTAAGTCTTCTGAGCAGCATACACACATACAAAATGGGAAATGAGAAATTGCTGCTTAGGAAGAAGTATTGCAGAAGAGGATATAGGAGTCATAATGGACCACAGGCGAAATATGAGTCAACAGTGTAACACTGTTTAGAACAAACAAACAAAAAAAACCCCACACAACAACACACCAACACATCATTATGGGATGCATTAGTAGGAGTGTGATAGGCAAGACACAAGAATTAATTCTTCCACTCTTCTCTGCACTGATTAGGCCTCAGTTGGAGTATAGTGTCCAGTTCTGAGCACCACATTTCAGGAAAGTTTTGGAGAAGGTCCAGAGAAGAGCAACAAAAATGATTAAAGGTCTAGAAAACATAACCTATGAGGGAAGATTGAAAGAACTGGATTTATTTAGTCTGGAAAAGAGAATACTGAGAAGGAACATAACAGCTTTCAAGTATCTAAAAGCAATGAGTAGTTCTGTGGCATGTCCACACTAAGAAATTATTTCAAAATAAGTTATTTTGAAATAATAACTCACAAAAAAAACCCTACAGGCAGTCTCTGACTTACGAACAGATTATGTTCTGAACACCTGGTTGTAACTCAATTTGGTTGTACGTTGGAAATACCCTTAAACACGCTGCTCATGCTGTTCGAAAAACTTGACATACCTGGTTCTCAACTCAAAAATATTATAATTGGGTTAATGGGAGGTTGGTCATAAGTACGGATAGTTGTAAGTAGGTGTGTTCATAAATAGGGGAGTGGCTGTATTTCAAAATAAGCTTATTCCTCAAGGAAAGCAGGAGTACAGTTTTCAAAATAATCAGCCTGTTATTGAAATAACAGACTTGGTAGTGTGGATGCTCTGCTTATTATTTCGAAATAAGCGGGAGGGGGGAGAGGAGCAGGTGTATTTTGAAATAACTCCTAGTGTAGGCCAGGTCTTAGAGACTAACAAATATATATATAGTATCTTGAGCTTTCATGGGCAAAACCCAAAAGTTGTTACAAGGAGGGGGGAGAAAAATTATTCTCCTTAACCTCTGAGGATAGGACAGTAAGCAATGGGCTTAAACTGCAGGAAGGGAGGCTTAGATTGGACATTAGGAAAAACATCCTAAAAGTCAGGGTAATTAAGCACTAAAATAAATTGCCTTGGGAGGTTGTGGAATCTCCATCATTGGAGAATTGTAAGAGCAGGTTAGATGAGCTATTGCCATGGATGGTCTAGATCAGTGGTTCCCAACTTGTGGGGGCCATTGTGGTGGGGCCCGATCCTTACTTTCCTTTTCCTTTTCTTCTCCCTGCCTCCCCCCAACATGCCTGGCTGATGTGTAAGAGGCATGCAAGCACTTTCCTCTTGCTCCCTTAATATCCGGTGAACAGGATCAAAAGTAAGCCACATCCTAGTATGCATGGCTGCTGCCCTCCTCTCCCCTCCCTTCCCAATGTTCCACCCTTGAACTTCATGAACTATTATACATTTCAAATGATTATCAAGTAATGGAATGTTTGAAAACAGCTATATTGTTGGGGGGGGGGGGTTCTGTGAAATTTTAATAGATTGAAAAGGGCTCCATATTCTTGAAAAGGTTGGGAACCACTGGTCTAGATGATGCTTGGTCTTGCTATGAGTGCCAGGGACTGGATATGATGACCCCTAGAAGTCTTTTCCAGTGTTACAATTCTATAAGTATGATTTATAGAAATAACTGCGACAAGAGAATTTTATCCATCATGACTACTACATTGAATTCTTATATATATTCCATACAAAAATCATTACATTGGAAGAATGTTAAGGGTGCAAACTCAAACATTCATGAGTTAGGAAATGTCAGTATTAAGGTTGCCTTAATTTGGGCCCCTCATGAATGCCCATTATGATACAGTCTTTAATTTCATGATCATACAATATGTTTTCCATATGATCCCTGCCTCATTCAGTGCACAAGATGGATGGCTCTCCCTGAATGGGTGGGTTGCTCAATATTTCTTTTTATCTTCATCATTCAGTCTGTCCTTGTTTACTGCTTACCTTTCAGCCCCTGCTCTGAATAATTACATATTCTTCATGGCCTTTTTTTATGGTATTCAGCACTATGGTATCTGAGAGCTTGTCATATGTTAATGAATCTATCTTCACACTTTACAAGGTAGGATGGCATTATTATTCCATTCAGGGCTGACAACAGACATCACCAGGCAATGGCCTTGTGAATCTCTGGCTCTGCGGCAACTGCCCTTGCCCCTTTGGCAGTCCTGATTCTCTTTTTTCATTGTGGTATTTTATTATTGCTGGAGATGTGAAGCCTAGTGAGATTAAGGTTCAAAGGGTCCACTAATTTTGGGTGCTGAATTTCAAATTCTAGCACCTGATTTTTTTGATATTTAACATTTTCTAGCATTTTTGTAAGGAGAGGAGCAGAGCTTGAGTTGACTTTAGTAGCAGGTGTGAGTGTTCAGCACTGCTGTGAATCTGGCCTGTAATGTCTCAAATTGGGCACTCAGAAAATGAGGAACACATAATTTGTGGCCCCATCTGAAAAGTTTGCTTTTTGTAGTTTGCCCACAATCCTGTAGGAACTCTGGCGGAGTCAGTGATTGATTCCAGTTCTCCAGGGCAGTATTGAAATGCCTCAACCCTGAGACTATCTTTTCTTTTCCTACAATCCCCTATCTCATTCACAACACACCTTCCATCATCTGCTACCAATGAGATGGAGCCTTACCAGGGGCAATTGGAAGATATGAAGAGAGCGCCATCCTGAGGAGCTGAGGGGGCATGTGAGGGCACCAATTTAGCAATTAACATTTTGGCGGGGGCATAGAGGAGCCGTGCACTTCTGAGTGCTAACAAGAGTCATCTATGCACCCTACAAACAGCAGCCTCCTTCACAGCATGACCTTGATTTGTTCCCTGAACAGCTTCCATCTTGTACAATCAATGACACAAAGGTCTTGTGGAAAACTAGTAATGGCATAGCAGAAAAATTTCTCTCCAGGCAAAAGCAGGGAGGCATTTCATAGCTCTGGATGTGGTTATTACTGAATATACAGGGAGCCCCCACAAGTAGCTGTTATAAAAACTCTTAAATCATACTTTCCAGTATATGTAATTTTGTTTAAAAGTATCTCCTCTCTTGAAGAAATTCAGAGACGTTGAGGCAGCCATGGTGTGTGGAGCACTGATCAAGAATGCTGGATAGATTACTGAACATTGGTCGTTATCAGGTAGTAGGAGTTTCTTATCTTGTTTCACTGAAGAAAAGAAGAGTTTTCAATTGAAGCAGGAATAGGCCTTGCATTTATAGCATCCATGTCCTCCAGCTGAAACCGTTTCATTGGTAAGGCACTCTTAATTCATCCATGAAAACTTCTATGTTATAACGTGTGATACATATGGAAAGGGTTACGTTCTGTGCAAGCCTAGAAAAGGAAGTTTTCCTGTTAGCTGGCAATGTGACACATTGATGGAATTCTACTCCAACAGGTGCCATATGCTCCCCACATTTTGCAATTTTCATCTTTGTGGTGTTAGTATTTCAGTTTTGCTGAGTATATTCAGACACCAAGTAAGATGAGATAATTCAGAGGCAGGTTCTTCAATTAATGAGGGAATGAAAGAGACATTGAAGATCCTCTGATCTCCTATAAAGAATATCACTAGAAATTGGAGTAATGGAAAATTCTTAATGAAAGAGCGGAATAGAATCTAGTGCTGTAATTTGTCAGGAAATCAGTTATGAGTAAAAATGTATGTTGTCTCCACCATGCCCCTGCTTCTGGGCATTTTCCAGTTTAGGCAGAAGTAGAGGTTAGATTTAATGAATAAAATCTCTGTAACTAGAATTTTCAACACTATAAACTATCTCCCTAATTGACCTTAGAATAATTGTTCAAAGAAGTTAAAAAGGTGTCTAGCTTTGATGTGGAATAAACTTATCATATCTTCAGAAGATCAATTATATTTTTTGTGTGAAATTCAATTTAGTATTGAATAGTGTTGATTATGTAACTGTCTTGCAAAGTGCACAATAGTAAGTAATACATTGGTGAGGACAGGAGACAATGAGTTAGGTGTCTAGTGAGATGTTATTACTGCTTATTATACTAAACATGACCAGCACCCGGTGACTAAGGGGTTAAACTCAGGTAGCTAGCAAAAGTGTTGGCCAGGGAACCAGGAGAACCAATCGAGATAGAGGGATGAGATTTGAATTGTATAAGATTCCTTGCCAGCTTTCTTTGTGGGGGAAAAGTTAAACCAGGAGTTGAGAGACACGGAATGATTTAAACCCAGACCGGACTACCATACCGCTAAGGAATTTGGGGCATGGAAGTAGACTGAATAAAGAAAAGATCCAAAGTAAGTAAAGGGGAAAAATGAATCTAGTCATGTTCAGGATATTTTTTCATAAGAACGGCCATACTGGGTCAGACCAAAGATCCATCTAGCCCAGTATCTTGTCTGCTAACAGTTGCCAATACCAGATGTCCCTGAAGCAGGGATCGCAACAGGTAATACTCAAGTGATCCCTCCCCTGTCATGCACCTCCAGAGAAACAGAGGCTAGTGGCACCATTCCTACCCATCCTGGCTAATAGTCATTGATGGACCTACCCTCCATGAATCTATCTAGCCCTTTTTTGAACCCTGTTAAAGTTCTAGCTTTCACTGCATCCTCTGGCAAGGAGTTCTACAGGTTGACTGTGTCCTGAGTGGGGAAAAAAAAATTCCTTTTGTTGATTTTTAAACCTGCTGCCTACTAATTTCATTTGGTGACCTCTAGTTCTTATATTGTGGGAATAAGTAAATAACTTTTCCTTCTTCACTTTTTCCATACCAGTCATGATTTTATACACTTCTATCATATCTCTCCTTAGTCTCCTCTTTTCTAAGCTGAAAAGTCCAAGTCTTTTTAATTTCTCTTCATATGGGACCCGTTCCAAACACCTAATAATTTTTGTTGCCCTTTTCTGAACCTTTTCCAATGCCAATATATATATATTTTTAGATGAGGTGACCACATCTGTACACAGTATTCAAGATGTGGGCGTGCCATGGTTTTATATAGAGGCAATAGGATATTTTCTGTCTTATTCTCTATCCCTTTTTTAATGACTCCTAACAGTCTATTTGCCTTTTTGACTGCTGCTGCACACTGAGTGGATGTTGTCAGAGATGTCCAAGATGTCTCTCTTGAGTACTTGTAACCAAATTAGTCCCCATCATATTATGTATATGTGGTTGGGATTATCTTTTCCAATGTACTTTACATGTATCAACATTAAATTTTATTTGCCATTTTGTTGCCCAATCACTTAGTTTGGTGAGATCTTTTTAAGCTCTTCACATTCTGCTTTGGTCTTAACTATCTTGAGCAGTTTGGTATCATCTGCAAATTTTGCCACCTCATTGTTTACCCCTTTCTCTAGATCATTTATAAATAAGTTGAATAGGATGGGTCCCAGTACAGGCCCTTGGCGGACCCCACTAGTTACCTCTCTCCACTCGGAAAACTTACCATTTATTCCTACCCTTTGTTTCCTGTCTTTTAACTAGTTATCAATCCACGAAAGGACCTTCCCACTTAATCCGTGACAACTTACTTTACCTAAGAGCCTTTGGTGAGAAACCTTGTCAAAGGCTTTCTGGAAATCTAAGTACACGATCTCCACTGGATCCCCCTTGTCCACATGTTTGTTCAAAGAACTCTAGCAGATTAGTAAGGCATGATTTCCCTTTACTGAAACCATGTTGACTTCCCCCAACAAATTATATTCATCCACGTGTCTGACAATTTTATTCTTTAGTATAATTTCAATTAATTTTCCCAGTCCTGTCATTATTCTTACCTGTCTGTAATTGCCAGGATCACCTCTTGAGCCCTTTTTAAATATTGGCATCTCGTTCACTATCTTCCAGTTGTTAGGTAGAAGCTGATTTAAAGGATAGGTTACTAACCACAGTTAATAGTTCTGTAATTTCCCATTTGAGTTCTTTCAGAACTCTTGGCTGAATTCCATCTGGTCCCAGTTACTTGTTACCATTAAGTTTATCAATCTGTTCCAGAACCTCCTCTAATGATACCTCAATGTGGGACAATTCCTCAGGTTTGTCACCTAAAAAGAATGGCTCAGGTTTGGGAATCTCCCCAATATCTTCAGCAGTGAAGACCAAAGCAAAGAATTCATTTAGCTTCTCTGCTATGACTTTATCATCTTTGAGTGCTCCTTTAGCATCTCGATCATCCAAGGAACCCAATGGTTGTTTAGTTGGCTTCCTGCTTCTGATTGTACTTAAAGTACTTACTATTACTTTTTGAGTTTTTGGATAGCTATTCTTCAAACTCCTTTTTGGCTTTTCTTATTATATTTTTACACTTAACTTGACACAGTTTAAGGTCCTTTCTATTTTCCTCACTAGGATTTGACTTCCACTTTTTAACAGATATCTTTTTATCTGTCACTGCTTCTTTTACCTGATTGTTAAGCCACGGTGGCACTTTTTGGTTCTCTTACTGTATTTTATAATTGGGGGGTATACATTTGTTAGGCCTCTATTATGGCCTCTATTCCTTTATTTCGTGGTTTGATTTGAATTGCTCTGTGTGAATCTGTCTCCCCTCCCCATTTACCATCTAGCTCTGTGCCCAGAGACTTTTCTCTGTGTTTTTAATTTGTTTCCCTTAGTTGCTCTGTAACATCTAGCAACCAAATATGCTTTATCAAGTTTATCTTTTGTTTTGCAATAAAAATCACCTTTTTAAGGGGATGATTTGATTCTTGTGTCCTGGAAGGTACAGGATGTCTGTCTGTCTGCCTCAGACTGAGAGGTCACCTGCTAGAGAATGCAGCTTTTCCCCCTTTTCTTTTTCCAAGCTCTTTTAGGGTGAAAGAGCTTGGGGTACCAAGTGTTTACCCCCAGTTTTTTAGAGATAAAAATCACTTGATGATGGCAGTGATCCCCCAAAATCTGTGTGTTGTGATTCAGGGGAGGAGGTGTGTGATGTGGTGTGTTTGTTTGGTTGTGTGGGGTTGTTTTTTTAACCAGTGCCTAGAGAAGCAAAGGTTGTGTGTGGGTTTTTTTTCCTTTTGATCTGTTTGCGGGTCCCATCTTCTGCACTCTTAGTGCAGAAGTGGGGAACAGCCCTGACAATAATTGTGCTCCCTTCTTCTACTTGCTCTAGCCACCTGTGTCTTGTACTCAATCTGTACACTCTTTGGGGGCAGGGACTGACTTTTTATTATGGGTGTACCATTGTGCCAGGCACAGTGGGACCATGATCCCTGACTGGGTCCTTGAGCTGTTACTGCAGGATAAATGAATAATGACAATGAGATGAAGTGTAAAGGAGTGGTAATAGCAAATTGGAATGTGCTCAACAGTTCACTGGTTGTAGACAGCACTGATGAAGTGAGGTTTCACTGGTGTTTTAGGACAAGACTGGATAATTAGTTAGAGGAAATCATAGCAGGCAGGCAGATTGTTCCATATTTTTCTTTCATCCTTATTTAAAAGGATAATTTATCACTGCTGACCGTAAATGAAGGCTATTTTCTGATACTCTTTCACGTCTTGCCTTATTGCATAAATAGTCCCACTGAAGACAATGGGGGCCACTAATGGAATAAAGGGCAACTAAATTGGAGTAAATGTAACACAGTCTGGCCTTTAGCTCAGTTCTGTACAGTGCACAAAAGGACAGGCTACACACTGAAGGGTTTATGGTCTGAAAGATACAGAAAACGGGGAGATTGAGCTGGTGATTTTTTAAATTACATATTTCCTTTCTGTGGGTATTTTGAAAGAAGTGAGTTTTCAAGAGGAGTTTGAATGAAGAGAGATTTGTGATTTGATGAATTGGGATGGGCAAGGAATCTTATTCATAGCGTCTTCAAGGAAAAATCACAGAGAAAAGAACAGGAGGAGAAAATAACCAGGGCAATGAAATGTGCATCATTCACGGCTATGAATCTCTCCAGTGATCTTTTAAATGTATCTTATTTTCACTCTGAAGGGAGCATACTTTTTCATAATCTAGATTGAGAATAATACAATGTCTAAACCCCACCATTAAAGGAGTATATGCTCTTATACAGATTGCATTGTTATATTGTTCTTCAAATAAATGATTAAAGGTTAATAACACTATGCTTAAATGTTACTGAGTAATGAGATAATAAAGAAAAGCTTGTACTGTAGTACTAAAGAATTTATATTTAAGAGCCAGAGTAAGGACCTTGGACAAATAAAACGATTAATCTGTCAATGAAAGCTGGTCATACATCTACAGGCATAAAGTACCCCCAAAAATTAGATATCTGATTTCAAATAAGATTCAGGAGTCATGTAGCTTATGTGATAACTTTTATTAGGG
This sequence comes from Pelodiscus sinensis, assembly GCF_052426305.1. Lineage (NCBI taxonomy): Eukaryota > Metazoa > Chordata > Testudines > Trionychidae > Pelodiscus > Pelodiscus sinensis. The sequence continues at coordinate 86,721,357 of NC_143052.1, forward strand.
GATTAGCATGGGGCAAAATAAATCCTATCAAAGAGCTACTCAAAATTTATCTGAGGACTCAATTTTAGTAATTTCTAAACTAATGAGCTACAATATATCTTTGCTATCTGGATTACTACCAGGAAATTGCCGAAGAATTCTTACTAAAATTATAGTCTTAGTGAAATTACAAACAAACAAAACACCAACACAAGGGGGCCGGTTCAATAATTATTATTGCTTTTGATCCTTCCACTTCTGAGACACTGACTAGAATAGGACATACACTGAATAGGCACAGTGTAAAATGCAGAAGGTCCATGTGGAAACATTTTATTCTACTGAGATCTATTTCTCATGGGCAAAGCGTAAATATTATTCACGGCAAGGCTTGCACTTAATAACCAGGTGAGCTGTTTTTGTAAAAAAAAAAAAAACCTTATTTATTAATGTTGTTTCAGTCAGCCTTGAAAGTAAAAGATTTATGCCAACCAATAGGAATGGAGAGTGATTAACAGCCATCGGTCGTTCCTCAGTATAGCCTTCAAAGTAGCTGGAAAGTGTTGTTATTAAATCTATCTAGGGAGTCAGAGCCTTCATTAAGTAAAACTGTGGGCCAAATGTGAAAGAAGATAAGGCAAAGTTTAAAAACCATCACAGCTGCCACACAAAGTCACAAAAGTCACAAAAGTCACAACAAAATCATGACCAGGAGGTATTGTAAAGAAATGAAAGCAAAGGCTCAGGACTGGCCCCAAACGTGTGAATTAATGAAAGAAACATTGTTGGAGTTCTGGACTAGAGAGGTTCAACCTGTACTTCCATTCTCCCCATCTTATATTTCCTCCCGAAGCATCTCACTTGGACCATAAGAAATAGTGAGGCACCGTTTCAATTGTAAAATAAATACATATATCTAAATGTTTGGTGATGACCAGTGGCTGCCAGTTAATAAGGAGCAGCAAAATGCAATAATGATACTCAAGCAGGGAATCACATGCTTTAATTACACTAGTTTCCTCACTGAACTGTTTATTAAAAATCCTAGAGAGTGATATTTAGACAATCAAAGTGTGAAAAAATTTAACCAGGCTCCTACTAGCCAGAGGTTGATTTAAAAAAAAGTCAAGATCCCATGGCAGCACTATATTGAATAATCAAGCCCTTAGTTTGGGAGCTTATTGGCAAACTTGAAGTGTCAGCTACTTCCACTCATTTAACAAAAAGAAGCACATTCATTCTTCTCCCTGCTCTCTGGTGCCTCCTGAGGGCTACAACAAAGGCCTTCAATCTCTTCTACCTTCCAAGGGATGGAGGCTGTCTCTTCTACTCTATCTTTGTGCTGGCGGATGTTTCTGAATCCTTTTCTCCCATGAATAATTCCAAATCTGGCCTTTACTGCTATTCATAGTTTTTCTTCCAAGCACTAACAGTGAGTGGCAGGAAATTGATCTGATTTGGGTCCGTTTCACTGCTGTCTATAGGACTCTGAATAGTTGCAGTGACAGCTGAACAGAAATCTTCACTCTGCCGCTGCATGGCAAAGCCAAGAGCAGCTGCCGGAGGTACAGAAGCTTTCTGTTTTCAGACTCAGTGAAGACAGTACTGAGTTGGTTTACAGCCAGCTTACCTTTGTATCATTTTCTTTACCATTATAAAGAAATGTATTTATGTTTTTATGGAAACTTGGACTTTGCAGAAATCAATGACTTAGGCCCTCACGTTAGCCATAATACATCCCACTTCTGGATATTTCTAAGTCTGTGCTAAATTCACTGCTGAAATAACTTAGTGCAATTGTACTGAACAAAGTGGAGTGGTGCCTGTTCCAGTCAGTGCTGCAGGTGGTCAGATCTGTCTCAAAGCATGGAAAAGGATTCTCTTTTAAAATGCTGTTGATTGGGAAAAAACGTTTTCAGCAAAATGAGCTGGAAATGTTCTTTGAGCTGACTGTGGCATCACAGTGAAAGTCAGGGCAAGATAAATCAAAAGAAAAACAGAGGAATTTATTTGTTTTAAAAACTGTAATGAGTAGATGGTGGGTTTTATAACTATTTTAACTCCTTTTGAACATCATCTGTTTGCTTGAAAGAGAGATATGGAGCAATGGCCTGAGCATTGCAATTAGAGGTAAGGATCCTAAATTCTGATCCTGACTTTGCCAGACAAGTCACTTAGCCAATGCCCCATGGAGAGACAAGGCCTATAATTTCAGCCATCATTGCAGCTGCACCAGAGCAACTTTCCTTGTCTGTGCTGAGGATATCCACAGGCCATGGCTGAAATCAGGGCTTAAAATCTCTACCTCAAATTCCTCATGTATACAAAGGAGATTAAGCTCACTTAATGGGTTTTCTGCAGATTAAAACGTTTGATTTCTGGTGAAAATTACTCTCAATATAGAAATTGAGTAAAATAATTTACTTCAATTATCTGGCTGTATGCTTGGCTTTATGTAATTAGGTTAACTAATTTGAATAAACTGCTTGTGGTGAAGTGTAGGCGTGAGGTTCAGAAGAGGGACTGTAGTGATGAACCAGTGTTTAATAAACAGGGTCGATCCTAAAACACTGTTAATTTTAAAATCCCTAATATTTAAAATCTAACTGCAGATATTTTTTCTTTTCCCAAAGACCCTTTACTTATATTTGAAAGTGAATTAGAGAAATATCTCTGCACCTCTATCATACCAATTCAACCAAAAGCTTATTGAGCTCAAGATTATTATTTTTTTAGAGTAAGTTCTACAGATCAGCAGGTTTATGTGAAATTCCCTACAGTAAACTATATTAAGAATGTGTTTTATATCAGCAGTGTGGGGTTGATTCAGCTATATGGCTTTATCCACTGCTGAGTCAATACACAGTTTAGAAAAAGAATCAGGGATATCTATAAGATTTAAACCATATCTTGAGTCTGATGAGCCTCCAGTAGAAACAGGTTTGGTTTTGCTTTTCAGCTTCATTTTATAATGTCAGATGTTCTCTTTAAATCCATTCAAACATTGATTGTATGTATGGGACTGCTGTCATTGTCATCTTCTTCAGTGCACAATAGCTATTGAGAAAAATATTGTAGGGACTGCATGAAGATTACATTAGGCACGACATTCCCTATATGAATGGACCTTAATGCTAAGGCGCACACTGAGCCCAGCTGTCTATATAGGATATAAAATTGATTTCATTGGGTATATCAATATATAGTCCTTGTGACTAACTTAAAATACGGAGGCAGATTTTCTCTTGCACCAGAATGGAGGGTAAGGGTGTATGACAAGGAGTCTGCCCCACAGTGGCCCTTTAAGGATAAAATCCAGCCCAGAGAAAGGGCTGAGAGAGCAAAGCCCCACAGATGAGGTAGATGTTACTTCCAATTAGGGCCCAGCTGGGGATGTATAAATAAGGGGTCCTGGAAAGAGGAGAGACACTCTTGCTCTAGCTGGAGAGCAGAAGGGACCTGGCTGCCAGGGAAGCTAGGGGTTTCCTGACTTAGAGCAGGGCTGGGGAAAGGCAGGCAGGGCTGAGGAAGCTCTGGCCAGAGGAGCTCCCAGGCTGCAAGGCCTGGAGCAAGGCCTCAAGGTACTAGGGCTGCACTAAGAGATTGGGCAACAAAATGGCAAATTACATTTATTAACATTAAATTTCAAGTAATGAACATTGGGAAAAATAATCCCAACTATACCTACAATGTGATGGGGACTAATTTGGTTACAACTACTCAAGTAGGGTTGCCAGGTGTCCAGTTTTGAACCGGACAGTCTGGTATTTGAGCTTTCTGTCCGGAAAACAAATTGAGAAAATACTGGACCATAAATGTCCAGTATTTTCTAATTAAGATTTATTGTTATCATGAGTATCAGTACATAGTTGCATATTGCCTGGCTGGTAGACACGCTCATACTGCATGAGCGTGTCTACCAGCCAGGCAGCACGCAGCTACGCAGTAGAGAGGAGAAGGGTGGGGCCAGGCTGGGATGGAATCCCTGGGGCCAGACTTGCCCGTGCACCCTGCTGGGACTGTACACGGGACGGGCAGCTCCCTGCCAGCTGGTTCCCCCCTGCTTCCTCCAACCACCTCCCGGCCAGCCCTGCTTCCTGCTGGCTGGTTCCCTCCCCCATCAGCCCTGCTCCCATTGAATCCCTCCTGACTAGCCCCTCTCCTCTCCTGGCCGGTGCCCCCTCCTCCCATTCTGAGATCATGTGTGTGCAGTATTTTTTTTGAAAGCCAGCTGGTAACCTATACTCAAGAGAGAGCTCTTACGAGTCATTGTGGATAGTTCTCTGAAAACATCCACTCAGTGTGCAGTGGCAGTCCAAAAAGCAAACAGAATATTAGGAATAATTTAAAAACAGATAGCGAATAAGACAGAAAACATCTTATTGCCTCTATGTAAAACCATGGTACGCCCACATCTTGAATACTGTATCCAGATGTGGTCTCTTCATCTCAAAGAAGATATATTGGCATTGGAAAAGGTTCAGAAAAGGGCAACAAAAATTATTAGGGGGTTGGAACGGTTCCCATATGAAGAAAGATTAAAAAGACTTGGACTTTTCAGATTAGAAAAGAAGAGACTAAGGAGAGGGATATGATAGAGGTCTATAAAATCATGACACGTGTAGAAAAAGTGAATAAAGAAAAATTATTTACTTGTTCCCATGACATAAGAACTGGGGGTCACCAAGGCTGTGTCCAGACTCAGGGTTTTTTTCGGGAAAAGTAGCCTTTTTCCGAAAAAACTTCACCTGCGTCTAGACTGCAGCCGCGTTCTTTCGAAATTAAATCGAAAGAATGCGTCTTTTCTTTCGACGGTGGTAAACCTAATTCCACGAGGAAGAACGCCTTCTTTCGAAAGTGCTCTTTCGAAAGAAGGCTTTCTTGAAAGCAAACAGGCTTTTTAGAAAGAGAGCTTCCAGACTCACTGGGTGCTTTCTTGCGAAAAAGCGGCTTGCTTTTTCGAAATTCCGCGTGCAGTCTAGATGCTCTCTTTCGAAAGAGGCTCTTTCGAAAGTATCTTCGAAAGAGCCTCTTTCGAAAGAGGCTTGCAGTCTAGACATAGCCCAAATGAAATTAATAGGTAGAAGGTTTAAAACAAAGGGAAATTTTTCTTCATACAGTGCATGGTTGGCCCATTAAACTCCTTGCCAGAGGAGGTTGTGAAGACCAGAACTTTAACGGGGTTAATGAAAGAGCTAGATAGATTCATGGAGGTTAGGTCCATCAATGGCTATTAGCCAGGATGGTTAGGAATGGTGTCCCTAGCCTCTGTCAGAGGCTGGGAATGTGTGACTGGAGAGGGATTGCTTGAAGATTCCCTGTTCTGTTCACTCCCTCTGGGGCATCTGGCATTGGCCACTGTCAGCAGACAGGATACAGGCAGTCCCCGGGTTACGTACAAGATAGGGACTGTAGGTTTGTTCTTAAGTTGAATCTGTATGTAAGTCGGAACTGGCGTCAGCCGCTGCCCAAACTTGATCAGTTTCAACCGCGGCTGAATCTGGATGCCAGTTCTGACTTACATACAGATTCAACTTAAGAAACCCAGGCATCCCCAAGTCAGCTGCTGCTGAAACTGATCAGCGGCTGATTCCAGGAAGCCTGGGGCAGAGCAACTCTGCCTTGGGCTTCCTGTAGGCAGCCACTGGTCCGTTTCAGCAGCGGCTGACTTGGGGACGCCTGGGGCAGAACAGCTGGGGCGCTGCGGGACCAACCCGGCAGCCCCCAGCTGCTCTACCCCAGGGGTAGGCAAGAAAAGCCTGGTCTGCTGGGGGGGGGGGGCACTAGCTGCACCCTCCCCCCCCAGCAGACCAGGGAGACGGGGGTGGCGGGACCGCCCAAGTCCTCCACGGCTTTGCTCCGTCTCCCTGGTCTGCTGACCTGGGAGACGCGGAGCAAAGCTGCAGAGCACGCGGGCAGCGGGACAGTCCAGGCGCGCCGCGGCTGTCCCACTGCTGGCGTGCTCCGAGGCTTTGCTCCCCATCTCCCTGGTCTGCTGGTCGGGAGACGGGGAGCAAAGCCGCGGAGCACGCCCGCAGGGGGACAGCTCAAGCGCACTTGGGCTGTCCCGCTGCGGGCGTGCTCCAAGGCTTTGCTCCCCGTCTCCCTGCAGACCAGGGAGACGGGGAGCAGTTTTTCTCGCCTCGGAGGATGGGGGCGGTGGACCGCGGCGCATCTGGGCGTCCTTATAAGTAAGGGTATGTCTACACGGCAACACTATTTCAAAATAACTAGCGCTATTCCAAAATAACTTATTTCGCATCTACACAGCAAGCAGTTATTTCGAAATAGTGTCAAAATACTGTCAAGCTGGAGGACGACTTACTCCGACTCCTGTAACCCTCATTGTATGAGGCATCAGGGAAGTTGGAGGAAGAGTGCTCTATTTTGATAAGTGCCATTAAGACACTCCCTATTTCAAAGATACACAATTGATGTAGCTCAATTTGTGTAGTTTATTTCGAGTTAAGATCTGCAGTGTTCCAAATCTGAAGTGGCTATTTTTTTTCCTTTTAAAATTGAGTTGTGGCCCCTTGTCTCCTGTCAAAATTATCTCTGTGGCGTTCCATCCTGGAAGGTTATGTACCACTCTCCAGTCTAACTTACTATCCTTATACATGCCAGGATTCCATTGTCTACAGCGAAAGTAACATGGGTATAGCAAGGGGGCAACTTTAGCCACCAGTAAGATGGCTTACGGCATGGGTAAAAACTACAGTATTTGATACTCATTTTCCAGATTTGGTGCCTTCTGAATACATTTTTCAGAACATTTTGCAGTTTGTATGTGCATTTCAGGGTGCTATGTTGCAAATGTTTGTATACATTGTCCAAGCTATATGTTTAGAAAGTGCTGAATTATTCCCCACGTAGGATTGCAAATGCAGAGCAAATTAAAATAATATAGTGCAGGTATATTGCACATACAGGTGGCTGTACCAGCTCTAAGATTTCACAGCTCTAGGCTAAACTAGAAAATGCCCATCACTTTCACACAAAACATTTATTAGACATTTTGCTGAGTTAGGCTCCATCTAACCTAGCAAATTGACTCATTACTGACAAGAGTTCCCCATGGATTGGTGCTGAAAGTGATTTAATCTCTGAAATAACCTGAAGAAAAAAATGTCAGCATCAGTACAGGAAGTATTTTTAAAGCCACTTCCAGTAACAGTTTTGTCCCAGCTGCACTAGTGGGTAAAGCATTTCCAAACATTGGTTTGGGAGATCCATCTATGGCAAGCATGATCAGCAACAAATCAGTTTCTTAATCACCTATAGCACAGACCCACTTGTTGTGGTAGAACTTGCCTTGTCAATAGCAGATTAGTCACAGTTAAGAACAATGGGGCTTGACCACAGAGGTGCTAAGTGCTCCCAGGCATTCAGTTTTTGACTGGAAGGTCCAGTCAAAAACGGACCCTGGCAGCTCCAGTCAGCACCGCCAACCAGGCTGTTAAATGTCTGGTTTGAGGTGCAGTGCAGGCCCAGTGCTAAGGCAGTCTCCTGCCATGGTCCTATGCAGCTCTTGAAACAGCTGCCAGGTCCCTGTGGCCCTTAAGCACAGAGAGTCTCTCTGCACTGCCTCTGCCCTGAGTGCTGGTTCTGCAACTCCCAGTGGCCAGGAAGTGCAACCAATGGGAACTGTGGAGGCAGTGACTTTGGGTGCGGGGACAGTGTGTGGAGCCTTCTTGGCACATAGGGGCTGCATGGGCCTGACAGTCACTTCCAACAACTGAAATAAGTGACACTGGGACCCTCTCCTGCACCCCAATCCCAGCCGTGAACCTCTTCTTACCCCGCAAACCCCTCATCTCCAGCCCTACCCCAGAGCCCACATTCCAAGCCAGAACACTCACTCCTTGTACTCCAAAACCCTGCAAAGCGCCTTCTCTCATAGCCCGAACCCCCCTCACTTCTAGCCCTGCCTGGAGCTCGCACCCCCAGCCAGAGCCCTCACACCTTCTTCCCACCTCAATCCCTGCATCAGCCTGGGGAAAGTGAGTGAGGGTGGGGGGAGAGAGAGCAATGGAGGGAGGTGACTGGAGCCAGTGGGAGCAGTGCCTCCAAGGAAGGGGTGGAGCAGGGATGGGGCAAGAGTATTTGGTTTTGTGGGATTAGAAAGTTAGCAACCCTATGAGCACCCACTGCTCTCATGTATGTAACCCCCAAGGAGATTGCTTGGATTCCCGGGGCTTTGTCTGCTGGCAGCTCAGGGAGAGGCACTCTGAGTTTGCCTTGGCTCCCCCTCCCTACCAGGGCCAGAGTCTGCCCGGCAACCCACAGGGAGTGAGATGCCCCTCCCAGGGGGAAGGAGAGACCATTGTTGAGGGGAGTCTGGAGCCAGCCAGGAAAAGGGGAGGACTGAGTGTGTGGGAGCTAGTAAGCCCCAGGCCTGCATGCAGGGTTCCCCCTGAGAGCTAGCCTCTAGGGACCTGAAGGCAGGATCCCTCAGCTGGGTTTATGTCTCCACTGTTGATTCCCAGTTGTGGAGTTTGCTGGGAGGCTTCCCCAGCCAGGCTGAGTTGGCTCTCCAGCTCCCTGGGTGAGAGAGTCACTGCATGGTCAGCGGGGCTCTAGCAGCAAGTTCAGGGCTGCTGCCTGCTGTGTGGGTCTGGAGGCTGGCCTGGGAGGCTATAGTTTTGAATTTTGGTGCAGTTGTGTGGTCTGCATCTTGAGCCCTGCACCCCTTCACGGTGAGGGGAAATTCTGGGACCGAAGCAGCCTGGTTCCTGCTTGAAGAGGACCCCTGTGAGAAGAGAGCAGCCCCTTTGCAGTGACTGAGTCATCTCTCAACCTGAGGCTCATTCATGGAGTGTGTGAGTGCACCAATTTTTAGTTAGTAAGTCAGGGAATTTGTTTGGGGATTTTATTACCTGCAGCCTATTAAACTGTGGAGGGATTTGCTGCCTTCTCCCATTTGTGAGTCCTTTGGGCTGTACTGGACCTAGTCAGCCCCACTGCTAAACCTCTGCAGAGAAGGATTGTGTGGTCAACAGTCATCAAGGGCCCCAACAAAGTACGCATACCAACGGGACACTAACTTCACAGTTGCAGGGCACCGGTGACCCTAAAAATAATGTTTTACCCTGTTCTGTTATAATTGTCTCCTGTTTAATATAATTGTGTTTATTATAGTGTATGTGTTTGTGTTATTTTCTGGGAGTCTCCAACTATCTGGCGAATACGTGGGGATTATCCTGGGCTAGAATTTTCCTCCCAAGCTGCCCTGGCAACCCTGCTAGGAAGGAGTGAGGGGGGTGGAGGCACCGCCAAGTACATCAATCAGAAAGAATAAAATTGAGTAGGTGGCGGGATCCAGAAGAACCCAGACCTATCCATCCGAACCTGAAAGGAGATTGGCTCTAAAAGAAGGTAACCAGGTGGAGAGGGGGAGCTACATTGGAGGCACCGCTGGGATCCCGTCTTTTAAACTCATACCTTATATACACTCCTGCTGTCTTCCTGGGATATTAAGTAAATTCCCAGTATGGATTATCAGAAGAGGCTTATAGCTTGGTGTGAGCTGGAGGGAGCTGACCCTGAACGCCACTTTCTGCTCACTAATGTACCCACTGAATGGGAAATTAGACAAATTGAAGATGAGATTGCTAATGTCAGAGAATGGGGAACCTGTGTGGTTCGGAGTCAGATGAAAGCACAAGGGGAAGCTACTTTATCTCTTCTTGTAGAGAGCAAGATTATACTGTCTACTATAGTGACTCCCCATGTAATTCTGCCAGATGGAGAGAAGGACGGATGGAAGGTGACCATTCAAACACAACCACGTTTTCCCTCCCCATCTGCCCCACCATCTGAAACTAATGGTTTTCAGTCCAAATTGGGGAACTTCCTTATGCAGGAAGGGAAGACCATGACTGAATTAAGGACTCTTTTGGGAAGTAGTCCTGTGCCTCCTTCCAGTTCTACAGACCAAATAATTTTTGCTATGGGAAAAGCAATAGGGGAGTCCATAAAGACAGCATATGAATCAGGCCCTTACAGAAAACTGAAGTTCTTTTCAGGCATTAAACCTGTGCCTGTAGGGGAAGATGACTATGACACTTGGCAATGTAGCTCCCCCTCTCCACCTGGTTACCTTCTTTTAGAGCCAATCTCCTTTCAGGTTCGGATGGATAGGTCTGGGTTCTTCTGGATCCCGCCACCTACTCAATTTTATTCTTTCTGATTGATGTACTTGGCGGTGCCTCCACCCCCCTCACTCCTTCCTAGCAGGGTTGCCAGGGCAGCTTGGGAGGAAAATTCTAGCCCAGGATAATCCCCAGTATTCGCCAGATAGTTGGAGACTCCCAGAAAATAACACAAACACATACACTATAATAAACACAATTATATTAAACAGGAGACAATTATAACAGAACAGGGTAAAACATTATTTTTAGGGTCACCGGTGCCCTGCAACTGTGAAGTTAGTGTCCCGTTGGTACGCGTACTTTGTTGGGGCCCTTGATGACTGTTGACCACACAATCCTTCTCTGCAGAGGTTTAGCAGTGGGGCTGACTAGGTCCAGTACAGCCCAAAGGACTCACAAATGGGAGAAGGCAGCAAATTCCTCCACAGTTTAATAGGCTGCAGGTAATAAAATCCCCAAACAAATTCCCTGACTTACTAACTAAAAATTGGTGCACTCACACACTCCATGAATGAGCCTCAGGTTGAGAGATGACTCAGTCACTGCAAAGGGGCTGCTCTCTTCTCACAGGGGTCCTCTTCAAGCAGGAACCAGGCTGCTTCGGTCCCAGAATTTCCCCTCACCGTGAAGGGGTGCAGGGCTCAAGATGCAGACCACACAACTGCACCAAAATTCAAAACTATAGCCTCCCAGGCCAGCCTCCAGACCCACACAGCAGGCAGCAGCCCTGAACTTGCTGCTAGAGCCCCGCTGACCATGCAGTGACTCCCTCACCCAGGGAGCTGGAGAGCCAACTCCGCCTGGCTGGGGAAGCCTCCCAGCAAACTCCACAACTGGGAATCAACAGTGGAGACATAAACCCAGCTGAGGGATCCTGCCTTCAGGTCCCTAGAGGCTAGCTCTCAGGGGGAACCCTGCATGCAGGCCTGGGGCTTACTAGCTCCCACACACTCAGTCCTCCCCTTTTCCTGGCTGGCTCCAGACTCCCCTCAACAATGGTCTCTCCTTCCCCCTGGGAGGGGCATCTCACTCCCTGTGGGTTGCCGGGCAGACTCTGGCCCTGGTAGGGAGGGGGAGCCAAGGCAAACTCAGAGTGCCTCTCCCTGAGCTGCCAGCAGACAAAGCCCCGGGAATCCAAGCAATCTCCTTGGGGGTTACATGTACATCAGTCAGGGCATTCAGCTATTCTGAAAATCCACCCTTAAGTGTGAATTATGCTGCTGTTTGTCTAACGCAATATGGCAGGGTGTCATTTTTGCATCTTTACCTGTGTTTTGGTTTGCTTGCAGTGTTTTTATTTGCTGCACATATATAGTATTTCTGTAACTATAAATACTGTCAGTAATTCAGATACACAGAAGCATCATTCATTTTCTCCTAGTAGCTGGTAATATTGTTCTGAAGTGATCAATCTAATTTTAGCTTTCTGTATTCATAAGCTTGCAGGGAGAATTATATATGGCAGGTTTGATGCATCACTCTGTAATATTTTATAAGGCTTGCTTAGAGTCCTTGATGAATATCCTTAAGTATGTTGAAACTTCATAAAACAATGATCTTTCATTTAATCTTTTTTGCTGAAATTGGATTTTAAATGCTAGATTTAAGTGACTTGTCAATATCTAAGCTCTGAAAAGGACATGGATTTAGTATTTTGGTGCATTAAAACTACATTATTGTAGATTTGGAGACTTGTTCAACACAGAGAAGATTTGCTGGGAAACTGTATTTTCATAAAGATCTGGACAGGGAGATGGACAATTTCCTATAAAATATTACTCAGAAAAATCTCTTACTTCCATCAGGTGAAATATTTTCATACACTGGAATGGGGAGGGGAGGCATTTTTTGGTGATGGCAATAAGGACATAAAACTGCATTCTAGCCCCTCATCCAACCAAACTCTTCTAGAAATGTGTTTTTACTTTATCTTCTAATATCACTTGGGAAATAACAGCCAATGCAAATAAAGGAGAAAGAGGAGAAAGAAAAATGCCATATTTGGCAACAAAGAAATTCCTACAGTAGAGGGTGGATTGTTTTAAATCAAAGCAACGTAAATCACTGATTTAAATCAGCAAGTAAGAAACCTTGAGGTAAATAACCAATTTTAAAGCTTATTTTGCGTTTGTACTTTTTAGTTACTTTCCTTTTTTTTAAAAAAAAGTTGAATCTCATTAATTGGCAACTAAAACATAGATAGTATTATGAGCTTTCATGGGCAAAACCTACTTCTTTAAATGAGCTTTACAGATGATGAAGGTGTGTCAAGTGCATCTGAGGAAGCGGGTATTGCCTACAAAAGCTCATGATACTATATATTTTTGTTAGGTGCCACAGAACTACTCATTATTTTTAAGTTACAGACTAACATGGCTACCTATCTGAGTCTTCTCAACAAAAACATGTTTTTAAGTAAACCTGGTACTTCTTTAGGATGATACATTATATCTACAGGCATTTATTTAAGCAGTTATATGGTTTAATTTATCTTTGTTTGGATTCTTAATATTTGATATTTTTATTATATTAGAAAATGGTGAATGATGTATTTCTCATTTACTGGGTGCTTAATTTTTTACTTGTAATTTGTGTCAAGTAAAAATCACAAGTAATTTCCATGTGGATGGAAATTAAAGTGCAGTTAAAATACACAAAAAGAACATTAATAATAATTGTATGTATTATCATTATTACATAAAATGACCTGAAAAGTGCTGAATATATAAAGTTTATCAAAGTTTATCAAACATTTAAAATTAACTGTTACTAAACAAAATAACTATTATGTGTAGTTAATTGCTTTGATTGCTTCCAGACACTATGCTTTTCAAGATCTCAGAACTAGTAGAGGCCATTCTTTCATGCTTAATTTTTAATTAATAGATTGGAAGAGAAAATCAAGCTTTGCTGATTTTTTTTTTTTAAACTGCCAATTTATGTCTTAACACTTGTCATTAACTGAACCAGTTGAATGAACTGAGATGAAGATAATATTGTCTTTGTACTTTCAGAAGAGGCTACTGCTATGAAAGCTGGTTTAGCATTTCAACAAACTGGTTCCTGGTGCTTAGGTAGTGAGTTCCATCAAGTCACTGATATGGCTTTATTTAAAACTTGGCAGCAAATATGTATGGCCACTGCAGATCCAGTGGGCACAGCACGCAGAGGGGTGCATATCTCCTGGAAGGGGCAGGTCTACATTCATCTGCCCCCTGCCCTCCCCAGCCAGAGTGAGGAATGCAGCAAACTGCATTTTCCCTCACTCCCTGACAAAGGCGAACAGCCAGTAATGTTCCTGTATGAATTGGAGGGGAGGGAGAGTCTCAGCTTTTTTGCCTCCATAAAGGAGGTATGATGATGAGGGCTGGGGCAGTTCCAGAAGGAGGGGAGGGGCACCCCCAGCAAGCCCCTTTCATGTGCCTGGTGATTCTGTCTCTTTTCTGTTTTATGAGAAGCAATCCTATTCTAGGCACATCCCATTTTTCTGGCACAACCAAACCCTTCCCTTGCTTTAAGTTTATGCTCAGAGGAAACTGTATACCAAATTTGGTGGTCCTAGCCCTTACTGTTTAGGAGGAATTCTTGAACGAGCAGACAGATGCACAGACAAATCCTCTCAAATATATAATAGATTATTTTAATAAGTTATACTAAGTCTGGACCCTAACACAGCAACTAAATTTCAAATTTAATTTTAAATAGATTTATTTTTTTAAAATTAACCTTTATTTAAATAAAAGAATCTAAATGAAATGTTAAAAAATCTGATTTTTAAGTCATTAAATATTATTCATCCTGCTAGGTTGTGACTCAGTGTGAATGAGGTTTGAAAATAAATCTATATGGCAATCAAGCAAATATTTGAAGTAATGTTACTTTTTATCACTGTCTTACTCTCAGACAAGGGAGACTGCCATTTAATCCTAACACAGTGGAAGTTCTCAGGTTTTGATGCTTCTTAAATCCATTTCAGTTTAGACTGTTAGATCCTTTGTAATCCCATATGGTGTAAGTAGCACATTTTTGTGATAAAAAATTGAAGAATGGAACTTGCATGTATAGCATCCATGTCCTTCAGCTGAAACCATTTCATTGGTAAGGCTTTCTTAATTCATCCATGAAAGCTGCTATGTTATAACTTGTGATACATATGGAAAGGGTCAAATTCTGTGCAAGCCTAGAAAAGAAAGTTTTCCTGTTAGCTGGCAATGTGACACATTGACGGAATTCTACTCCAACAGGTGCCATATGCTCCCCACATTTTGCAATTTTCATCTTTGTGGTGTTACTGTTTCAGTTTTGCTGAGTATGTTCAGACACCAAGTGAGATGAGATAATTCAGAGGCAGGTTCTTCAATTAATGAGGGAATGAAAGAGACATTGAAGATCCTCTGAACTCCTATAAAGAATATCACTAGAAATTGGAGGAACGGAAAATTCTTAATGAAAGAGTGGAACAGAATCCAGTGCTGCAGTTTGTAGGAAATCAGTTATGAGTAAAAATGCATGTTGTCTGTCATCTTCATGCCCCTAATTCAGGGCATTTTCCAGTTTAGGCAGAAGCAGGTATTAGATATAATGAACAAAATCTCTGCAACTAGAATTTTCCTTGGTTGACTTTAGAATAATTGTTCAAAGAAGTTTTAAAAGGTGTCTAGCTTTGATGTGGAATAAACTTATCATATCATATCAGAAGATCAATTATATTTTTTGTGTGAAATTCAATGTAGTATTGAATAGTGTTCTGTCTTGCAAAGTTGCCAATAATAAGTAATAAATTGGTGAGGACAGGAAACAATGAGTTAGGCAGCTAGTGAGATGTGATCACTGCTTATTATACTAAATGTGACTGTAATGGATAGTAGGAGTGCTGACCAGCACCCAGTGACTAAGGGGTTAAAGTCAGGTAGGTAGCAAAGGTGTTGGCCAGCGAGCTAGGAGGACCCATCAACATAGAGGGATGAAATCTGAATTGTATGATTCCTTACCTGCTTTCTTTGTGGGAGAAAAGTTAAACCAGGAGTTGAGAGACACGGAATGATTTAAACCCAGGCAGGACTACCATACCTCTAAGGAATTCAGGGCATAATTCCCTATAGTTAGTCTCTCTTTCTCTCATGGTTTTTTTTTATTTTCATTACTAAAAAGTTTTAAAAGTCTCATTGTCATTCTAATGTAGAATGAAGCCAAATTTCAGAACCTTGAAATTGTTTGCAAAATGGAAATCTTGCTTTTCTGCCTGTCCTAATGTTGCATGAACAGAGACATGCTTTAATGGAAAGAAGTGAAGCTTGATTGGCATGTTCCCTTTTCTTCCTCCTCTTATCTCAAAATGGGAGGTCCCAGCAGCCTCTTTGATCGCTATACAGTGGGGCTTTCCAACCTTTGAAGGAATCATTACCTGAATGGCTAGCACTCGGGTGCAGCCACTCTAAGCACCAGACATGCAATAGAAACCTCCGTTTATCTCGAGAAAATCTTTGGAGGCTAATGCAGCTGATAGCTGCATTAGCATTAATGCCATCTGCTTTTAAATTTTTTTCTTGATTTATCAAAGCTTTTTTTGGTGATTAAGTAAGTTCTGAGGGTACACTATTAACTTGTTTAAATAGTCTGGATTCAATTGCCAGCCAAGCTTTCAAATTAGTAGATACTTTAAACAGTCTATAAAGTTATCAGTTGGATTTTACTGAAGTTTAGATGTATGCACTCTACTGATCTTTTTTTCCCTCTCTTTACTCAACACACGCAAAGAGCTTATGTGAGTTATACTCTACCCTAAGCTATCATAATGTTCATCACATTTCCATAAAATGAAATCCATGTTCTTTCTTTCCACCTCCTTCCAAAGGTGTTCTATAAGCCTATTCACAGCATATACTTCTTCCACATACAGGGACAATGGAGTTTTATTCTACCCACGGTTTTCCTCCCCTGACTCTGTTGCCATTACATAAATTAGAAATCATTGTTTGAGTATTCTCCATTGTTCGGCAAATTTACCTGTGAAGATTAACTTCATAGGAACATTCAGTTTTTCCCTTTTGTTTGAGTTTTAGTCCACTCTGATTGAATGATGTACTAGGGAAAGATTAATGTTGTGATCCAATGTATTGAACTATGCACATAGTTACCTAATAAAAAAGTCATATTGTCACTACTATATGAAGATCTTGTACAAAAAACCCCCCTGGATATTGCATTAGATTACCCTTATCCTGTGAGAGCACTTTATATTTTTTTTGTTTATAAAAATCTTGGTAAAGTGGAAATGAGGGATTTGTGTTCCCACAGGATGTCCTACAGAAACTGCAGGGGACTATTAGTTCTGGTTGAATTATTTGGCAATAATTTATCTAGACAATTTAATTCTTTTTTACATCCATAATTTTTAATGAACCAATCCTGATATCTCTTAATGTAGTAGATCCAAACAAATATTTCCCATGAGTTGTTTGTTTATTATTCATTTTGACATTCATGGTCTTTGATCACTAAAATGAAATGGAACTATTTGTGGTCCCTGACTGGATAACTGAAACTCTATAGATGAAAATAACGAATAGCCCAGTGGTAACATGAATTTACAGATGAATAATCATGTATACAAATAATTGGTGGACTGTTGAAATTTACAAATATTTTCTCAAATAAGCAGGTGGTGCATTATAGTGTGCTTGAGAATATAATGTGTATGAATATACATGCACTGTAGCAAATTTTGCATATTGAGCAGGGCCATTAGAACCATCTTTTTTTAAAAAGTGTAATGATAATTTATGGTTAAAAGTTCAATGTATTTGCTAATTCTTTTATTGATTATTATCTAGCTTTAACAATTGTCCTATTAGTTTCACTGTGAAACCTTGCTGAAATGTCACCAAAATCCTTTTATGGGCACTGAAACTTGTGGTGTTGGTGCAAAACGACATACATCCTTCTGATCTCTGCAGTACTAGAATGAGAGAGTTACAGTATGAGCAAATCCCACAGAAGTACTATACTCCAGAGGTGAGGGTTGAACTTTAGAAAGAGATAGAATATTAATGTTGACCATGCTACATACATGACTAGCTCATGCAAAGAGTCAGGGAAGTCAAATTCACAGTAAATAGTAAAAACAGCAAGGAGTCCTGTAGCATCTTAAACACCAACAAATTTATTTGAGCATAAGCTTTCTTAGGCTGGAGCCCATTTTGTCAGGTGTATCACTTCATGCATCTGACAAAGTGGGCTCCAGTCTACAAAAGCTTATGCCCAAATAAATACAGGACTATGTAGCACTTTAAAGACTAACAAGATGGTTTATTAGGTGATGAGCTTTGGTGGGCCAGACCCACTTCCTCAGATCAAATAGTGGAAGAAAATAGTCACAACCATATATACCAAAGGATACAATTTAAAAAAATGAACACACATGAAAAGGACAAATCAAATTTCAGAACAGAAGGGGGATGCGGGGGGGGGGGGGGGGGGGGGGGGGGGGGGGGGGGGGAGGAAGGTAAATGTCTGTGAGCTAATGGTATTAGAGGTAATAATTGGGGAATCCCTTCCCCCCCCACATCCCCCTTCTGTTCTGAAATTTGATTTGTCCTTTTCATATGTGTTCATTTTTTAAAATTGTATCCTTTGGTATATATGGTTGTGACTATTTTCTTCCACTATTTGATCTGAGGAAGTGGGTCTGGCCCACGAAAGCTCATCATCTAATAAACCATCTTGTTAGTCTTTAAAGTGCTACATAGTCCTGTATTTTGTTTCAGCTACACCAGACTAACACGGCTACATTTCTATCACTAGCCCAAATAAATGTGTTAGTTTTTAAGGTGCTTCCGGACTCCGTATTGTTTTTGCTGAAACAGACTAACCTGGCTACCTCTCTTCAAAACAAGGTGCAACTTCTGTTTCAATTAAACATAACTTCACCAATGTATAGTGCATATAAGTATCATGGAGGAGGAGCCACAAAGGCTACGTCTAGACTGCAGCTCTTTTCTGGGATACTGGAGGTATCCCGGAAAAGTTATGCCATGTCCAAGGAACATGTCCGTTTTTCCAAATTTTTTTTTGGAAAAGCAGCTGCACTCTTTCACCATCCCTGTGACCCTTGTTTTATGAGGAAGAAGGGATGTGTCGAAAGAGGAAGTTTTTCTGAAATTTGGTGCCGGGTAAATGCACCAAATTTCAGAAAAGGCTCTTTGAAAAGAAAAGTGGAAAAAGATATGCAAATTGTGGCTCTCAATTTGTGTATCTTTTTCCGACTTTTCTTTGTAGTGTAGACCAAGCAAAACTGCTCCCACAAATACTACAAATTGAAATAAATATCAACTTATCTTTAATTTAAAGGCGAGACAAAGAGGCTCTTGGTTAAATCACTGTCGAGTACAAAAGTTTAAAAAACACTAGAGAACACTGCACTTTTTGCAGTTTGTTTTAATGTGCAGTGAGGAGAAAAATGGGTTTGAGAAGAAGGATGTATTTGGAGTACAGAAACTGCGCAAAGCCAGAAGATTCCAGAGCACAGCATTAAAACGCTTTATGAAAAAGATTAACACAAAGCATCTGAGCCAGTCCAGTGTTTACTGGGAAAATTCAGGTCAAACCTTGGATTAATGCTTTGTGTGTTTCACTGATAACCTTGATATTTTCCTACTTATCTGTCTCATACTCTTATGGTTATTTAAGACCCATATTTTTTCTATGAAGGAATAAAAAAAAGTCACAACCGCTCCAGTGCAATCCATCCTTCAGGTAAAGTGACACTAGCACAGTATCTTTGATTTTCAATAAATGAAAAACTCATTTAGATGAGTAATTAGCAGACCTACCATTAAACATCTGTGTCTTTTGGTAAAATTGTTTGTACAAAGGAATTGGGGGAGGAGGACGTAGATAACATTTACACGGGCAGTAGGGCTCATATGCAGGGTGTCTGTGCTCTCCCTTCAGTACCTAGGCTGCAATAACCACTGCAGATTATCCACCTACTTTGTGCTGGTGTTTTGGGACTCTCAAGTGGCATCCTGTGAGTGCATATCCTAGTTTTTGTGTGTCGTGTGCTGAATTGGTCTATTGAGGGCCGCAAGGAATCCCCCTGCTGCATGCCGTAGCTGTACAGCTTCCAATGCAAATATGCTTTGCCTGGGCTCACCATCTTCCTTCCAGAACAGAGTGAATTTTAACTCTCTCAGTATAGTCTATAAAGTGCTACCAGACCATTTGTTGTTTTTTCAGTATAGACAGGAATGCATATGGTCAGAGGTACCTATATTATCACAGGAACATCCATGGGATGTTCAAGTACCTTTTTAAAAACACAATTTTATTGACCTTTTAATAATCACTGTCCTGTCATTGCAATGGCTACCCAGACACTTTCACTTGTGTGGGAGAGTTTCTGTTAACTTTGATTATGGAATTGAGCACAGTAACCATGAATGACGACACAGTATAATAGGTTGAAGATCTAACACTATGGTCCAGATCCATAACTGGTAGAAATCATCCTAGCTCATGTCTATTATGAAAACTTTTGTGGGGGGGGGGGGGGAATTAACCATTGGAACAATTATCCATCACTAGCAATTTTTAAATCAAAATCAGGTGTTGATTTTCTAAATGATCTGCTCGAGGCTTTAATTTAGAAAAGTTCTGTGGCCTGTATTATATAGGAGGTCAGACTTGGTGACCACAATGGTTCTTTTTGGTCTTGGTGTCTAGTAGAATGTCTGTCCCTTTGTGTTCTCATGTTGTAAACATTACAGTGAGCCTTTCACTCTGTGTGTTTGTGGAGCTTATGCAGAACAAAGTGAGGATGATTTTTAGGAAGTGTAGGAAAGCTGAACCCAGGTCGCCAATCTCCTTTTAATTAAAATTGATACATTTCATAGAATCATAGAATAATAGGACTGGAAGGGACCTCGAGAGGTCATCGAGTCCAGCCCCCCGCCCTCAAGGCAGGATCAAGCTCCGTCTACACCATCCCTGACAGATGTCTATCTAACCTGTTCTTAAATATCTCCAGAGAGGGAGATTCCACCACCTCCCTTGGCAATTTATTCCAATATTTGACCACCCTGACAGTTAGGAATTTTTTCCTAATGTCCAATCTAAACCTCCCCTACTGCACTTTAAGCCCATTACTCCTTGTCCTGTCCTCAGAAACCAAGAGGAACAAATTTTCTCCTTCCTCCTTGTGACACCCTTTTAGATATTTGAAAACCGCTATCATGTCCCCCCTTAATCTTCTTTTTTCCAAACTAAACAAGCCCAGTTCGTGAAGCCTGGCTTCATAGGTCATGTTCTCTAAACCTTTAATCATTCTTGTCGCTCTTCTCTGTACCCTTTCCAATTTCTCCACATCTTTCTTGAAATGTGGCGCCCAGAACTGGACACAGTACTCCAGCTGAGGCCTAACTAGCGCAGAGTAGAGCGGCAGAATGACTTCACGAGTTTTGCTTACAACACACCTGTTGATACAACCTAGAATCATATTTGCTTTTTTTGCAACAGCATCACACTGTTGACTCATATTCAACTTGTGGTCCACTATGACCCCTAGATCCCTTTCCACCATGCTCCTTCCTAGACAGTCGCTTCCCATCTTGTATGTATGGAACTGATTGTTCCTTCCTAAGTGGAGCACTTTGCATTTCTCTTTATTAAACCTCATCCTGTTTACCTCTGACCATTTCTCTAACTTGCTAAGGTCATTTTGAATTATGTCCCTATCCTCCAAAGAAGTTGCAACCCCACCCAGTTTGGTATCATCTGCAAACTTAATAAGCGTACTCTCTATCCCAATATCTACATCATTGATGAAGATATTGAACAGTACGGGTCCCAAAACAGACCCTTGAGGAACTCCACTTGTTATCCCTTTCCAGCAGGATTTAGAACCGTTAACAACAACTCTCTGATTACGGTTATCCAGCCAATTATGCACCCACCTTATCGTGGCCCTATCTAAGTTATATTTGCCTAGTTTATCAATAAGAATATCATGCAAGACCATATCAAATGCCTTACTAAAGTCTAGGTATATGACATCCACTGCTTCTCCCTTATCCACAAGGCTCGTTATCCTATCAAAGAAAGCTATCAGATTAGTTTGGCATGACTTGTTCTTCACAAACCCATGTTGGCTATTCCCTATCACTTTATTACCTTCCAAGTGTTTGCATATGATTTCCTTAATTACCTGCTCCATTATCTTCCCTGGGACAGACGTTAAACTGATCGGTCTGTAGTTTCCTGGGTTGTTCTTATTCCCCTTTTTATAGATGGGCACAATATTTGCCCTTTTCCAGTCTTCTGGAATCTCCCCTGTCTGCTATGATTTTTCAAAGATCATAGCTAAAGGCTCAGATACCTCCTCTATCAGCTCCTTGAGTATCCTGGGATGCATTTCATCAGGACCTGGTGACTTGCTGACATCTAACTTTCCTAAGTGATTTTTAACTTGTTCTTTGTGTATCCTATCTTCTAAACTTACCCTCTCTCTGCTTGTATTCACTACGTTAGGCACACCTCCAGACTTCTTGGTGAAGACCGAAACAAAGAAGTCATTGAGCATCTCCGCCATTTCCAAGTTCCCTGTTACTGCTTCTCCCTCCTCACTAAGCAGTGGGCCTACCCTGTCCTTGGTCTTCCTCTTGCTTTTAATGTATTTATAAAAGGTCTTCTTGTTTCCCTTTATGCCTGTAGCTAGTTTGATCTCATTTTGTGCCTTTGCCTTTCTAATCTTGCCCCTGCATTCCCGTGTTGCTTGCCTATATTCATCCTTTGTTAGTTGTCCTAGTTTCCATTTTTTATATGACTCCTTTTTTATTTTGAGATCGTGCAAGATCTCCTTGTTAAGCCAAGCTGGTCTTTTGCCATATTTTCTATCTTTCCTACACAGCGGAATTGTTTGCTTTTGGGCCCTTAACAATGTCCCTTTGAAATACTTCCAACTCTCCTCAGTTGTTTTTCCCTTCAGTCTTGCTTCCCATGGGACCTTACCTACAAGTTCTCTGAGCTTATCAAAATCTGCCTTCCTGAAATCCATTACCTCAATTATGCTGGTCTCCCTTCTACCTTTCCTTAAGATCATGAACTCTATTATTTCGTGATCACTGTCCCCTATACTGTCTTCCACTTTCAAGTTCTCAACTAGTTCCTCCCTATTTGTTAAAACCAAATCCAGAACAGCTTCTCCTCTGGTAGCTTTTTCAACCTTCTGAAACAGAAAGTTGTCTCCAATGCAGTCCAGAAACTTATTGGATAGCCTGTGCCTCGCTGTGTTAGTTTCCCAACATATGTCTGGATAGTTGAAGTCCCCCATCACCACCAAATCTTGGGCTTTGGATAGTTTTGTTAATTGTTTAAAAAAGGCCTCATCCACCTCTTCCACCTGGATAGGTGGCCTGTAGTAGACTCCTAGCATGATATCACCCTCGTTTTTTACCCCTTTTAGCTTAACCCAGAGACTCTCTACACAGCTATCTCCTACATTCATCTCCACTTCAGTCCAAGTGTGTACATTTTTAATATACAAGGCAACCCCTCCTCCCTTTTTTCCCTGTCTGTCCTTCCTGAGCAAAGTATTTAAACCTTCCCTGGCAACCAGGCTTTATATATAACAAGCTGACCATTGATGGAATACAAGGGTTTATTGTGCAGCTTCTACCTACTTCTGACACCTGTGTAAATGTTGCTTCAGTGTTTAAACAGTAATTTTCCATGCTAACTGGCTCTGACTTTTAACTGAGAGCAATCCACTCATTTGCATTGGAGGAGTTAAGATAATACCTTCCTTGCCTTATAAAACCCATTATTTACCTGATGTGGAAAGTGGTCAGCATTTGTGCTTAAGATTTCATCCCTGTCTTTCCACTTCTCCATTTGCCTACATCTTCTCTCCCCCCCCCTCCCTGCAACATGTTTACATGTGTAGTCATCCTAGTTGATTATTGCTGCTGTTTCTTTCTTTGAGTCCAGCATTTCCTTCAGATGGGGGAAAAACACTGCACCATATAGTACTTCCTCTTCCCCGTCCTCCCCTGCATTCCCATGCATGCAGCACTGTGTGCAAGAGAGATGGATTAGCTCTGCTCCCTGACCCCTGATTTGCTTGCACTCTGAGTGCAGCCACAGGGCAGCAGAAGGTGAGAGAGAGAGCCCTGGAGATAAGTGGGGGTGAACAGCGGGTCTTTGGGAAAGGGAAAAGTGACAGCACTGTTGCAGGGAAAATAACTTTGGGATTCAATACACAAAGTGCTCGTGCAACTAGCAACTAAAAGGGGCTACAGCATGGAAGCCAGAGGGAGAATGGTGGTTGCAATATAGATAAAAGGAGAGGTCGTCTTGGAAAAGGTACTTCTGTAAAGAAGAGAGGGAAAGGATAAAAGAAGCAGAATCAGTGTGTTTTTGTGATTTACACCAGCTGAAGATCTGGTCCACTTATCCCAAGCGAGTCATCAGGATCTAAGTGAAGTGCATTTAACGTGCCTCCTTACGTAAATATGGTCTTGGTGATTTTCTGTGCCTGCATTGAGGGCTTAAGATTTGAAGTCTTTGTAATGTTTTGGATTTACATGGCTGTATGTCAGACTTATTTAAGATGACTCTCTCAACATAATGCATGAAAAGAGCCCCAATTCTTGGTAAGTATCCTCATTTGATATAACGATGGTTGCCATTTTTTTGCATTTCATCTTTGTTTCTTACAAGGCGTGATGATAGATCTAAACTTTGCAATTATTTCTTCCCACTTTATTATAATCTGATGTTTGAGAAAGAGAGAGTGGCCTCAATTGAATTATTGATCGCTGATCCCAGGACAGCTGAATAATTTTATAACACTACTTCATTGGTTGGGCAAAATGTGACTCTTTTGTATTTGAAAATAGCTTGTATTGTTTTGATTGAACA
Organism: Pelodiscus sinensis; assembly: GCF_052426305.1. NCBI lineage: Eukaryota > Metazoa > Chordata > Testudines > Trionychidae > Pelodiscus > Pelodiscus sinensis. Next base: position 86,745,407 of record NC_143052.1, read on the forward strand.
TATATTAAGTGTTCATTTTAATAGACTCTAGCTATATACCACAACCACAGTGAATACTCAAGAAAATTGAATTACTTTAAGCAAAACCATTTGTAAAACTCATGTGCTTTAAAAACAGGGAAAAATTGATATTAAAGGCATCAGACTGCAAATGAAATAAAATCTAATGCAATGAATTTGTGAAAAAAGTGAAGTTTGTGCTGGTAAGCTCACTTGTCATTCTGTCTTCAACTCCCGTATGAATCGATAGCTGTTATTAACTGTCTCGTATTGTGTCTCCAAAGGAAGTTTTAAAACACATTTAAAATAAAATAAGTAGCAAAGTGACACTTCATCATTACATATTTCTTTAAAGGGAAAAATCTTCTAGAAGCAATACAGCTTGTAATTACATAGTCAAAATTAATTGAATGCAGTCAAGTTACAATGCATGTGCCTCCCCCAAGAAGAATTACCCAGTGTCGTGGAGTGTTCAGATGCTCCCCACACATGGCTGCCCTTGTTGATGGGGCTATATACTATAAATACAGGCAGTCCCCGACTTACGCAGATCCGACTTATGTCGGATCCGCACTTACGAACAGGGCTTTCTCACCCCGGAGCTCGCAGGCAGCAGTCAGCCACCTCGACCTCCGGGGCGAGAAAAGCTGCTCCCGGTGCCCCTGGTCTGCTGGGGACTGTCTCCAGCAGACCAGGGGCATCGGGAGCAAAGCCGCAGTGGCGGCGGGTCCCGCGCCAGAGCAAAGCCTCAGAGGCGAGGCACCCCGCCGCTGCGGCTTTGCTCCCTGTGTCCCTGGTCTGCTGGGGGGGGGGGGGGGCGCAGCTAGTGTGCCCCCCCCCAGCAGACCAGGCTTTTGTTGTGGACCCTGGGGCAGAGCAGCTGGGGCGCTGCCGGTTGGTCCCGCAGCGCCGCTCTGGGCACTACTGGACCAACCCGGCAGCACCCCAGCTGCTCTGCCCCAGGCGTCCTGATTCAGCCACTGCTGGTCAGTTTCAGCAGCGGCTGAATCAGGACGCCTGGGGCAGAGCAGCTGGGGTGCTGCTGGGTTGGTCCAGTAGTGCCGAGGAGCGGCGCTACTGGAGCAACCCAGCAGCACCCCAGCTGCTCTGCCCCAGGCGTCCCCAAGTCAGCCATTGCTGAAACTGACCAGCGCTGACTACAGGAAGCCCGAGGCACAGTTGCTCTGCCCCGGGCTTCCTGGAATCAGCGGCTGATCAGTTTCAGCAGCAGCTGACTTGGGGTTCTTAAGTTGAATCTGTATGTAAGTCAGAACTGGCGGTCAGTTTCAGCAGCGGCTGAATCTGGACGCCAGTTCCGACTTACATACAGATTCAACTTAAGAACAAACCTACAGTCCCTATCTTGTACGTAACCCGGGGACTGCCTGTAGAATGCAGTACCATTTTCATAGGGCAAAACAGAACAATCCATGAGATTATAAACTATAAACCAACTATGTTCACTATCTGAATTAGAAGGGAGATGAGGAAACCAGGCATCCATGAAACTGACACTCTCTGTGACTAGCAATTGCTGTCTTAAATTATTGTGCTATACCCTTGGAACATTTTAAATTCACACTTATCAGAATGGTATGTATACCCCTTTCCTCTATTCCTGTAGATAAAGCAGTTTACTCTTGTAATGTACAAGACATTTCCAAGTCTGTAAAGCAGAATGAGAAATTCATAATGTGAAAAAATACAATAGCAGCAAATGGTTAGTATATTTCAGTTATTTATTATCCACCCCAAAAATTCAATAATCTATCTGCCTTGCCTTCCCCCTCAAAGGCTATGTCTAACCTACAGAATTTTTTTGGGATACCAGAGGTATCCCAGAAAAACTCCGCTGCATCCAGGGAATGTGTTTGCCTTTCTGATTTTTTTTTTCGGAAGAGCAGATGTGCTTTTCTGGCATCCCTGTAAACCTTGCTTTGAGGAAGAAGGGATGTTCCGAAAAAGGGTTTTTTTCTGACATTTGGCCCTGTGTAGATGGGCCAAATGTCAGAAAAGCCTTTTCCAAAAAAAGAAGCGGAAAAAGCTACACAAATTGTGGTTCGCAATTTGTGTAGCTTTTTCTGGAAGAACAGGGTCATGTAGACATAGCCAAAGAAAACAAACATTTGGAGTCAACATCATAGTCTCTTGTCTGGCTGCAGACAGCAGCTGATTTCTTTAATCTTCTATAGCAAGTGACTTACTGACCATGAGAAAAAACAGAAAATAAATGTTTACATTTAGAGAAAACCAGTAATTTAATAAAACCTATAGAGTGACACTCCCCTGAACTATAGCTTTTGGTGGATTGGATGATGTTCATTTACATGACCTGTAGTCAAGGCCATTACTGCCTATGTCTTATTGGAGTCTATTTTTGACTACTCAAAAATAGGCATCTCTTGAATCCCTGTTGGAGCAGAACACTGTTGTGACGTAATTTATGGGAGAAGATTTTTCAGTCTGTGTTCTTTTGACAGAGTGCTGAGATGGGGTAAATCTCCAAATATCATCCTTCCACTGCCTCCTTTAACAGACTGAAAGTTTTTTCTCTCCTGGACAGTCTGTGTGAAATTGCTAAATAAATCTAAAATGAAGTGCTATGATTTTAAAGTAACTTTTATTTAGAAAAGAGAGAGAACTGATCAAAACAAAAGAAATCGTCTGAATAATGTAATCTAGACACTCAGCAAAACTCATCTAAACAGATTCATCTTAAGCTCACTTCCAACACAAAGACTTACATTTTGTAGAGGACACCGTTTTCTTTTCAGCCCTCAGCCTGCCACATACATTTTTTACTATGTACCATGATAATTCCATCTCTCTTGTTTCTGAAGAACTCTCCCTGTTTCAAGTCCCTTTTTCAGTTAGTCTGTGATTCTTTTGCTATTCCACTTCTTACAGGGTTCAGGGTGAAATTACCTCAGTATTGTAACTATGTAATGGTAGGCTAGCAGAATCATCTGCCAAAATCATCTTAAACCCCCAAAGATACCAAATTTATTTGCTTGTCACTGTTCCTTGCTACATGTGATGAGTTGCTTGGAGTATACTAGAATTTTGCAAATTTTAAAACATCTGATTTAAAGATCACCGATGCAAGCAGTGAAGATGAAGCCTTTCAAATAGTTATAAGATATTTAAATGATTCTTTTTACAATGCCATAAACATACATAGCAGTTCATTGACCGGTGCAAGAAGGCACAGCCTTAGCTCCAAGGAACTTAAAATCCTAATTAGACAAGGCAGACACATGTGAGAGAGTTTATATAAGACTGAATCCATTAAAAGATACATTATTGAGGTTTGGTTCTTGTCTAGTGGTTCCAGGATTATTTTTCCAAAAAGGAAAGTGAGGGAACATAGTTAGCAGTGAAAAGGTAACTGAAAGATAAAAGTTCCATAGAGAGATGTGGTCTATTTAGTTGTACTGGACTTGAGGGCTGTTTCAGGCACAGGCCTACCATGAAAGAAGGTGTAAGGGATTCATTTGGGAGAAGATGATGAAGAGCTTAGTATGGGGAGAACAATGAAACAGCAACATGTAATTATTGAAATATTGGAGAGTCAGTTGGACCTAACAAAGCAATGTGAAAGGGCAGCATAATGGCAGATGAAATACAGTATAGATAAATCTAAAGGTAATGCCTCTTGGGATAAATAATTTGAATTGTTCACAGATAGTTGGTTCAGAGACTAGCTATAATTACATAGAACCATAGAGCTGGAAGAGACCTCAGAAGGTCATCAAGTCCAGCCCCCTGCTCTAGGCAGGACCAATTCCAACTAAATCAACCTGGCCAGGGCTTTGTCAAGCCAAGACTTAAACACCTCCAGGGATGGAGACTCCACTACTTCCCTAGGTAACCCATTCCAGTGCTTCACCACCCTCCTAGTGAAATAGGTTTTCCTAATATCCAACCTGGACCTCTCCCACCACAACTTGAGACCATTGTTCCTTGTTCTGCCATCTGTCACTACTGAGAACAGCCTCTCTCCATCCTCTTTGGAACCTCCCTTCAGGAAGTTGAAGGCTGCTATCAAATCCCCCCTCACTCTTCGCTTCTGCAGACTAAACAGACCCAACTCCCTCAGCCTCCCCTCATAAGTCATATGCTCCAGCCCCCTCTGGACCCTCTCCAATGCGTCCACATCCTTTTTGTAGTGGAGGGGGGGGGCGGCCCAGAACTGGACACAATACTCCAGATGTGGCCTCACCAAAGCCGAATAAAGGGGAATAATGACATCTCTGGATCTTCTGGCAATGCTCCTCTTAATGCAACCTAATATGCCATTAGCCTTCTTGGCTACAAGGGCACACTGTTGACTCATATCCAGCTTCTCATCCACTATAACCCCCAGGTCCTTTTCTGCAGAACTACTACTTAACTGGTTGGTCCCCAGCTTGTAACTACGCTTGGGATTCTTCTGTCCCAGGTGCAGGACTCTGCACTTGTCCTTGTTGAACCTCATCAGATTTCTTGTGGGCCAATCCTCCAATTTGTCTAAGTCACTCTGGACCCTATCTCTGCCCTCGAGTGTATCTACCTCTCCCCCTAGCTTAGTGTCATCTGCAAACTTGCTAAGGGTGCAATCCATCCCCTCATCCAGATCATTAATAAAGATATTGAACAAAACCGGTCCTAGAACTGAACCTTGAGGCACTCCGCTAGAAACCGACCACCATCCTGACATCGAGCCGTTGAGCACTACCTGCTGGGCCCGGCTTTCTAGCCATCTTTCTAGCCATCTTATCGTCCATTTATCCAATTCACATTCCCTTAACTTGCTGGCAAGAATATTGTGGGAGACCATATCAAAAGCCTTGCTAAAGTCAAGGTATATCACATCCACTGACTTTCCCATGTCCACAGAGCCTGTTACCTCATCACAGAAGCTAATCAGATTGGTCAGGTATGACTTGCCCTTTATGAATCCATGCTGACTATTCCTAATCACTTTCCTCTCTTCCAAGTGCCTCAAAATGGATTCCTTAAGGATCCCTTCCATGATTTTTCCAAGAACTGAGGTAAGACTGACCAGCCTATAGTTCCCTGGATCATCCTTCTTCCCGTTTTTGAAGATGGGCACATTTGCCTTTTTCCAATCACCCAGGATCTCTCCCGATCTCCACGACTTTTCAAAGATAATGGCCAAAGGCTCCTCAATGACATTTGCCATCTCCCTCAGTATCCTCAGATGCATTAAGTCCAGACCCATGGATTTGTGTATGATTAGCTTTTCTAAATAGTTCCTAACCTGTTCTTTACCCACCAAGGGCTGTCCATCTTCATCCCATCTTGCGTCATTTAGCGCATTAGTCCGGGAGCCCACCTTGTCCATGAATGCAGAGGCAAAGAAAGCATTGAGTACTTCAGCTTTCCCCATATCATCTGTAACTAGGTTACCTCCTTCATCCAGTAGGGACCGCACACCCTCTCTGATCACCTTCTTCTTGTTAACATGCCTGTAGAAACCTTTCTTGTTATCCTGCACATCCTTAGCCAGCCGCAATTCCATTCGCGCTTTCGCCTTCCTGATAACCCCCCGGCATTCTCGAGCTATACGTTTAAACCCCTCCCTGGTCATTTGTCCAAGTTTCCACTTTTTGTAAGCTTCCTTTTTGTGCTTAAGTTCACCAAGGATTTCCCCTGTAAGCCAATCCAGTCTCCTACCATGTTTGCCTCTCTTGCTACGCATCGGTATGGTTTCTTTCTGTGCCTTCAATAAGGCTTCTTTAAAATACTGTTAGCTGTCCTGGACTCCTTTCCCCTTCATGTTAGCATCCCATGAGATGGGAGGGAGTCCCCGACCACCACCACCCGTTGCTTAGTTTTGGGGGTGGTGGCCATGGAACCCCCATCCGTAGGACTATGCATCCCATGCCTTCCAGTAGATGGTGTTCCCTTCCGGTTTCTTCCTTGTGAGGTCCCTTCCAAAGCATTCAGCACTGCAGAGCCTATGGAGAGAGCCTGAAAGCGATTACTTACCTCTATAGCATTGGGAGATTCCCGTGCTGCCCTTTTTCCCCTTCTAGAAGTTACATGCTGCCAGTTCTCTTCCTCGTCACGTAGTGCCCTCTCTGGCTCTTCCTCCTGCCATGCTTGAAGGATTAAACTCTGCCTTCTATCGAGGAAGTCTTCATCCTCTCTGATTGAGCGTAGGGTCGACACTTGGGCCTCCAGTCCTCTAATTTTCTCTTCCAAAATGGCGACCAGCTTGCACTTAGTGCAGATGAAATCCGTTCTTTCTTCTGGGAGGAAGACAAACATGGCTCACGCTGTGCAGATAACAACAGCAGACCTATCACCATCCATCGCTGCTGTCCCAGAGAAGAGATTTAAAAAGAAAGGCAAGAGAACCTCCCGCCCTTCCCTCTCCCCTTCCCAACTCCCTCTCTAAACTCCCTGTTAGCACTCACCTGTTTGCAAGCTCCTTGGTCGCTTGCCCACTGCCTTATAAAGCCCTGGAGTGCCTGAAAGTCCCTCCCCCATACCAAGGCTCAGCCAATCAGCAGAGGCTTCTAGAATTCAAACTTTAATTAGAAGCCAACAGTTTCCACCTGCCAATCACAGCACACACTCCATGAAGGGGAGGGGGAGGGCAAAGGGAAAGTGGAAAAAAAAGCCTCACTCTCAAACACAGGGGAAAAAACAAACAAAAACAAAAAAAGAACACACACCAACCCACACTCTCAAACACAAGCTCAGCACACAGCAAGAAAGCCCCAAACACAACACATACTCCCCTCAAGAGTCCTGTATCTGCTTCTCCTTTACCTGGAGAACTGCCTCTCTAAACTCCCTGTTAGCACTCACCTGTTTGCAAGCTCCTTGGTCTCTTGCCCACTGCCTTATAAAGCCCTGGAGTGCCTGAAAGTCCCTCCCCCTACCAAGGCTCAGCCAATCAGCAGAGGCTTCTAGAATTTATTGTGAACAATCTTTTGTTCTATGTGCAGTGGTGATCAAAGAAGCAAACAATGTATTAGGACGTATAATGAATGAAAACATAGATATTGCTACATTGGATCAGACCAGTCCAGTCTCTTGTTCAGTATTATGTCTCCAACAGTGGCTAATACTACTATAGGGCATCACCGTTATAAGCTGCCCCGGTATACATCTGTTCTGCACTAAGGTTGTTGACGCTTGTAGGAACTGATGCATTATAAGTCCTCCTATTTCCTGCTCTTAAGTCTGCAAACAGGAACAAAAACAATTTGCACAAATGGAAATGAGCCACGGAAAAAATTTCCTGTTTTAAGTTGTTTCACTGTAAGTCCAAGTTTTTTGTAACGTATCTTGGACTTACAGCGAGGACAGCCTGTATACGAAAAACTGTTTCTGGAAACATTTCTTGAAAGAACCCAAAAGATGTTCAGATTTTAATGGCCTTAGGGAGGTCACAGTAGTATCCATTTCCAGGGTACAAGGAAGATAATTCATCTCAGACTTCAGGAGATACTTCTGACTTCAGTAGGTATTCCCGTACCTAGTAGGGTTTTAAGGTGTGTCTTGATTAGGTGAGGATTTCCCTTCAGCAGGGATGCTGTTTAGAGTTAGTCATAGGGACAGAACTCATCCAGGATGCAAGGATTAGTGTATTATCTGCGCAGAAGCCAACAGAAGGCTATATATTGTGGTTAATGTACTTGTTGTTGCTCATGTGAATTCAGCCTTTTCTCAATATCACTACTAAACTGTCTTGGGGCAAGGAGTTTGATTCACTTGTACAGAATATGAAGTATCTGCCCCACTCATCAGTGTGCTACTTGACATTGTAGGAAGGAAAAAATATTTGACAAACATGGGGGAAAAAAACCTCATTGAAACCCACTATAATGGGATTAACAGAGTACAGGTCAACTTTGTGTACACCCCAGAGAGAAAAACCTTGTTGGTGTTTTAGCTGTATTAATTAGCTTTGCAAAGGTTATAATGTGTGATAACTTAAACGCAAATTGCATTGTGTATTAGCGACAGTAGAATTTTCACATCTGGACTTGCTCTAGGTAATGAGTGATAATCAGAATGCTAAATTAAGCACATCAGCTACTTTTGCATATAAAATGTCCATGAACAATCAGGAAATTAGGCAGCTAAAAACTCTATTTAAATATAAAGACCTATTTTTCCTCTGGGTTTTAAATTATGTCAAAGTACTATTAGCTCAGAATGATGGGTTAATTTTAAATACTGTTACAGTGAGTGAACCTAGAGAACCCTCATCATAAGGCATCATGAAAGTGGAAGTTGACATTTTAAATAAGAATTCTGCTTCTGTTATCATCAGGCAATTAATTCCAGAAAGCAGGTCTATTAAAATAATTAATGCCGGACCACGGATGTTGCCGGACCAGAGAATCCCAGTTAAGAGAGTTTCAACCTGTATTTATTTCTGAACACAAAATTAGTGGAGCGTTCCCAGCCACGTCTGCCTCTTTTCCCCTCCTATCATTAGCACATTTTAATTGCCAGAGGTAATATTCAGCATTCTGCTTGTTTCTGAACAAAAAAGATATTGGTCTAATGCCTCAAACAACTTAAGTGATCGTAGGTCTATAGTGTTTTTCACATCTGTAATATCAGTTTCCCAGTGTGTAAATAAAGACCAAATAAAGGACACTGAGGTAAGTTTCTGCAGTTTTGAATAATTAGGCTCTGATCTATGAAAAATATGAGTTTTAATCCTTTAATATCTTTCTGTGTGCAGCCTGCTTGTAGGAATTGCCTACTGAGGAGGAGTGGTTGGTATACACAGAACTTTCAAAGTGTGGTAATTTGTGACGTTGGTAAACTAGGGGTGTTGGCTCTTGTCAAGGCTGTAGGCCTCAGCTGACCACTGACAAATTCTAACCAGTATTGCTCAGACAGGTGTTGAACTTGTGAACATGAGTTTAGTGTTTACACTCTGTGATGTGTTTGCAGGAGTGTGCACAGAAATTTAACTTCGACCCCTTTCGGGGGGGGGGGACGCATTCTGTGCCCCCTTCCCAGCGCTAGCAGGAGCTTTCTTTTCCCTTCTGTATCCTCTTTGCCTGGGCTCTGTCAGAAGCTCACTTTCTTCCCCACAGGCCTTAGGCCAGGAGGAGCTTGCTCCGTCTGCCATGGCAGCCCTGGGGCTGGAGGAATTTCGTGCTTCTGACAACCATGGTGGGGGCCCAGGTCCCTGTTTGGCTGCCCCCCTTCTGCCTACCCTTGTAAGCATGTAAGTTACTACATGCATACTCTTAGGCCAGGTTTACCCTACGGCTTTATATTGGTATTACTGCATAGTTATTCTGACCTAATCCTACCGTGTAGACAGCACTATATCAGTATTAGGGCTCTCCTATGGACATAGCTACTTCTTCCTGTGCAGGTGACTTAACCATGCCAATGGGAGAAGCTCTACCATCAGAGCAGGAGCATCTTCACTTAAGCGCTATAGTGGCACAGCTGCATTGGTAAAACTGTGTCAATATAGCATTTCAAATGTAGACCTACCCTTACTTGTAATATCAGTATCTTGTGCTAGATAGCAACATGTAAGTTTTGCTTTATAATTGTAAAAATACCTACTCTGAACTTGTGAACCTAGGCTGGAAAAGTGCCCCTGCGCCTGCCCATTCATAAGAACTATCAGTACTGAGTGGGTCATTTTGAAACATCACAACACAGGCTGGTTTAATGGCCCCTGTACACCCATGAAAGGTGTTAAGTGACAGAAAGCACATCCCATCAGCTTGAATTCTGGAAGAGGGAAATGAAGATAGATGGCATGAAGATATTTCAGCCCTTTGCTATCTGGATTCTAACAAGGACTGGAGCTAAGAAACAAACAAACAATAAAAAGCATACAAATGGTCTGGTAGCACTTTCTAGACTAACAAAACATGTAGATGGTATCATGAGCTTTCGTGGGCACAGCCCACTTCTTCAGATTACTGGTTATCTGAAGAAGTGGGCTGTGCCCATGAAAGCTCATGATACCATCTACATGTTTTGTTAGTCTAGAAAGTGCTACCAGACCATTTGTTGTTTTTTTTCTGTACAGACTAACTCGGCTACCCCCTGGGGCAATAAAAAGCATATACTCCTAAGGTCAAACTGGGTTAGCCCTAAGAAGACATTCAGTGCAGACAGATTACTACACCTCTGTTACTTTTCAGAACCATAGATTGAATATATTTGTGTATAAATGCTGCCTGCATTAACCTATAAATCATTATTTTCCTGGTTAATAAATCCTTACATAGATTAGTATAGGATTGGCTACCAATTTTAGAATGCTAGAATTGTCTTTGGTGTGAGATCTAAGGTACAATTTGATTTGGGGTAAGAGACTGGGAGCACAATGAGGCTATGTCTACACTGCATGCTTAATTTGAAATAACTCACGTTATTTCAAAATAGCAGAGTGTGGATCTATACAGCAAGCCCATTATTGCAAAATAATTTCAAAATAATGGGCTTATTCTGATTTCTGTAGCCCTCATTTCACAAGGAGTGAAGGAAGTCGAAGGAAGAGACTTCTTCCTTTGACGTCCTGCTGTGTAGACAGTGCCTAATGCCAAGTTAAGCTACTTCGATTTCAGCTGGAGATTGATGCAGCTGAAGTTGCATATCTTAACTGGACTTTAGCCTGCATTGTAGATGTACCCTGAATGTTTTGTGATTTTTGGTGTAAGTGACAATTTATCACCATGTAGACCATTTAAATCCAGCTTGCCTGGGTAGCAAGATACTGGAATGCCCAAAGGGACTTCAACTAATGATGCTGGTTTCGACTTTACAGTCTCGGTCCTGCAGTGGAGTGGATTGCAGTTCAGATTTGCAGTGTTTTGACTTACAATGTAGTTTTCAGGACTATTGCTTTGTAAGTTTGAGGACTGTCTGTATAGAGCATACCATCAGTTTGGGTTCTCTGCTCTGCTTTTTGCAGTCTGCCCCGAAGCTGGAACTCTTTGCCATGAGCCATTCCAAACAGTGACAATAATTTTCAAGAATCGTTGCTTTTAAACAGAGTTACAATTAGTGTGGTATTGGATTTATTTCTCTGATGATCTTTCCAGAATCTGTTCTGTGGGAGTCCTCTCACAGCAAATCAGGTCTTCATTAAGACTTAAATCCAAAAGCTGAGCAATGTGCTTTTTCTGAAAAGCATGGTTGCTGATGAATAATTGCCTCCCGGTATCCCAAGGGGATGGATGTTTCATAGTTTTATTTAGTCTTCACAGATCTCTCCATGGCAGGTTGCACCCATTAGAGGTTGTTTTCCATTTATGTCTCTAGTTCCACTTCTGTTGCATGTATGTGCTCTCTATTATGGCATTTTGTCCCTGCTGTCATTTCTTCACTCTCTGAACTGGAGATTAAGTACATGATTTCTTTAGCAGCAAGCCAGGCTTGGAGATGATTCTAGGCAGAATCTCTGAAGTGAAACACACAAAGAAAAAAATCTAGCACTAGGGATTTTACTCCCCCTTTTATTTCCACTTAACTTTCTTGTTCATTATTTGGAAAAAAAAGCCTTTTGTCTTCTGTGTTTCTTTTTCCATTGTCAGATGACTCTGTAGACATCTAGTTTTCTTTCCACAAACATAACAATTGCAGAATCCATCAGTGTCTCTAAAAAGGAGACTTCTAGACCTGATCTTTCTTAGACTGGGACTTCCCCCAGAAACTCAGGGAAGGACTGCTTCCCTTTTGCCGGAGGCTGATTTGCACAGTATAATTGGCTATTCAATCTTTCTGTACCAAGTCTTAACTATGCAGTGTTGTTTCAGGGGTGGAGAGTTAAGGATGCACCGAACTTGTACACATAATCAACTACTCCTGTGTGCTACAGCATACAATCCTGTAGGGACTCCCTGTGCACTAGTAGACAATTTTTTGAGTGGGAGGCACTTAATATATTGCAGTGAATTTTTAATGATTCTGCTCCTCTTCCTCCTACATAAGAAGAGCGCAGCAGCTGCAGGAGCTACTGAAGTAATAGCTACAGAGTTGCAGCGCTCTGGACTGGGGGCAGAGCAGAGGACTTTTTTTCCATAAGAGCTGACTGGAAACTTTCCAATCAACCATTTTTCATTAATCAAAACTGAAACTCATTGCAGGACAGAGAAGTTTATGACCACTCTCTGAATTTTAATAAAATTTTTAACTAGTTTTAAAATTGTTGGTAATGGCACATTGACTTTTTTTTTTTAAAAAAAGACTTAATTTGAAATTTTAGTGAGTTCATATCATTTAAAAGCTTTAAATATTGAAATAAAACATTGAAATTATTAAAATATAACACTTTACTCAATCTGAAATTTATTTTGGATTATCAGTTCACAATAATTTCAAAGATTTTGACCAAAAAACAATGGTTTTAAATTGCAGCAAGGGAGGTTTAGGTTTGATATTAGAAAAACCTTCCTGACAGGAACTTTAAATGCTGGAATAAATTGTGTAGGGAGCTTGTGGAATCTCCATCACTGGAGATATTTAAGAGCAGGCTAGATAGGCATCTTGTCAGAGATGATATAGATGATGTTTGGTCCTGCCATAAGGGCAGAGGACTGGACTTGATGACCCCTTGAGGTCCCTTCCAGTTCTAGTATTCTACGATTCTATGATTTTATCCTGATTCAAGACTGAGGAAAAAATAGAAAATCTCAAACTCTTGTGGGATGGAAAAAACCATCTCCTGCTCAATTCTATTTTTTCATCTTATTCTCATCTGACTCTTGGGCTACGTCTAGACTGGCCCCTAATTCCGGAAGAGGCATGCAAAGCAGGTAAGTCAGAATAGGGAAATCCGCGGGGGATTTAAATAAACATGTCCGCCGCTTTTTTCTTTCCGGCTTGGGGAAAAGCCGGAAAAAAGCGTCTAGACTGGCGCGATCCTCCGGAATAAAGCCCTTTTCCGGAGGATCACTTATTCCTACGTTCAGGTAGGAATAAGTGATCCTCCGGAAAAGGGCTTTATTCCAGAGGATCGCGCCAGTCTAGATGCTTTTTTCCGGCTTTTCCCCAAGCCGGAAAAAAAGCGGCGGACATGTTTATTTAAATCCTGCGGGGGATATTTAAATCCCCCACGGATTTCCCTATTCTGACTTACCTGCTTTGCATGCGTCTTCCGGAATTAGGGGTCAGTCTATACGTAGCCTTTTAGTTTGTTCAGGATTTGTGCAGGGAACGTGATTTGCCTCAGAAGTGTTTAGTATAAATACGCTGCATATGGCCTTATGAAAAATTAATTTAAAAAAGGGAGAAAACACAGTTACAGTAGAAATTACTTTTAACCACATTTTCATGCTTCCGTTGATTGCTGTTATTACTTATAGGAATGTAATACTTTTAGCATGGCATGCTTACCTTTAAATAATCAAATACTTGCTATTAGATAATATAGTGTATTTTACCATTATCTGGGCTAATGTGGTTACTAGATAAAATAAAAAGCCTTGAATATCACAACCTTTTCCTGGGCAATCATGAACATAAAAAAAAAATCTTGAAAAAATATTGACATTGCATGGTATTTCAATGTATTTTTTTTCTTGCATTTAAAAACCATGCATGCATATCTGGCCCTGAAGCTTTACGGTGAGACAAGTATCTTAAAAACAGCTTCCTGGGTGGTATTAAAATCAATTTGATCTGCGTCAAACATTTAGTTACATATCTACAACCAGTTCTGTCAGGAGAACTAAAATATTAAATATGTGATGAATAATGCAAATGTCTTGGAGTTTAGTGATCTTTATATGAATAGGAAAGTAATAAATGGCTGGGTTATTTAATGGGCACAAAAACTACTATTATTTCTACAGAGATAGCACATACAGTGATGAAGATAACCTCATGCTATTCATTATACATCTCTTAAGGGGTGAAGTTCTGTTCCTTATATGTGAGCAGAGCTTTCTCTTCATCTGCTGCAGGAAGAAGAAAGAGTGATGGGGAAATTCAAGGGTTAGGGTTTTGGAAAACTTATAACATTGTATAAAAAGATGTAGATTTGGAAAGCTAACACAGTGAGAGAGATTCAATTGAAACTAAATCCTGTGGCTCAAAAGCAGATCTGAAAGTCTTAAGCATAGAGCCATTCTTTGGTGTTCTCTGACCTTCTAAATGAGGCCACCTCTTTCTCCTTCTCCATCCCACTGATTTGGTTGTGCTATTTAAAATGCTACCAACAGCATTGTTGCTTGGTCAGGCTGCTGCAGTGCTCCAAACACCATCGTCACACCCTTCCTACTTTCTCTCACTATTTTTTGATGGTGCTGCTTGATACATTGCTACAACTTGACTGTCTGACTAATTGGCACAGAAGAGCGATATTCCTTCTCATACCCCCAATATTTTTCTCCCTTTACATGCCAAAACCAGTTATTTACTATTTCCTTCTATATTTTTCTTAATATCTTGTACTTTGGAAATATTCAGGACTTGAGTCCCATTTTTGCTAAAGTCTTGCTTTGTTGATGAAGATGGTCCTTAGTATAAATAAGGATCAGTCTCACTCCTCTTTAAAGTCAATGGCTTTACATTATTACACTTGATTCATGAAGACTTAAGTTACAAAGCTATAGAAAAGACATTTCTTTCAAAAAGAAGGGGAACAAGTATCAGTTGTGAAAATTAATTACTCTGGCAACCTCCACAGTGTATTTCCTAATGTAAGAATTTGCTTCTGAGAAGTACCCTTATCAAAGAGTAAAGTGAGTTCATAAAGCTTACAATAATGCTGTAAGAACCAGCGAATTCCCGAGTCTTTACATATTTTACTGGTGTTATTCTGAAAAAACATAGTCTACGTTTACATACAAGCAGTTATTTCAACATAATGTCAAAAGAATGTTGAGCTGGAGGACAGCTGACTCCAGCTTCTGTAATCCTCATTGTACAAGGAGTAAGAGAAGTCGGAAGAAGAGACGATTTCGAAATAAGTGTTGTGTAGACAGCGCCAAAAGTTGAACTAAGCGAATTTAACTTAAGCTATGCGATTAGCGTAGCTCAAGTTGCATAGCTTTGTTTCAAGTTTAGCCCTGTTATGTAGATGTGCCTTCAGATGAGGAATTTCAAATGTAGCCAGATTTTCATAAGGGAAAATTATTGGAACTTGCTGTACTGCATGCTAACTAACCTAACTACCACACATACTTATATCTGTAAGGACTAGGTAAAGTTTCCCAGCAAATAATCTGGCCAGTTCATTTCCTGAATTTACAGTGACAATTTATATATATAGTTCTCCGATTTTTACAACATCATGTCCTTTTCATTATTAGTGCTGCTTTTTTATGTGCTTGACATTTTATCAGCAGTTACCTCGGGGGAAAAAAGCGATAGGGTCAAAAAATAAGGGAATCTGGTCCATTCTTTCATAGTTTTAATGAAACAGCTTTAGAAGCTGGTTCTGAAGCTTTACTGCTGGCTTCCATCTTCTCTAATGCACCTTTTAATATCCTAATATCCCTTTAGGCCAAAGCAGCCTTAAGAATATGTGTACCCGTATGCCTGTGCCATAGCACTTAGCAGAGGGGAAAGACAAGAGGACACCTCTCCCCACTATATCATTTTCATAGAATCATAGAAGACTAGAACTTGAAGGGACCTCAAGAGATCATCAAGTCCAGTCACCTGCCCTCACAGCAGGACCAAGCACTGTCTAGATCATCCCTGATAAATGTCTATCCAATCTGCTCTTAAATATCTCCAGTGATGGAGATTCTACAACCTCCTTACGCAATTTATTCCAGTGTTTAACCACCCTGACAGTTAGGAAGTTTTTCCTAATGTCCAACTTAACCCCCCCCCCCTTGCTGCAGTTTAAACCCCATTGCTTCTTGTCCTATCAGCAGAGGCCAAGGAGAAAATTTTCCCCCCGCCTCCTCCCTGTGACATTTTGTTCATGTAACTATTGTAATTTGTATGAGTATACATCTTTAGTATCAACATTTTTGCATACTCCTATATCCCCGTATAGCCTTTTTTTTTTTTAAACCATGGCTTACTGGCTTTCCAAAAACTATGTTGTGCTTTGAAAAGATACTGGCCCATTTTCATGAACATTGGCTGTTCCTCATCAGTGATAGATATGTCATTAATTCACTGATAGTGGTCTCCAAGTTCTTGATGAGCAAGCATTTACATGTTTACAGGCTAGGCTCAGTACCGGGCAAATTAGTTGAAACAATGGTAAAGAATAAAATTGTCAGACACATAGAAGAACATAATTTGTTGGGCAAAAATCAACATGGTTTTTGTAAAGGGAAATCATGTCTTACTAATCTATTAGAGTTCTTTGAAGGGGTCAACAAACATGTGGACAAGGGGGATCCAGTAGATATAGTGTACTTAGATTTCCAGAAAGCCTTTGACAAAGTCCCTCACCAAAGGCTCTTATGTAAATTAAGTTATCATGGTTTAAGAGGGAAGATCCTTTCATGGACTGAGAACTGGTTAAAAGACAGGAAACAAAGGGTAGGAATAAATTGTAAATTTTCAGAATGGAGAAGGGTAACTAGTGGTGCTCCTACGACCAATCCTATTCAATTTATTCATAAATGATCTGGAGACAGGGGTAAACAGTAAGGTGGCAAAGTTTGCAGATGATACTAAACTGCTCAAGGTAGTTAAGACCAAAGCAGACAGTGAAGAACTTCAAAAAAGATCTCTCAAAACTAAGTGATTGGGCAACAAAATGGCAAATTAAATTTCATGTGGATAAATGTGAAGTAACGCACATTGGAAAAAAATAACCCCAACTATACATATAATATGATGAGGGCTAATTTAGCTACATTTAATCAGGAAAGAGATCTTGGAATCATTGTGGATAGTTCTTTGAAGACGTCCACACAGTGTGCAGCGGCAGTCAAAAAAGCAAACAGGATGTTAGGAATCATTAAAAAAGGGATAGAGAATAAGACGGAGAATGTCTTATAGCCCTTATATAAAGCCATAGTACGCCCACATCTTGAATACTGCATACAGATGTAGTCTCCTCACCTCAAAAAAGATATACTGGCATTAGAAAAGGCAACTAAAATGATTAGAGGTTTGGAATGGGTCCCATATGAGGAGAGATTAAAGAGACTGAGACTTTTCAGCTTAGAAAAGAGGAGACTAAGGGGGGATATGATAGAGATATATAAAATCACGAGTGGTGTGGAGAAAGTGAATAAGGAAAAGTTATTTACTTGTTCCCATAATATAAGAACTAGGGGCCACCAAATGAAACTAATGGGCAGCAGGTTTAAAACAAATAAAAGGAAGTTTTTCTTCACACAGCGCATAGTCAATCCGTGGAACTCCTTGCCTGAGGAGGTTGTGATGTGTAGGACTATAAGAGGGTTTAAAAGAGAACTAGGTAAATTCATGGAGGTTAAGTCCATTAATGGCTATTAGCCAGTATGGGTAAGGAATGGTGTCCCTAGCCTCTGTTTGTCACAGGGTGGAGATGGATGGCAGGAGAGATATCACTTGATCATTACCTGTTCGATTCACTCCCTCTGGGGCACCAGGCATTGGCCGCTGTCGGCAGACCTCTGGGCTGGATTGACCTTTGGTCTGACCCAGTATGGCCGTTCTTATGTTCTAAAATTCAGCACATCAGATTCATGTGTGAAGCTGAATTGAACCTCCAAATATTTTGCATTAACTATACACTCACAAGAGGATTTGTAGGAGACCAAATTCCTTCCCCAAAGTAAGGCCCAGCTTCCTTCCCTACAAGCAGCCAAAAAACTTGCCTAAATGCCCATATCCTTGTCTACCTCTTTCTACTCTCAACTTTCTTAGATCCACAAATATGGCAGTTTCACAAAGTAGCCTGGGTTATAACTTACTTTACGCTTTGACCTCTGGACTCTGATTAACATCAGAAACTCCCAGGTCACATGAGATTGAGAGCTTTTGACTACACTTCTTTCCTCTCACAACCTTGTTTTCTCTTCCCACTTTTTTAAGCCCTGTCTGCCCTTTTGCCTATG
This sequence comes from Pelodiscus sinensis, assembly GCF_052426305.1. Taxonomy (NCBI): domain Eukaryota; kingdom Metazoa; phylum Chordata; order Testudines; family Trionychidae; genus Pelodiscus; species Pelodiscus sinensis. The sequence goes on from NC_143052.1 coordinate 86,763,382, forward strand.
AGTGTCTCAGCTATCCCATGGTATAATTATTAAAGTTATTTGAAACAATACAGATCTAAGATCAATGTGTTTAGGCTCTAACTGGATGTCTACCTACAGTTTTTGTTTAGTATCTGTATTGTTAAAATTCAGTTATATTTCATTGTGTTGGCTCTCATTTGAAAAGTCATCTTACCCTGCTGGAATGATAAATATGGCTTTTGATTTCGGTTTTCAAAGTTAAACACCCCTGTTATGGGGGAAGAGAAGAAAAAATTAAATTGGTGTTAAACTAATAAACACCAGCAATGGTTACCCGTATCTAAGGGGTCTACACTAAACAACAATGCAGGCAACAGCAGTGAGAATTCTGAAGTGCATGAACATGTCATGCATTTGTTGGTCTGTGTTCACCCTGCTGGTATGCATTAGGGAACACTACAAAGACATTATTCATCACATTATATATTTACTATACAGACTGAACCTCTCTAAACTGGGGCTATCTGGTCCGGCAACATCTGTGGTCCGGTAGGACCACGGATGTTCCAAGACCAGAAAGCCCTGGTGCCTGGGAGCCCGTGGGGCTAGAAGCCTGCCCATGGAGGGGCCAGCAGAAAGGGGAAAGCTGTCCGAGAAGCCAGCAGTTGGACCCGGGCTGACGGGCTGGTGGCAGGGAGGCCAGAAATGACCTCCCTGGTCCAGCAAAATCCCTCATCCAGGAATGGTCAGGCCCCAAAGAAGCCGGACCAGGGAGGTTCAACCTGTAACAAATAATGTATATATTATTCATTGGAGTATATACAAAGAAAGCACCCCCCAAACATCCTGATTTTTGGACATCTACATAAAACTCAAATTGCTAAAAATATTCTCCCCCAAATGAATAACCTCCCCTAGCTCCAAAAATAGGGTCTAATTATAAACAACAGATTCCCTTGGTATTCCCTGTGGGTCGCTTGATGTAATTTTCTATCACGCAGTACTGGTTGCATAATACCTTTAGTTATGGAACGTTTGGATAGGGAGGTTTGATTTTTACATTCAAAGCTAATTAAGAAGTTATTTAAAGGGGACAATAATAAATTCTACACTTTTAACTTATTTTTACTTATAAAGTAAAAAGTACTTAAAACAGGCTCTGTGACTAAGTCATTCATATTATGTAATATCTTTAGGAAACCTTTAGTGTTTTCTTTTAGTCCAAAGTTAGCAACACTTATCTAATGCTTGCATTCCTTTAAAGCACCCCCACAATGTAGTAATGCCGTGACATTTTGATTTCACATAAATGCTATGAGAATGGAGTTAAGTATAAAAGATTAGCTGTACCTTTTTGCCTTAATAATAAGGCCATAGATTGGAAAGTAGAATCAATACAGGGATTTTTGTCTTTGTGAAGGAACTTGATTTTAAAATTCCAAGCAAATTGAAAGGTGAAGGCACTGTCTGATTGATAAGCAGATCAGCAGCACGTTTGCAGAGTGCCATCATCGAAGCATATGCTGTGTCTGTGAGAATGCTGGCACCAGGTCATATCACATCAACATGGGCTGAAAGAGCTCTTTCAAGTAGAAGCAAATATTATGATTTTTACATGCCCTGGATTCTGCAAAACTTGGCATGACAGTTGAAATTATGTTCCCTGTCAGAGACATTCCTCCCACCCTTCACCTCTTTCTGTGATAAGACACTACTGCTAGGAGGAACTGCTCTTCATCTCATCAGTGCGCATTCAAGAAAACCCAGACCATATGCCATTTACAAAATAAATAGATTCTGGGAGCAAAGCTAATACAGGCACAATCTGGTTCTCATGCTTTTGATGGTGGATGATGTTTGCTTCCATAGAAGCAGAAAGATTATTTTTTGGCAGTATCTAAGGGAAGGCAGTAAAAGTATTGCAGTGCTATTTATAAAATTAAGTGAAAGAGATGGTCTGCCATGTAGTGCAGAAAGAGACTTGGACTGTTTCTGACATTCACAGGTATTTTTACTATAAATCAGACATCAAGAAGTTAATGAAAATTGTCACTTTGCATAACTTAACATTTATGGCTGTATATGCACAGCATAAAATTGAATGTGAAATTAGTGTCCAAGAAAATGATCACTGTATTTGAAAAGGTACCTGTCCATGGTGATTTGATTAAGGAAGCTGTAGCGGGGCTGACTCATCACTGCAGCATCTCCTGCTGGTCATGCGAGGAGTTGGCTCAGTTTATGGAGTGCACAACCTTCTGATTGTGTCTTACTTATTGTCGCTCTGCTCTTCACCGTGTCTCCATGGATCCGTGTCTTGCCCTGGACTGCAGTGTTTATGACTCCATTCTCCCCCGTTCTGGGTGGTGGCAACAGTACTCAGTCACACCTGACACTGTGGCCAACTGCAACCCCAAAATCTAGCCTCGTGCCTCAGGGGCAAGCTGCAGTGTATAAAGGACACGCTTCAGTGCGACGAGGTGAAATGCAAGATGGAAAGAAGGGACCCAGGTTCCCCCACTACTGTTGGTTCTAACCCAGGGACCCTGTGGCAGCAGCATTGTCCTGCCCTCCTTTGCCCCCCTTAACTGCCCTAAATATTTCCTAGGCCACTTCCCTATCATCTTCTCCACCCTTGTATCAAGGCCACAGCCTGGCAGATATCAGTCTGGAGCCTTCCTCTAGGGCTACTCAACATGTGGCTTGTGGGCCATGTGTGGCCCGCAGCCTGTTTGTTTGCGGCCTGGGAGCCAAAACCAAAAAGTTGTCAATATAATGATCTTCTGTTGATGTGCGTTTTAGTAGTTAAATTCCTGGACTGTCGTTGCTCATTAAAAGTGCTGTCATATGGCTGGAAATTGTGTAAATATTGCATTTTATTAGTATCAGCAAAACTGACTTAAATGGGGCCTGCGTGTTGTGTAGTCTTGCTTTAATCTTTGTATTCATGCCCATCAGTGTGAAAGAAGCTATTTGCATATATTTGCATGTCTATGCAACCACACTTAAGTTGGGGGCCATCGGCCTGTACTGTGAGTTCATTGTGGTCCCCCAGGCTTCCAAATTTGAGTAGCCGTGTTAGCTCCTCCTAGCGTGCCCAACACTGTTCTGTCCAAGGTGCTACACCTTCTCTGGGAATCAGTTCTGCACTGTTGCTGATCAGAACCCAACTGCCTTTTGCTCTGTTGAGCAGCTCCTTGTATCAGAGCTATCCCAGTAAGCCGCTCTTTTATTGACTCCTTATGAGCCTCTTTCTGATTGTGGTATTTTTGGTTTTACAGCCTCTCTCTGACTTACGAACTGGTTATGGGCCAAGCAATTGGTCGTAACTCGGTTTGTTCGTAAGTCGGACCCCATTGAGTTACACACGACCACGCTCTTCGTAAGCGTGGATCGCTTTCGTAACTCGGGGTCTGCCATTGACAACAGTTTCGGTCATAAGTCGACCATTCGCAGCTTGGGGACCGGCTGTATTTTGAAAGGGCCCAGGCAAGATGCTAGATATAAAAGTATGTACTGCCATGAATAAGTTTTGTGCATTGCAGGGATGATAGGAAAATGCATAATCAAAGAAGCTGTGGTTTAGGGAAAAGGGAGCATGTAATAGTCATTTTCTTCTAGTGGTTGAATCCTTTACAGATTTATCGATCAATGGTGCTAGTAATAATACCTAATGTAGACTCAACTTTATTCTCACCAGGTACAGCTGCCAGTTGGGTAGTCCGAAAATCCCAGATCAAATCTGAACAGGAATGGAATGCTCAGAGTGAAACAAGAAGAAATAATATCAAATGTGAAATATATTCTCCATTTGCTGTTCATTTTCTTGCAAACCGTAAAACCTTTTGTACAGTTTCAGTTCACCTATTTTAGTCACTCCAGAATGCACTTAAGTATATGTTATGTTATTTTAGGTGTTGAAACATATAATACTGTAGTTGGAAGAATGAGTACGTATGGAGGGTTACTGTTGCTACACAAGGTATGAGTTCTGCACAGCAGGAGAATGGCTTTCAGTCTGGCTGTATGGTGATGTATATCACTAAAATTGGGAAATTGCTAGAAGAATCTCGGCCCTAAAACCCCTTAGTTTCACTAGGTTTTAAATAATGTAATGCACTAATAATACCAGCTGATTACTGAGATTTCAATGTACAGAAGTCAGGAAATACAAAAAAATGAGCTTTTCTTCTTCTCTCTCTCCTTCATTGTTCTGTGGCCTTCTCTTTTCATGTCAGTGGTTTTAGCTATTTTTGAAAGGGAATTTATGGATCGTGAACATTATTAGATCATCAGCAATACACTGAAGTCAACTATTTACCTACATAGAGAAGTGTAAGCACAGATCAACAGGTTTCAATCTTGACTTGAAAGGGCCATTGCCAGTAGTGAAAAATGTACTTCAGTTTCCATTTAAAATAACCCTTAGCCTTAGCTGAGGCAACTAGTACAATTGTAATTGTGGCTTTTGTGATGACAGCCTTCTTGGACTCCTGGGCAAATCGGGGGTGGGGAGGTGGCCTGCTCCTCACCCCCCAGAAGGGGCAGACTCTAGAATGGAAGTGGTGAGGCTAGGGATAGTTAGTCTTCAGCGCCACCCAGAGAGTGCTGCCCTGCTGCCCAGAGCATGTGGCATGATACTCCAGCAAAAGGATCTGGTGTTCAGGGCTGGTTCTAACCAACTGGCAGCCCCGGGCAACTGCCCAACTCGCCCGTAGGGTTGCCAGATATTTTTTTTAAAACTACCAGGCAAAAATTTGACAAGGGGGGGGGGGAAAGCCTGCCCGGGAGAGGGGGTAGAGGGAGGTTTGGGGAGTAACCAGGGAAACCTGGGGGAAGGATTCGGGAGGTTGGACCAAAATGCAGTCGCAGCCTGTCCCTAAGACCGGCTCTTCTGGGGTTACAGCCACCATTGCTGCCACAGTAGCAGCTGCAGTGGCCCAGAGATCTGGGCCCTTTTATATCGCTGGGCCCTGGGACACTTGCCATCTTTGCCTCTTCCTCCCCCTATTGTGGGCCTGCTGATGTATCAGTACCCTCTCGTAAGCATGTCCTTATTTTCATCTAGGGTAGGATGTATATTCTCAGTGGAGGATATGAGGCCAATCCTGCATTCAGGTTTAACAGGAGTCTTGGGGTATGTCTACACTGCACGGCTATTTTGAAATAAGCTATTCTGGAATAGTTATTCTGTAATAGCTTATTTCAAAGTAGCATGTCTACACTACAGGGAAGCCTCAAAATGAGTCCAAGGCAGGCTTCCCTAATGTAGACATGCTGTCTTGATTTAGAGCCCCAGGAGGCACTGGGGAGGAATAACTTAGAATGGCCTTGGTGAGGGGCTATTTTGAAATAGCAGCAGTGGAGCATCTACAGATGCCTTAAATCAAAATAGCTGTTTTGGAATAGATGTTATTCCTCGTAGAATGAGGCTTACCGATTTCAGAATAAGCCATACATTATTTCAAAATAAACGGAATGGTTGTGTAGACACTCACATTATGCTAGTTATCTCAAAATAACAACCCTTTGAAAACTTAGCTTTTAATAATTCTAGCATTAACAGTAATATGAAGTTGGATCTTTCTGGAGAGAAGATGCCATTGTCTGTTGCCAGCTATTCACATGAGGCTGAGGGAAAGAGTTAGCTTTTTTGAAAGGACTTTGCCTTAGGGAGGATTTGCTGTAACTCTTATTCCATTACCGGGGATGCCGTTCAGCTATATTCGATATTAAGTGTCCACTTAATGGACTTGGTTCTTATGTTGCTTTCTGAACACAATGCTGCTCCTGCACCTGCTCTCCCACTTTGCTGAAGACACCATTATACTGGCACAGAATGCAGCCACCTGCATACCTTTTATTGCTGTGTGTTAATTAGAGCTAGATGAAATACCATTTATTTAGCTCTTTCTTCTCAGCTTTATCTACTGATAAATTGTGATTTGTATTGATTTCTTTATTATTATTTCTGATCTGTGGTAATATATAGTGCTATTTAAAAAAAAAGTTTTCCAAATTGCCATCAAAGCAGATTTGGGATGCAAATGATTTTGCACATAAAGTTTATAAATATTTATTTAAATTTATATTATGAGGTTTTCTTTTATGTAACTATTCTTGGAAAAATCAGAAAGGGGAAAAAGATTTGTCAGAGATACAAGCAAAAGAATAAGGAAGGAGTTATTTGCAAGAATTTAGTGAATGTAAGTTTACTTTAATTACCCAGCACTAATATAAAATGAGTGGTGGACAAAATGCAGCATTGGTTTTTTTTCTATGCACTTGGTATGTCCTCTCTGGACAACTAATGCCTTTATGAAATATTAATATTTAAAAGAACAAAGAGAGCTACCATTGCACAAAAGTTGTAGGCAGCATTGTTCTTTAGTTGAATGATTAAAGAATGGACTCTAGGACAGTAAATTTACCATACGTTCTTACAAAAGAGACTATTTACTGTAGATGCAACATAACTTTGATCATGGACAGTTATTTTAAAGAAGTTTTGGTTCTTTGGCCAGATATCATTTTAATGACACCTTTTCGCCTTGAGTTAAATACCAACCAATAAGAATTCAAGGTTTTGAAATCTGTGGTGACCAAAGTTTCATGCTGTTCTAGAACATACAAGCATTTGAGTCTGCTGCCAAGGGGAAATAAAGGGAAAGAAACCAATAGAATATTTCTCCCCATTTCCATGAACCACTTCACCAAATTCAGATGGATCAAAAACTCATTACCAGACTATTATTTTCTTTTAGAGTTTATTATTTTTCTTTCAGGATGATGATTTAGTCCTAAATTGGGTTTGTGACTTATTCCCTTAACCTTATAAGCACAAGTTCAGAATGGAGAGTCAGTTGGGTTTCTCCTGCATAGAAATCCTCCTGTGCATGGACAAGGAAAGTAGATCTATCCTTTTAGATTCCACTGTGTTATTGCCAGTTTGCTGGACTCTTGCCAAAAAAGGTTAGGTAACCAATGAGTATGGATTTTTGCTAGCAGCTACACAAACACAGCCATCTCCTCTGGAAGTCCCTCCTCACTTTATTTCCATTCTGAAGTATGGGCAGTGGCACCACATGCTGTGTTGAACCTGTCACTTACCTGTCAAGAAAAAATAATATAGTACCTGGGTAATGGACTAAAGAAAATCCTAGTACACATGGACTTTGGACCCTGCCCACATGGCAGACTGGGTTGCAGCAGATTACTTAAAAAATGAGCATAAGAATTTTGAATGCAAGAGACTGAAAAATGGGGATTTAACTGTATAGTGTAGGAATTCTGAGTGAATGTGGGTTCCCAGCAGGCAGCAGTTCTAATGGATGAATTAACATGTTAGAGTGAACTTGATTCAGCCTATGACACTTTTACTTTAACCTAAAATGTGGGACCTGAGTAAACTTCACTGACTGTAAAGAATAACTTCCTGTCCGGCTTTTCTATAAGGGAAATGCAAGAAAGACTTTGATCATTTAGCTTCTGTTTTCCAATGATCATTAGACATAGTTAAAGGTGTGAAAAATAAACCATGGACAGAAACCATTATGAATTAGAGCCTCTAATGGTTGCATTGTGAAGATAAAAGAAAATAGAAGGGAGGAAATATATACTTGTTTTCTCCTGTAACTGTGATTAGCTTTGAGGATTTACCAGTCTGTGTCCAAGATCCCATTTCTATTATCATTATCTATGTTCTCTGTGACAATGCTCATGTAGGTTTGATTCTGCCACCTTTACACTGAGCAGTACCTATGTTCAGTGGAACTATTTGTGTGAGTACCACTCAGTATTTTTGACAAATGGTCCCAGTAAAAGCAAAATGAAAGTTGAGGCAAGCAAGGTTTCTGTGCTAATGCAATCACTATGCAAGTACAGTAGCCCTTAAGTTCAAACTTACATTTTTTATGTTCTTTTATGTCCATGTGGCGGACCACTCCCGCATGGCCCTCCTGCCGGACCTCTTAAGTCCAAGGCCCTCCAGCCTGAGTCCGAAACACAGTTCAAGTCTGGCCCTTTAAGGCAAGTCCAAGGCCCTCTGGCCTGAGTCCCCAAACACAGTTCAAGGTTGCTAGCGGGTCACTCCCTCGGTGGGGCAATCCAGCCGAAACATGCCGAGGTTCTCGGGGCAGGAGAGGCGCTTCCAGCTGCTGCCCTGGGCCACTTCTCACCTGGTTCACTGGGGTTCCTTTCCATGAACTTGTCCAGCTTGCTGTGGCCTCCAGGCCGGCATCTCCTCGTTGGGCAGTCTCTGGGATGCACCAGCTCACCTGCACATCCTCACCGGCCTCTTCTGGAGTCTCTGGTGACAGCTGTGTGGGAGCTCCCTTCCCAGGTCCTTCTCCTCCGGCTGCCACCCCTGACTGAGTCCTTCCCTAGGCTTTTATAATGGAGCTACAGCCTGGGCATGCTCAGTAGGGCTGCGGGGGAGGGGCCTCTGCAGCCAGGTAACCCTGGCTGGGCCCTGCACGCTCAGTGTGGGGCTTCCTCACTTCGTCACAGTCCATCTGTGAAATTTCATGTTTTTTCCTAGTTCACAGAAGATAATCCAAGATTACACTGTCCTGTGAAATTGAAAATATCAGCTTGTTTAAGATGAAATGAGACTCAAAGAATTTGAGAAGCTGCATTGGTTATACTGCAATGGCAGTAAAGTAAAGTTAAAACTTACTTTAGTGCTGGATGCCCCACCACATCCTGGTCAGTTGGGGGCATTGAGGACTTAACTTGATGCTTTCTTTCATTTTGGCATTGAAATTTGCCTTGAAGTCAGTACTGTGTAATATCATCGAAGTTCAGCGATTTACCTTGTAGCTGAAAGCTTAGCCTAGAAAATCACAGAAATTCCTGTGCAGTGAAAATCCTGGTTCTCCACTTCTCTGCCATGTGTGTGCGTGTGCGCGCGCACATAATATTATAAAAAGGCTCTTTTAAAATGTCTTGTGCTCATGGAAAGCTCCACTGATCATTGTTTTGTTCACTATACAACCAAAAAAAATCACCTAGTTTACCTAGCTAAAGTACTCTGCATAGCGAGACTGCCTCATATTTATTGCATCCACATTAAGCATCGGATTCAAAATTATTCTTTAGTGTACAAAGTATTTCTTCTAGAAATAATTTATATTGTAAATAATTACATCTATTACAGATCAATCATTGAATACTCACAAAACACTCAGAAAAGTAAATAACCTTTGAATACTAAGAGGTGGAAAATATTATTTAAATGTATTATACATGAATTATGGCAGTGGTTCTCAACAAGAATTATGGCAGTGGTTCTCAATAAGGAGTACATGTATCACTAGGGGTATGCAGAGGTCTTCTGGGAGCATTATCTAGATATTTGCCTAGTTTTACAAGAAGCCACATAAAAAGCACGAGTAAAGTACAATCTACAATTTCATACAATTACTTGTTTATATTGCTCTATATAACATATACTGAAATTGAAATAAAGAGTTTATCTTCCATTTGATGTATTTTATAATTAAATGGTAACCATTAGAAGGGAGCAATTTTTCAGTAATAGTATGCTGGGACACTTGTATTTTTATGTCTGCTTTTGTGAGCAGGAAGCATTTAAATGAGGTGAACTTGGGGGTACCCAAGACAAATCAGACTCTTGAAAGGGGTACAGTAATCTGGAAAGGATCAATGCCCACAAAACAGATATTAGACAGGACCACAAAGAAAAAACAGTTTCTTGCCATTTCAACCAGAAAGGACATTGTCTCAACGACTTAATTATCTGCATCCTGCTTCAAAAGCCTTTTAAAACTGCACTTGAAAGGGAATCCTCTGAACTGTTATTCATGCTAAAATTCGACACTTTACGCGGGGGTCACAGACATTTATTCCCCCCCCCCCCCCCATTCCCCTTCTGTTCTGAAATTTGATTTGTCCTTTTGTGTTCTTTTTTTAAATTGTATCCTTTGGTATATATGGTTGTGACTATTTTCTTCCACTATTTGATCTGAGGAAGTGGGTCTGGCCCACGAAAGCTCATCATCTAATAAACCATCTTGTTAGTCTTTAAAGTGCTACATAGTCCTGTATTTTGCTTCAGCTACACCAGACTAACACGGCTACATTTCTATCATCAGTAGTCTGGAAAGGTTGAGAACCACTGAATTATAGCATAATTTGTTGCAGAATAGCTACAAATCATTGGATAACATAGAATATACTGGATAATTAAAAAAACAGGTTTAATCTGGAAATTATGACTTGAAAAATGGAGGCATTGCCCCAAACAAATAGGAAACTTTAGGCACATGCTATCCCACTAAGGAGAGGGCTGAGATAGAGGGCCTCATACAGCATTCCATTGGAATCCCATTGATTTCAGAGGGACTCGGCATGATCATAGGAGTCTGCCTGTATCCGCTGATTGCAGTATCCAGGTTATCATTCTTATTGCCATTCCTGCTCTATGGCAAACAAGGGAACTTCTCTCTCTCTCTCTCTCTCTTTTGAATAACTATTCAGAATACATATTGTTTTACTAGTATTAAAAACCAATCCAAACTACATTTGCTAGTTAAAATGACATAGTAAATGGTGAATAACAAAACAAAATATGCTGCCACCATCAGCACATCAAGGTAGATTAAAAAAATTAAAAAGGGGGCAGACAATCCTGATAAGAATTTAGTTATCTGAAATGGTAAGAAATGACATTGATTGCAGCATGCTGACAGTATAGAAAAGGAACATATTTTACTCTCAAGTTGTGAGGCTTTTTCGCTTAACAGGCTTCCAAAACGAACAGCATAAACGTACTCTGTATTCCATTTTCTTTTTGTGTATAACAGAGGTAAAAATAGTGAGCTGTTATAACAGCCAGCCAGGAAGATAAATACATGTGCCTTAAATGCATGGAATGGGCTTCCTGAAAAAAAAAACCCATTAATTTATTTAGGTTTTTACTCACATCCATTAAAAATACATTTATCCCTTGCTGAAGGAGCTCGTAGACCATGCAGAAGGTCATTCCTGCAACCTCCCTTCAACAGTTAATCAATATATCTGCAGCTACCAACAATAATACACCAACAAACAGCAAAAAACAAAACACAAAACTTGAAATCTTTAAAAATCCCAGGAGAACCTTTCTCTTCATTCATAGCTAGGGAAAACGTGTGCCTTTCAGCATGTCTTGCAGCTAGTTAAACAAACTGGGGATATGTTTACACTACAAAATGAGGTTGACTTAAGTTATGTTGATGTATAGCAACTGCAGAAGTTAAATGGCTTTTGCATGTCCACAATATGTTCCTCATGTTGGCAGTGTGGGCCCTCACTTGAAAGTACTTGCGCTGATTTATCAGTCAGTTTGAGGAACTGTGGTATGGCCTCTGAAAGGCAGCAAATGTCAATGTAAGCAATGCAGTGACAGCGCTGTCACTGCATCAACCTAATTACATTGACCTAAGCACTGTGCCTCTTGCAAAGGTGAAGTTAATAAAATGACCTAGGGGACGAGTTACGTCAATGGGAGCAACAATTTAGTGTAAATGCTTATGAAGATGCGACGAGCAGCTTACATCAACTTAACTTAATTCTGTAGTGTGGGCCAGTGCTAGGGCTATTATGGCTCCTCCCAAGCTAAGACATGACCTGCAAACAGCACGTCTAAGGTGTTACCTTGAATATATGTCAGGGTGGGCAATAAAACAGCGGCGGTTCCCCAGAGTTAGCCCCCCGGTGGGCTGCCACCACTAGATTTACCTGCGCTTCTGCAAGTATGGGCAATTGCTGCTCCCCTTGGCCACGGATCACAGTTCCTAGCCAATGGAAGAGGCGGGAAGTGGTGCAGACTGGGACACTGTTTCCTGCAGCTCCCGTTGGCCAAGAACAGTGACCAGCAGCCAATAGGAGCTGCAATTGCCTATATCTGTGCAGGTAAATATAGGGTTTCCAGACATTTGTATTCTCATAGTAAGATGTGGGGTGAAAAAAGAGAACTGCCTTTCGGTAGTGTTTTCAGGGCTGTAGAAAGCGGGACAGCTTGTTGTTGTTGTTGTTGTTATTGTTCAGCCATTCCCATCCTGTTGCCCTAGCAAGCAGAAGAGTCCATAGACCATTCTAGCTGCATTCTCTGCCGAATTGGTAGTGAAAATGATTTAGCATGAAAGACATTCATCTAATTGGCCTTTTCCCTAGGGAGGTTATCCTCACTGTTTGAGAAGTGAGGCCATCAGCATAGCACCATTGACTAATGGAGGCCTGGCAATTGCCATGAGATGAGAATCTGGCTCTTCGAGTTTAAAGCTAAACAAACCATTTAGCTTTTACTTTTTTCCATTTAGAAATCAACAGCACCCAGAAGTATGATTTACCCATTCATGTGACATACTTAAACAATCCCATTTTTCTTTGCCCATATTGCCCAAGTCTTCATTCAGGCCCTCAGATCCTTGTGCCTTGACTACAGGAAGCTCTTCCAGTCTGGCTACCTCCTTACAAGATCTTCTCCTTTTTCTTGACTAATGGCTCTATGTCGCCTCCCTCTTAGCAACCCTCCATTTACTCTGTTTGGAAAGGGGCTTCAAGTGTAAAAACATTTGTATTCAAGTTAAGGTCCCTCTTCACTGCTAAAGCAGAGTAAAGAAGCCTTAATATAACTGATAATCAGGCTCTGTCATAACTTTTTCCTTTGGGGGTTTATATTATGGCTCTATCTCATTTAAGGATTTACCATCTACTGCCCTCATCATTGTAACACGTGAACATCTAACTAAAATATTACAGCACAAAACCCTGTGATCTTCAAACCTTTGGAAAACACTGGAATTTTCCTTTTTTATTCAGTTCCTCCTTTCTTCTTCAACTTTGTCATATCCTGGCTTTAAAGTATTTAACTGTACAAACGTAATGTGCTCTTGTGCCGTTTTTACAACAGAATGTGATTACGTGTCTAGCACCGTGAGTTTGCATGCCACTTAAAAAGAAACGAAATATGTTAAACATAGAATGAAATTGCCATCTTGGAACACTTACAATATAAAGACACAAAGTGGTATTCTGCACTTAGAAAACTAAGAGCGGCATATAGTCTGAACTTTCTTATTGGTGAGCTGTATAGCAGAGATGGATTTTTTTTAAGGATGAAGAAAAGTGCTTAGCTTACATGAATCTGTATTATTCACTGTGGATGGGGCAGGAAACAAGTCTCCAATACAGCAGTGGGAGAAGAAAGCTGTAAAGAGAGCAATTCCTTAAGCAATGGCACTACGAGGGCATAGATACGGGCAAGAATAGAGTTATGTGGGGTTTTGAAAACAAGGAGAATTTTTCCACCCCGAGGACAGGAGTGGAAAACCATTACAGGCTAATGTGGTTCTAGAAGGTTCAAATTGTGTGCAATTTCATAAAATAAAACATTACATTTCTGATTCTCACAGGCAGATGACAGTCTCAGAAATATTGTTCAGAGAATATTAGCATGAACACAGCTAATGTAATGCAATGGCAAATGTGTCACTCCTATGCCAAAGTGCTTGTCCTCTAGTAGAGGAGAACAGCTTGCTGAAGCTACCAGCCACACAGTTGCCCAAGCAGTAGTAGTCTCTTCCTGTAGTGCTGGAAGAGTGTTGGTTCAAATCCTACTTTTAACTCCTATGGTAGCTTGGTACACTAGAGCTGGAGAAAACTGAGCCAAGCAGCATAAGCCTTCATCTTTATCTGTGGTAGTAGTGGTATGGTCTTGCGGCATTGCAATTTTGCCACATCTCATGAATTTTCAACTGCAACTTAAGTTCCTTGTACAGTAAAGTGCCTTATACAAATACTGTATTTGCAGTGCAAACCCAAGAAATTATGGTGAGTTCCAATATCTATTGAACCTATCAATGGCATTTCTGCAGTACCCATCACCATTAGGTTTTACATATTCCCAAGAAACAATCTGAAATTTCTGATGAAAAGAGTAAGTTGTTGTCAGAAAGTTATATTCTACAGAGCGTACAACTTACCTGCAAGAAGAAACAAAAGGTTATACACAGACTATATAAGTTTATGGGAATGGTACCTACGATGTATGTATATGAAGTGCAATTTTGATACTATTAGAGAAATCACTCTTCTAGGTGTTTTATATTGATCACTGGACTGCACAAGCAGTTTGGAAAGCTGAGTCGTAGCTGTAGTTACGTGTGGAAGGATTAGATTTTTCTTGGTAAATTTTAGTAAACATTGTTTTCTCTGTGCATGCAAACCAACAAAAATATTTCCAACTATCATAATAAAAAACTACAAACAGGTAAAGTAAGAAAAATGCTGCTTGAGAACTTATTAGAATTTGATGTAAAGATATTTACTTTTATATATTTTGATATATGATTGTGATGTCCTGTGTTTTTAATGGTTTGCCATTTCCAGCCAAGGGAAGCTGTGGGAATCGATATCCTGGTCTGTGCCACTTCCCGCAGATCCCCTTGGGTGGAAACGTCGAACTGCAACCAATGGAAGTTGAAAAACTCAGTGACTGTAAAGCTTTAGAGTAAACAAAACATTACAGGCCCACCAGGGGCTTTCCCTGGTGGGTCCGTGACCAAAGTTTGAAAACTCCTCTTTTAAAGAAAATGGTTTATGCTGTTCTAGTCAGGAGTGGAGTATTATTTGATAAGCTGATTTATTATTTAATAAGGTAGATAACTGATTGTTAGTGCCCTTCATGAAGTTTATCCCCTTTTTGTAGGAACTCCAGTTAATTCCCCTGCATGGCAATAATACATTAGACTGGGGCTGCCTATTAATTTAAATACCTATTATTGTTCTGGCCCTGTCGTCACCCGCACAGCAACAGTAAAAAGGCTAACTTTTTTTATTTTAATACAAAATTCATGCCTTTGTACTTTTCTCAAGAGGGCTGTTACTGTTCTATTTTAAACTGTGCTGAATGATATATATGTTTTAGTGATTATGAGCTGGTCTCTTACATCTAACAGTGCTATTTCTCATTCCCATCAGGTATAAGTTTATCTATTCATGGGGCTGAAAAGCGTGTTCAAATCTATCAGAGGAGAAGTGCAGGAAGTCATCCATTGTCACATCGTCTGCCTGTGGTTAGGCATTCTTCACTCCCACAAGTCAGAAGGTCAATAAAAATGGAAGCTTCATCTTCTGGATCTAATATACCAGCAGTTACTAATGGAAAAACAAAAATCCATCATGCAGGTAACAAATACGGCTTGACAACACTTTTTAGCTTGGTCTATAGACTGGCATATGCTATGAATTTTGTATTCATAATATCAGCTCATGCTTGCATGGAAATCAATAGATTGATCCAAGGGTCAATAGATTGATGTTCATTCTGCTGATTTTTGGTATGCTTCTCCACAGCACTTGTGGGTTCTATTAGAGAAAGCAAGAGTTAGGTCAGCTGGCTCATTCATGGGGAATGGGAAATAACAAATCAAGTGTCCTTTTTTTGGGAAAAAAACCAATTACAATATTCCATATTAATGTCTAGCCACTGCCACTTACAGTGCTTAGAACTATTTTTTTATAATACAGGTGCATTTTATATTGGACTAACTTAAAAAACAACGAGCTAGATTCAATCCTCTGAATTCTGTATGTATCATTATGTTACTCAACCATCCAATTTCTTGATTTAATGATCAGACCATGTCATAAATCAGAGTATAGACTATAGTTTGATTCCTGTACCAGATTGGAAAAATCTCCAGGACCACAGGAGTAATTTACAGTGTGGATTAGCTATATAGTAAAATTAACCTTTTTATTTTTTTAAGAGGACATTGTCTCCCAGGCACCATAAAAACATAGCTGACATCTTGAATACACTCATTGTTAAGCAAATTTTCAGCACTACTTCTAACGTATTTTTTTCCTTATTCCAATGGAGTACATTTGGAGATGCCATGTTCAAACATGCTTTTGCAATGCAAATGAAACTTTAGATCTGAATGAATTTAAGATTATGTCTGAGAAATAATGTGGTTAGATTGTGTGGCTTACACAGTGCAGAATCTCACAGGACTTTCAGCTTTGCTGCACTTAAAAAGGTCATCACTGCACTATATAAATACTTAGGATTGATGTGGGAAATAAGGAAGTTCCACATGCAAATCTTATGTATGCTGCATTTATATAAGCTTGCACATTATTTACTAAATGCACTACATTTTTTTTATAAATTACAGTGAAGTTAAATATAAAATATGTGTTGAGATTTGCTATACAAGTTGTATTGGCTCGAATTTTGGATTACCATATTATTCACAACAGCACAAGTTATGCATATCTTACTAAAAATGTGCTCATTAAAATGTCGTAGCATTCCAATCAAGTGTGTGCATACATTTGTGCAGTAGCCAGAAGATTTCTGCCTTAGCATGGGGTCTGCCTGGGTGCCCCTCTAGAATGGTGCTGAAATGAGGCCCAAAATAGGGCCCTGCTGACCCACCCCATCTTCAGTTCCTTCTTACCACAACTGATGGTAGCTGGAACTTCCCTTTCCTTATCTCTTGCTTTGCAAGTAGATACAAGCTTTTTCATTCAGGCTACGTCTAAACTACACCCTTCTGTCGGCACAGGGATGTAAATTAGACGTATCGAAAGTGCAAATGAAGCCAGGATTTAAATATCCCAGGCTTCATTTACATAATGGTGGCCGCCACTTTTTTTCAAAACGGGACTTTTAAAAAAAAAACCTGGTGGTTTAGATGGGGCATTTTGGACAGAAATGCCCCATTTTGACAGATTCTGTACTCCTCATTTTTTGAGGAGTACAAGATCTGTTGAAACGGGGCATTTTTGTCGAAAATGTCCCGTCTAACTTGCCGTTTGTTTTTTTTTAAAGCCCCGTTTTGAAAAAAAGTGGCGGCCACCATTATGCAAATGAAGCCTGGGATATTTAAATCCTAGCTTCATTTGCACTTTCGATACGTCTAATTTATATCTTTCTGCCGACAGAGGGGTGTAGTTTAGACGTAGCCTCAGTGTGTATAGTAGTAGACAGTTATCTTGATTGTAGTTAGCTTTTAGTTAGCAGTTAATTGAGTTAGGATGGGTTAGGGGTTCTTCCTCATATGCTCTCCAAGACATTATGGGGATTCCTCATTCCCCAGATTTCAAGGTTTGTCAGCCATGTGCTAAGCGCATGCTGAAGAGTGCTTCGGTGAGGGTCAAGAAAAAGTTCACTGCAAAATCTGCAGAGAGTTCAAATTGAGGATGATACGAGAGAAGGAGCAACAAGTCCGCTTTATATTCTCAGTCAGACCCAGGTGCCATGGAAATGCTCATAGCAACTCGTCCTCAGTCTGGAGTGCTCCAGAACCAGTTTCAAAGGAGACAGTGCCTAGGAAGGATGTGGGAAGGGACTGGCATTGACATGCCACCTCTTGGCACCACCCTCAATCACTGAGCCAGAGAAGATGAAAGGCCAAGGTTGGTCCCAAGACTTGAGACTCGCTGACTGCTTAGTGCCAGTGCCTCAGTCAGGCTGGGATGCCAAAATCCATTCGAAGGCCATGTTAACTCCTGCTCAACCCAGGCAGTCGAGTCCAGGCCAACACCATTCA